>NC_137827.1:30453042-30470542 GCF_963921795.1 Nannobrachium achirus | reverse complement strand
CGGCCGTTTGGGAGTTGTCCCACTTTTCCCAATGGCCAGCACGTCCCTGACAACACAGGTTCACTGCACTGAACCAATTTGCTGCATGGTTGTGGTGGGGGAGTGTTGTTTTTTTTTTCCACTTTTCTCTCTCACCATCTCTCTCTCTCTCACTCTCTCTCTCTCTCTGTCTTACTCTTACTCTCTCTCTCCCCTCTTTCATTCTTTCTCTCATTCTTTCTCTCTCTCTCTCCCCTCATTCCCATCTCTCTCTGCCCCTCTCTCCTAGCTGACTCCCATCTCTCTCTCTCTCTCTCTCTCTCTCTCTCTCTCTCTCTCTCTCTCTCTCTCTCTTACTCTCCCCCCTCTCCATGTGAAAGCATTTCCAGTGACTTTCTCGGCTTGTTTTTCTTTTCTTTTTTTCTTTGACATAAGGAGTTGTTTACTCGCCTCTCGTTGAGGACAGAGCCCTGGCCCCAGCGACTTGACTTAGTTAAGAGTGATGTAGAGACAGAAATGACAACAACATGTACACATGACAGATAGGCGCAATCCAGACGACAATCTGTGTTCACTAAAAGGGGGATATGTGGATTTCAATAGAATTTGACAGGTCCGGGCATCAGAGAAAGGCATGTAGGAATTTCTCAAAAGACCATTAATCTACTTTGTGTACATGCACTCCAGTGCACATCAGTGTTTGATCCTGCAGTCTAATCAACTACGGTTTTGCAATGTTTTGATCCTATATATTGAATGCCTGCCTGTTGAATCGGGCATTGATTTGTCGCTCTAAAGAACACTACACGAACAAGCATCAAGGTCCAATTGGGCTCTGATGGAGAACCCTGGCCTGGGGGCTGAGATCGTCTCAATGTCTTTCACTGTTATGTCTATCTATGTGAGCTCCACATGGACTTTAAAGGAGCAGACAGACAGGCAAATACAGAGACAGAGATCAAGAGGGATAGACACCGACCAAAAGAGTGCGTGAGAAAGCAGGAGAAAGAGAGAGAAGGAGGGAGGGAGAGGGAGTGCAAGAGGAGTGTGTGAGAAAACAGTGAAAAGTGTCAGAGGAACAGAAAGAGAGAGAGAGAGAACGAAGACGACAACAATTAGCCAGTGTGTGAACAAGCTCTTGTTTATTGACTTTTAGGGGGGAAACTTTATTAACCTGCCCGGCCTTGAATGACAGACACCTGCTGTTGGCACTTAGGCTGTCATTAGCGCTGTGGGGTGCTGTGGGGGAAGGAGGGGTCCCTATCCATGCCCAGTGCTGCCTGCTGCTCCATTGTCCAAGCGCTCCATCAAGCAGCGGTTTGAGCACCACAACGTTTACGATGATATTGCTCTTTGTTGGGTATCGTCGCTAAGCTGACAGACCTCTCTCCCCTCACTTGTCAGCAATCAAATTACGGAGAGTGAACCCACCAACTCCATTTTTTTCTTCTTTTTGTCCATCTGTATAAAAGTGCGCACAGCGCTTCGGTGTGATTGGCTTCATTGTCAGGGTTGCCGTTGGTGAAGTGGGCGATTGTGAAAGAATCATATTTGCCACAATGCAACCAAAAACCGAAGAGTATATAAATGAAAGAAAGAAGGAAAAAAAGCAGACTGATGTATTGAGTCATTGTGGACGCTAAGTGAGGCAGTGGGGACACTGTGGAGAGGATTGGGTAGTCTGATTTCACACACTTCCTTGTGATAGAGGATGCAAAGATTTTTTTTACTAGGAAGAAGTACCTGCTGTGCGCTAAGCAACTGTTGCAGAAAGTCAGGGAGGTCTGGGGTCCGTTTTGACTATAGGTATCATTTTAATTATTGAATGTTAAATGAGTTGTATATATCATTGATTCTCAACCTTTTTAATTTCAAGGACTCACAGTTTGATATGCATTAGGCCACATACAGTTTACACTGTCAGAATTAGTGTTCTTTTAATTTGGACCCTTATTGAACCATTTGGTTCCACACTCTCTGAGTTACAGACATGTAAGTCCATTTGGATCCTATCAATCATTAGGCAGGGACCCCCTCAAGAGCCCCTAGGCCCCCCCCCCCCCCACACACACGCACGCACATACACGTTGAGAACCAGTGCTGGTGGCATTGATAAATATTATAATACACAATTTGCCTACATCTTGAATTGTCCCTTTGGGATCTTTCGTGTGCACTCCATCCAGCCAAATGGAAAAAGGCCCTCTCTGTGTTAAATTAACATAATGGATTTTACTGTGTAAGCCGATATGGCACCAAGACAAATACCTGTATATCTTGCATACACACAAAATATATATATATATATATATATATATATATATATATATATATATATATATGTTACAGTATGTTCAAGAAACCAGTAAAAGTTGTCAAGGAGCACTCGTTTTGACGTTCACCACACACTAATCACCACCAGATGGCGACGTCAGCCACTGCTCTGCCATTCACCAGAGTGTATATAAGAGAGTTACGTCACGCTTTGAACTCGCCGCAGACCGGAAGTGTTTACTCTTTATTTACTAGCCTAGCCTAGCCTAGCCTAGCCTAGCCTAGCCTAGCCATTAGCTCCATTGTAGTCACTTGGACAGGGCGTTTAACGTGCGCTTGCCCAGGCCTTACGGCCTGGGCATAAATATAACGATTGCATTCACCACGGCTTCGTAACTCGCGCGGCGCTCCGCCGGCCGCGCGGCCCTGGCCCGCTCTTCGCGGCCACTCGCGCCTGCGGCGCTCGGGGGCGAAGAGCAGGACCAAGGTCCGCTGGCCTTCGCGCCGCTTGGGGCTTCGTGGACCCAGGGGGGCCTCGTAACTCGTTTGGGCTTCGTGGATACAGGGGGGCTTCGGTAGCCGCTCGCAGTGTCGTGGACAATAGAGCGGCGCACCGCCTGGAGTACGTTGTTGTGGCGACCGCTTGCTCCGCCCCGTGCCGCACCACGAGTGCTCCGCGTCTCGAATGTGCTGTTTCTCTAATATACTATGACATATATATATATATATATATAATATATATATATATATATATATATATAATATATATATATATATATATATATATATATATATATATATATATATATTAATATATATATATATATATATATATATATATATATATATATATATGTGTGTGTGTGTGTGTATATGTATATGTATGTATATATATATATATATATATATATATATATATTATATATTATATATTTATATAATTCTGATTCTGATCTGGGTATGGAAAAGGACACAACCTGTCCTTGAAGAGATGAGGCGACAGGAGAGTATTCCTACTGAGTGACACTTCCTCTAAAGTGCATGGTGTCAATGGCTGACTTTCAGCAGGCCTGATAAAAAAGCAACTGCCCTGGCTTTTATCGTCACTGCGGGGCTCAGGGAGCACTGATACCCGCCCATTACAAGGACAGTGCTAAGGCGAGCCTGGATGCGTGGGCTTCAGTATGTCTGCAACTAAAAGGAGTGCGTGCGTGCATGCGTGCATGCGTGCATGCGTGTGTGTGTGTGTGTGTGTGTGTGTGTGTGTGTGTGGCAGAGTGAATAAAGGCAGAGTGCTCCAAAACCTCCTTGCCCATTCCAAAGGTTCTAAAGTCTCATTTTATACGAGGGTGTATTTATTTATTTGCTCTCGTTCAGGAAATTAGGTAACTGGAAACCGAGAGCAGTTTACAACTAAACATTCACAAATATACAAGCTGCGTACATCCAACTTTTAACCTGACCGGGGCCAATCTTCACTCAGAGGAACCCACGGGCAAACTGTGTGTTGACTATCAGAACTCAGCGAGTCGGTCATCAGCTTGTCCTTCCGCCGTCACACAACGCAGCAATAAACCCTTCATTTGTTTATACACTGCAGAAAAAGATTCAATACTAGACGTGTTGTCTTTGCATCCTTTTGTGCAACTTCAGCTCTATTCCTGTCCGTCTGGCCTTGCAGTCCTGTGCACGTAGTTGGAGTGATTAGCTGGAGCAAATTCCCAAGGATTACCATTCAACCAACAGTTACAGGTCAGCCCTGCCTGCCTTCAGAAATACCAAACTGTAAACAAGTCAAAGCATGACATAAGCACATGTTTTGGTCCCAGTTTGCCTGAAACCTGCACTCTACTGTACCGTGGAAAAGTCAGCTCTATGCTTTTATAGTATGAAATGTATGTGGTGGAGTATGTGGCATGTGTGTGGAGTGACATGGCCCCTGTGTGGGCAGTGAACAGGCAGTGTTAATTAGGTATGGAATGATGACCTTTTGCCTGGCCTAAAGAGACCTTTATGTATAGCAGCCATGGAGAGATTAATAGGTATTGCTAGGCAACTTGAACGAGCAGTCTGCAAATTCTGTCCCGAGTCATTAAAAACACTTCATTTGACCATGTGAACACAAAAACTGCACACAGTTTTTGGACATGCACTGCTAAGTTATGCTTAATAATGGTAAGAATGTTTGTTTCTGTCGAGTTAACGCCAAGATACATCTTTTAGGCGTGTGCTCTGCAGAAAAACATTTATGGTGAGGGATATTTAAACTTGATTCTTGCTGAGTGTTTATGTGCTTCTTATGGGTCCTTTGTGACCAATTTGCTGACTAAAGAGTCGTTACACGTAGAGCGATATAAAGATGGTGCAGGCTATTTATGAGAATGTGGAATGAACAGTATTGTTAAGCCTTTTGTCCATTGTTCTTTCTCTAAGCCTCACACTAACCATAACATGCATATATCGCCAGAGCCTGCTCTCTGTTAGATGGATTGATGTCTGTCGGTGTAAATATAAATGTATTGTCGTCTACCGAAGGCAGTCATTTTGTGACCCCCAAAAAACTCTCAGGATTCTCCTCTCATCTATTGCCTTTTGGCCAGACTCTACTAACCAGCCCACTAACCAGCCAGTGTTGATTTTGGCGACTAAAACTATGACGAAAAATGTTTGTCGACTGTGTTTTTTCAGTGACAAAAAAAAAAAGAAAAAAAAAACCCCCGAAGCTGTGATGACTAAAACTAAGACTATATTGACAATTTCGTCAACAAAATAAAAACTAGACTAAAACGTTAGAGTGGGACTAGTGCTGAAGAGAGTCATTTTATGTTTGGTTGCTCTCAGGTGTTGCATGCTGAAAATAGCCCGCGACGCGTTGTGAGCTTGTAGATCGGCTATTTTCAGCATGCAAATCAGTCATTACGATGCCATCAAGGCCTGCCAAAATACATTTTAGTTGACTAAATCTTTTCAGGTGACTAAAATTATGAAACTAAATGACATTTTATTCAAAAGACTATGACTAAAACTAAATCAAAATTTGCTTTCAAAAACAACACTGTAACCAGCAAAGAAGCAGACACAAGCTAGTTTGCTGAATTGACTATAAATAAATATTATGCACGTAGACAGTCCCCCCCCCCCCCTCTCAGTTTCTTTCTGTCAGTCTTTTCCTCTCCCTCTCTCTCCCTATCATTCTATCCAGTCCCTGATGTGTTTGAAATTTTCAAATGAAGCCACTTCTGTGGTGCTTTTCAAGAGGAACCCCTTTGGGAGGCAGCTCCTCAAGGGACTGGGGACAGGCAGTCGGCCAGCTTCCATGAGTAAACATATAATCATCCCTCGGACAGCTATAATTATATATGGGTCGAGAAGGAACAGAAGTGAGCGAGAGCTCAGCTAGGAAGCCGGGCAGATACACAGGAGCAGGCACGTGCACACATAGACATCAAAGGGGGCTTGAGCCCCTGCCCTTTTACCCGTCTGGAAAAAATTCCCTCTCCAGACCATGAATGCAGTTTTCACTATGGTGAAAGAAATGCAAATGCCCTCTTTCCATGTCCTACCTGAAGGCAGCATTCAAGAAAATTGCCTTGTCCAAACTCTCCTCAACTTCAATGTAGCATCTTATGTTGAAAGAATTTCCCTCTCTGTGTAGAAATCCATGCCGTTACGTCACATCTTCAGTATTGACTTGATTATGTTTAGTTCAGTGTGGTATCAAGCACTTAAAATAGCCGACCTCCAGCTGCGACGCATTGTAAGCTTGGAGGTGTGCTATTTTCAATATTTTCACCAAAAGGCCCTTTTAGAAATTTCAGCCACTGCCTCTCTAACATTCTCTGCACGTCCCTGCACAGTGGCTATAGCAGAGGTATAGAGCGGTGTGCCGTTCTCTTAATATTTGTTTTCTTCCATGAAATAAAGGCTCAGGCTATGTTTAAAGCAAACAATGATGCTTAGACTCTGTTCTATGACACTTGTCGTGCTCCAAAAACAGCATAACTACAAGCTCACAATGCGTCACATCACGACAAGATGTGAGCTTGTATATCTAGCCATTCTCATTGTGCGAATCAGGCTCGACGAGGATAGGGGTCGGTGGAAAAGCAAGCACGTCGGCTCACAGCTTGTTGTGGCGAGTCAGGAGTTTGTTCCGAGCTGTGGCTGTTTCACGTAAACACGCTTACATAGACGCTGACGCAGGGAGACAAGTGATGCATGTTGGGGAAACGAGCACATGTGCACGTGCACAGATACACAAGCACATACTGTAGATGCACATGTTACAGATACGTATGCGTTGATGATACTTGATGTATAGCAGGGGTCTTCAACAGGGGGTCCGGGACCCTTAGGGGGTCCTCAGAGTTACTACAGGGGGTCCTCCAAATCTTTGTGTGATAGAAAAGTTTTTTTCTCCTTCTTTATATTAACCACTTGAACCCTAACGTCCATATTATGAGAACTTTAGCCAAAAATAGCATATTGTAAATCGGCTATTTTCTGCAAAGAGGTTCGGTGTAGAGGGGAAAAAGAGCAGACTAAGTACAAAGTAAAAGTTTATTAAGTATTGACGGTTCAAGTGGTTAAATATCTCGAAACATTAATTGACCTGAATCCAAAATACACTGATGATTGTACGATGAAAAATATACAGTATATCTATATCGAATCTACAAAAAGGTTGTGGGGGTCCCTGCTTCATCTCTCTCTCAGCTAAGGGGTCCTTGGCCTGAAAACGTTGAAGACCCCTGATGTATAAAGTTAATATGAAACGCGCACACACCTTGCATGCACGTTCTCCTCTCCACCCACAGTAGAACCACACATGAAACAGTGGGTGGTTTCAGGGCCAGGGTAGGGAGCTTGCCTAAGGCCTGTTCTTTAATCCAACATCTCTCAACAGAGCGACTTTAATGCGGTTAACTAACTAGCAGGCTTTTTGCGGTGGCCTACTATTTCAACAGACCCCACCGAAGAAAAAATTGATTACAGCTTCGCGGTTGGAAACTCAAATGACATCCAGGATTTGTTATCTGTAATTGGAAATAAATTTGTTGCTACTACTGAGCGGCAGAAACGAACCTGGCCCGTAAATACCTGTTTTTGCTTTGCATCACCTGACTCGGTTTGAAACCGGCCAAGCCTCCATCTTTTATGTGAAAGTTCCCCTCTAATTTTCCTTGTCTACGGTGCCCCGAGGCGGACTGGGTGAGGGTGGGGAAGGGTGACATCACACCATTTAGACAAATTCCATGTGGAAGAAAAAAACAGTGGAGGAAAAACTTAAGCTATTCTCTATAAAACAGTGGAAACGCTATAAAGTTATAGGAAGCGATTAGCTGATAATTAAGCAAGCTAAGCAAGCCCCCCCAACCGCTATCGCACATCATTACGTCCCACTCACACCCACTCACATGCACAACCGCGCGCGCACACACACACGCACACACACACACACACGCGCACACACACACACACACACACACACACACACACACACACACACACACACACACACACACACACACACACACACCGCTCACCTGTACACGCACACACATATGCATACACGCAAACACGCACACACACCATTGTATAGAGGCACACACACAAACACACACACCTTCATACACGCACATACTGTGAAAACAAACATAACTAACGCACAAAAAACACTCTGCACACACACACACACACACACGCATGCTCACGTGCACTCACGCACGCATGCACACGCAGAGAGAGAGAGAGAGAGAGAGAGAGAGAGAGAGAGAGAGGGGGAGAGAGAGAGAGAGATTCTCTGGGGCCACAGGTTCAGGCATCAGGAGCTGTAGGGACAGAGGAGGGAGGGCCGAGGGAGCTAGGCTGCAGCTGGGGTCAGGAGGAGCCAACGTTAATCACCGCCATCCTGTCAACAACAAAGAGAGGGCCTCACCCTAACACCGTAATAACACCACGCACGCAGGTACCACCGCCTGCCAGGCAGAGAGGTGTCACTGGAGAACCAGAGCAGAGGGAAGACATGATCAGATGATGCAACTGGAGTACAACAGGAGAGGAGAAGAATAGAGAAAATAAAGAAACCCTCAAGTGGCTCCTTTTTTGAGCTTAAGTATCACTTAATTACAACCACAGGGTGTTTTCTGAGGAGCGGACACGTCCCCCCCCCCCCCCCCCCCCCCCCAATGAAAACGCTATAAATTACCTTCACTGGCTGGTGTTTGACATGAGTTATTACTTGTTTGCCCCACCCATCACAGAAAATGCTACCCTTTTTTACCCTCTTATAGACACTCTAAAGCTAATTGCCAGACCTTGAGGCAACACAGATATAGGCTACAACCTCTTCATGACACTATTAGCAGTTTAGTCAGTGTTCAGCTAGCCATTATCACTGTATCACAGTATCACTGATACAATTCATGTTGTGGCATGCACTGTAAAGAGACAAATCCATATACCGGTATGTTCAAGTATATCATTTCTAAGGTTTTTTGTTTCCTAGTCTGCTGATACTGAGTGATGCTGTTGTGTTTATTTATTTTGCCGCCCTTCTTTCAAATGGCTACATAAATAGTAAGGACTAACACATTCATCGTGGGTTACAGCATTGCTAGCATTTTTTGCTACACAGTAGGCCTACACTCTCCCAGTTCTGTGGCCCGGTCCCAATAAATGATTTCCAATCAACTTTGCCTTTGTGAATATACCCAATTCTCTCATTAACTTCTACTTGTCTCTCTTTCTGTCTCTCCCGCTCTCATCTTTCTTACTCCATCTATTTATGAAGCTATCTCTCTCACACACTTACACACTTTCTCTGCTTCCTCTTTCAGTTAACCCTGCAAACCCTGTTTTTTCAAGCTTCAGTATCTGAAACATAAGCCTTTCCTGGAGTGGCCAGACTGTGACCCCATGTTGGTTCACGTTACTGAGCAATGGACATGTTTAGATTTTTCCCTCCAAAGGAAAACATCATTAGGACCTTGGAGTGGATTTCACTTTCCCCTCATGTCCGCATCTCAGAGGTAATGGCCACATGCCCCCCAGCCACCATCCTAGCCTTAGACCTGACCTTCAACCTACTGGCCTTCAACACACACACACACACACACACACACACACACACACACACACACACACACACACACACACACACACACACACACACACACACACACACACACGCACGTGTGCATACCGGTACATAAACACACACAGAAACACGCACAGAAACGCTGACAATTTCAACACTTACTCAAGCTTTTTCATATTTTTTCATCTTTTCTTTTTTCTTTTTTCACAAAGCCGAATTTCCATCCCACTCACACAAGTGCAAAGTCTCCAAACGGTCGGTGTTCTTCTCTCCCATCTGGACTGTCTCCGCTGCTACAGTTGTCTGATCTGACACTCTGCCTGATAATAGGGTCGGGCCCAAGTGAAACCAGAAACAATTTGTTTTGGTCTTAGCTATCATTCCATTTCCCATAAGCTGTGCCTCTCCCCTCTTCTCTCCCCTCAGCCCCTCTTTGTATCTCGTGCCAAGAATTAAAAGGCATGACTTTTAGACACAGTGACACAAAGCAGCTGGCAATTTACTTTTTCCTCTTAGAAACATTACTAAAGGCCATCCCAGATTTACATATCTTATTCCAAATCACAAACCGCGTGCCTTTCAGAGGGCCCCGAGGCTGAAACTGGGCCCTCTGCTCGCACAGAGGGAGCAGCACTTCCACTGCACCTCCTCTGGAATGAATAAGGCAGGAAGTGGAGTGGCTATACTCAACCCCCAGGCAGGAAGTGACGCTAGGCACCAGTTGTTTTGAATCTGGTCAGACAAGGAAGAAAAAAGTTCTTAAGAGAAAAGATGGAGGAGAAAAAAAGCAGGAGGAAAGAGAAAAAAGTAATTTGATTAAAGTCATTGCCTACAGCAGCATTTCCAATTCTAAACATGTCCGTCCTAAACCCGCTGATGTAAACACGACGTGCTCTCTGACCTTAGCGGTAAACATCTGTTCAGGGATAGGCTTTCACCCTCGTTCTTAAACAGTCAGCGATGACATTGACAAACACGTTTTTAATCACCAAAAGCAACACATAAAATGAATCTTCATTATCTACTTAAGCAACAATGTAAACACCGCTGTCTTGTATATCAGAGCCACTAGTCAAGCTATACAAGTAAGCTATGCTGACACAAAAGACGCAGACATTTCAGTGTTCTTAATTAGCTTCCCATGAACAGCCGATGACAACGACCTCGCCTCTCATCCCCTCGTCGCTGAACTTGTTTTACGGCTTATGTTTGAGCTGTTGGTCTGACCATTCAGATCTGTTTGGTGTTGACGACACCATTTCAAAAACAAACAGGCGTGCGCTAAAACCTGATAAATTCTTGGTTATGTAATGGTGTCTCACTTAAAAAATAGCTGATCTATAAGCTCAAAACATGTTGTGTAGCAATGCATTACGTTAGTGGTTCTCAAACTTGGGGTCGGGACCCCAAGTGGGTTCCCGAAATTATTTTGTGGGGTCCCCAGATGATTAGCTTAATGTAAAAAGAATTCTCACTCAACGGTAAACAAACCAACATAAATCTATACAAATTATCTGCACATTTTATAAAGTGACAATTTAAGGACTTTCAAGACCGTTTTAATACCAAACTGGCCAAACTGTCAAATATTAACGGGTTAGAGACTGGCATACTCGGGAATGATGTGATTAGGGAATGAATGCCCCACCTTTTAATGCAAACCCCATTATACCTGTTGTCATAAGACCCGTTTTGACCACCTGTTTGCCTGTGTGCATTTATGCCCATATATGGAGATATCTGTATCTGTCTGTCTGTGTCCCTTTTATACCTGTATATGGAGATCTCTGTATCTGTCTGTGTCCCTTTATGCCCATTATCCTAAAGGAGTTCGCTATAAACAATGTTGTCAGTAATGCCCTTGTCATTATCCGCAATGAAAACATTTACAGCGCTGGCTCTATTTCCTCTGGAGAAGGCTGTGTAGAGTTGGCCATGAGCGAACAGAGGTTGAGGCAAGTAGATGCCAACTCGTTCATTCTCTTGGCCCTGACCCTTATTGATGCTAACAGAGAAAGCTAAGCGGATAGGGAACTGTCGTCTAATGAAGGTGAAGGGAAGCTCATTGTGAGGTATTCTTATGGTAGGAATTTAGTTTCACCCCTGTTTGTGCCTACTGAAATCTCACACTCAATGACTCTGTCCATCATTTGCATCACCACCATTCTGGTGCCATTCTTGAGAGTGCAGTCGGGACCTGCTTGCAGGTTTCTACTTGAGGTTATGATCAGGGATTCCACAGGCACGTAATCCTTGTGGTTGTCCTCCTGAATTGAGTCGGTTGAAAGGTAGACTCTTTCTTCTGTAGGTAAGTCAGCCAAGCATATGTTGTGCTTGTGCTTGAGAGCCTTCGTAACAGCCCCCCATCAGCGTTTTTTGTTTTGTTTTGTACAACTGTACATCATGCAAGTACAGTTACGGCAGGGGAGGTAGCTAAGCACGTAGGTAAAGATCTGAGCTATCTGCATGCGAAAGTTGGAGTCTGTAGAACCAACCATGTGCTGTGAGGCCTCTTTCATGCGATTCGGGCCAATTCGGCCTCGGCTTCAATTAGTATTCAGGATACCTACAATTCCAAGTGCTTGTCAGGGTGGGGGTCCCCAGTTCAAATATGTTTATTTTGGAGTCACTAGACCTTACCCGTTCGAATATATGTGCTGCAAAATATGTGCAGAGTGTGGGTTATGGGGAAAGTAACTGTAACTGCATGGTGCGTGCGTGAGAATATGTGGGAGCATCATAATGTAAGGAGCAGCCCATGGAGGAGTGTATATTTATGATGGATACAAATAATTTAACAGCAAAATTAGGTGAATAGAAGTATGAGGATGTATTTGCTCCACATAATTTTTCTATACCCGTTGGAAGATGAGACACACATCACCCGTTGCAACCCATGCAGAGAGAGAGAGAGAGAGAGAGAGAGAGAGAGAGAGAGAGAGAGAGAGAGACAGAGAGAGAGAGAGAGAGAGAGAGAGAGAGAGAGACAGACAGACATTCCTAACTGTGAGAGAGGTGTGTGTGGGCCCGGGGCTACAGATCCCATGGCCTGGAGGAACGGACCGTAACCCTGACAACAGGCTGTAAAGCTGTAGAGTGAAGAAACGCTAATAAATAGCTAGAATTTGGGGAAAATGAAATTCGGGCTCTGTCACCGTGTGTATAATGCTAATGGCCAATGCCATGTTAAATTTGAGATCAGTCGCTGAAGCGAGTGTATAGATAATGCATTTTGTGACTGACCTCTCTCTCTAATTATAGTATGGATGGCCTAAAAAGGTTTGAGAACTCCTGCATTACATTAATAAGTTAAGCAAAACTCTGCTTTGCTCCATTTCTATACCCATTACCCAGTCTAAACCTAATGCTAATTTAACTCTGAAAGTGAACCGTGGTGAAACAGTGGATCTTAGCCTTACAGGCACACCTAAAAAGAGTTGAATTAACACTCTTTACTGTGCATAATTCCCCGGAAGTACAGTATCTCTTCACCACATCAGCATTTCTCACTTGCACCCCAAATCTGTGTCATCTCTCACCACTTCCACATCGGCCACCACAAGCCCAGAGAACCCATACGCCACTGTTTGTCAACTACAATACAAGGTGTGGATGGTGATGCGGACATATTCTGGCCTTGGGGGGGGGGGCAGAATGATATGCCCCAGGGCGGGCGGGGGAGAAGGAAGACCCTGGGCTGGGGTGAGGAGCAGCCGGCAGGGTCCGGGGCCTGGGCCTCGTAAAAACAGAGCCGCAGCCGGCTGGGCCGAGGAGGAGGAAGGAGGCAATTAAAAAAAGACCCACAAGCGGCCTGAACACTGGGCACCAGCTGACTTTTATCATGTCAAGAAATAACGAAACGCTGGGCCAATGGCGAAGTAGGACAGAGAGAGGAGAAAGGGGGAGGGAGAAAGAGGAAAACAGAGAGCGAGAGAGAGTGGGAGGTGTGAGTGTGTGTCGGATGGGGACGAAGCCTGGCCGGACCACCGCTGAGAAAAGGGGCAGGCTATCAAGACAGACGACTTCCTACTACAGTCTGATTATCCCCCAGAGGCCCGCGGAGTGCCCTATAAAAGCCTCCTCATTAAGACCGGCCCATTTATAGACGGCTTAATGAGTCTAGGCCACTAAAACAAGAGAGGGAATGAGGGACTTTAGAAAGAAAGAGAGAGAGGGTGAGAGAGAGACCACTTAGTACTACGTTTGGGGTCTCTGTCCATGAATCTGACCGACCTCACTCAGAGGACTGTCTTTACTACACATCAATCACCTTTGATGGTAAGAATTACGCATGGAGAGGAACACGAGGCAGGGTTGAGTTCAACATGTTGGCCATTCTTTTTTCCCCCCAGTATTTACTGTATATATCCAGATCAGAGAAAATTGCCTGACCCTTAGGCTATACATACATTAGGATTAGATACATCAAGAGTGATGGTGGGCGAGTGTGGGGGAAACATGCTGTTAAGGTTATACACATAGATCACTATCAATACTGCATATGCTCAGGATGAACCAAATCTAAACATCTACTACAGTTGTTTAACCGTCATCTTAGGATGTCGGTTGTGCTAACTTTCATGTTTGTCTGATGCTGTGGTCAACAGATGGCTTTGGAATGCTGATGGAAATAACTTTTAGCAATGATTGTTATGTTACTGTACATTGTAAAATCATTAGTGTTTATTTAACTAGAGTGCACAAATTGACCCCACAATTTCCTTGATGGCCTGTCCATATGTATAACATTTTGGATGCATGCTGTCTAATTGAGTAAAAAAAGGAAAAAGAAATAAAAAGACAAATGGGGTAATCTGATTAATTGTGTCATGTAAAAGGCTATGTGCGTAGCTGTAGTGCCAGGTTTCAATAGCTTCCTTTGATTGACTCATCAGTAGATTTGAACCGGAAACAAATATTACACTGTCACCATGTACCATCATATATCTGCTGCTGAGGCAATCAAACGAAGCTACCGTATATCGTCGTTGTCGGGTGAAAACCTTGTATGTCCAAAACCGTTCGTTTTGTATTTATCTTTTTGGAGCTGTGTGAAACACAGGCTCCCTATACGTGGCCGTGTGGGTCTGTGTGTGTGTGTGTCTGTCTGTGTGTATGTAGCCTGAACTTCCTAAACTTCGGCACGCCACTAGTCCCACAGTTTTGCCACCACACACTCGCGCCATATGTCAAATCGACCGGCTTACTCGGGAATCGTGGGCTATTACTTTTCTAAGAGAAAGGTTCTATAGTTTAATTGATATTAATTTATTAGTGAATTAATTTTCCCCATTGACTTATAATGGGAATTGCAAAAACTCACATTCAATTATTTGTCTCTCGCAAACCATAGGGGCTAGAGTTTCAAGACTTGGAGAGGAGGTTCATAATGATTTCAAGGATTACATAAAAAATAATTGTGTCATTTGGCCGCATGGTGGCGCCATAACACCCCACTTTACGTTTTGGCCTGTAACTCTTGAACCGTAGGTCGGAAAATTAAAAATATTTTTTCCCTGGATTCCTTGGGTCATGACGCATCTCCCCATATAGGCCACGCCCATTTGCGCCATGATAGATTTTCCGCCATCTTGAATTTTCTCCAAAACACACTTTTTGCTCCTTTTCCTACATATTTTCTTCAAATGTCACAAAAATCGGTACACATGATCCACACACACACACACACACACACACACACACACACACACACACACACACACACACACACAGCTCCACTTCACACGGGTGTGATTTTTTAAAATGATTTAAACTCCTGCATTACGCGGTGCGAGGCGTTGTGTGCTTGTAGATCGGCTGTTTTCACTACTTTTGTGCGACAGCCTTGTCTGATGAAGCAGGGCTTTACTTCGTGGAAAAACGTACAAATTTGAAACTTGGAGATACGAGGTTTTGGCCCGACAGTGACGATATGGGAAGATTAACCGGAACAGGAAGTGGGTATGCTACCTTCTGGGAATCCAGGAGTACAGATAAGGCCAGAGACTATTGCAGATATCTTGGAAAGGGCATGTAACTGAACAGTAACATCATACGTATTCCACAACAATTGAAAATTGATAATTCTTTGGATGCTAGAAGTCCCACTCAGATCCAAGGGAGTGAGTGTTGAGCCTTTGGCATCTGATACAGCACTGTTTCCCAAGCAGTGGGTCAGGACCCATTTGTGGGTCACGGACCAATTTGTATGGGTCACGAGTCTCGAGTAGAAATCCCATTTTATTTTCCTAAAAAAATATATTTGAAAAGATTTCTTTTGAAAATAATAATAGAAACATATTTATACATTTTAAAACAAATAAGTAATTCCATAAATAAAAAATAACAATTAAGTTGTGAAAATAGGCAATCGTGCCGCGTATGCTATTTTCACTAGTTTGGGTCCCGGGCACACTTCTAATCTCTCTTTTGGGTCTCGACCTGAAATCTTTGGGAACCATTGCTCTACAGCACTGTATCCCAAACATTCTTGGGTCCTTTCATTATTTGTTGGAGCTGTGTGGAACACAAGCTCCCTATACGTGGCCGTGTGTGTGGGTCTGTCTCCGTGTCTGTATGTAGCCTAAACTTCGGCGCGTAACTAGTGCCGCACATTTACGCCACTACGGAGATATATGTATCTGTCTGTCTGCAATCCATTTTATGCCCATATATGGGGGCATTCATTTTATGCCCATATATGGAGAACGCGCGTGCCCGTGGGACGAACGGTTCTCGAGATACGCGGATTACTTACATACATACATACACACTCACAGAGATTTTTTGTTGACTCATGTGGCGTACGTGATGTCAGAGCCTTTTATGAAGTGATGTCACAATGAGTCAGAGCTTTCGCCGATTTCCTCCGGAACAGCCTGATGTCAACAATCAACCCCGCATAAGGAGATTCCGAACGTTGGAGATCTTTGACCATCTGTTTGCCTCTGTCCATTTATGTCCATATATGGAGATATATGTATCTGTCTGTCTGCAATCCATTTTATGCCCATATATGGGGGCATTCATTTTATGCCCATATATGGAGAACGCGCGTGCCCGTGGGACGAACGGTTCTCGAGATACGCGGATTACTTACATACATACATACACACTCACAGAGATTTTTTGTTGACTCATGTGGCGTACGTGATGTCAGAGCCTTTTATGAAGTGATGTCACAATGAGTCAGAGCTTTCGCCGATTTCCTCCGGAACAGCCTGATGTCAACAATCAACCCCGCATAAGGAGATTCCGAACGTTGGAGATCTTTGACCATCTGTTTGCCTCTGTCCATTTATGTCCATATATGGAGATATATGTATCTGTCTGTCTGCAATCCATTTTATGCCCATATATGGGGGCATTCATTTTATGCCCATATATGGAGAACGCGCGTGCCCGTGGGACGTAGATATATGTATCTGTCTGTCTGCAATCCATTTTATGCCCATATATGGGGGCATTCATTTTATGCCCATATATGGAGAACGCGCGTGCCCGTGGGACGAACGGTTCTCGAGATACGCGGATTACTTACATACATACATACACATTTTATGCCCATATATGGAGAACGCGCGTGCCCGTGGGACGTAGATATATGTATCTGTCTGTCTGCAATCCATTTTATGCCCATATATGGGGGCATTCATTTTATGCCCATTTTATGCCCATATATGGGGGCATTCATTTTATGCCCATATATGGAGAACGCGCGTGCCCGTGGGACGAACGGTTCTCGAGATACGCGGATTACTTACATACATACATATATGGAGAACGCGCGTGCCCGTGGGACGAACGGTTCTCGAGATACGCGGATTACTTACATACATACATACACACTAACAGAGATTTTTTGTTGACTCATGTGGCGTGCGTGATGTCAGAGCCTTTTATGTCACAATGAGTCAGAGCTTTCGCCGATTTCCTCCGGAACAGCCTGATGTCAACAATCAACCCCGCATAAGGAGATTCCGAACGTTTCGCGCCGGTTCGGGAAAACCGCGCGTCGGGTCGGGTCGAGACCCGGCACTGCACTCCGTGCCGCCCATTTTATGCCCATATATGGGGGCATTCATTTTATGCCCATATATGGAGAACGCGCGTGCCCGTGGGACGAACGGTTCTCGAGATACGCGGATT
>NC_137827.1:30445542-30448042 GCF_963921795.1 Nannobrachium achirus | reverse complement strand
GGAGGTGAACTCAAAACACGTTAGTTCTGCTCTTAGTTCTGGTCTTACTACACCTGCAGAAGAGCATGTTTGGATCCAAGATAAATCCTTTCCCTCCCCCTTTTGACTATTAAGAGAGAAGTGAAAAAACAAAAGAGTCGAGAGCCATATTTCTTCAAGCTGTTCTTTTGGCCCTGGAATCATAAAATTACAGCCCTCTAAATATTTTAGTGTATTTTTCCCAGGCCTGCTTTTCATTACCAAACACTTCCAACTGAAACTGAAAAAAGTGAATAAAGTGAAATATCGCAGATCTTCTCACAGAAAGGCGGTTTAGGTGGACTGGAGCATGTGTCGATTGATTTCCCCACTCCATTCTTGACTATGTGCCCTATGTATAAATGAACTTGCCTTGCCCCCTATATAGCTCGGCCTTTGTTGTGTATGGCCTCTAAAGTGCTGTGTGCAGCTGTGGGGTTGCAGCCTGGTCCTAGGGATTGAAAGAGTCAGTATCTATCTCCTCACTGGGGACCTGAGAGACACTGAGCCCCTCTGCCTTCCCTTTGAAACCTCTCCCCTCTGGTGACTGGCAGACCATACAGTGTTCTGTGCTTTGTAAGTGACTCCATTGTCGGGGGCAGATTGAGAGGAAAAAAGGGGGCTAGCCCCAGGGAGAGAAAGGCAAGGTGAAACAAAAAGGTCTGGCTCTGTGGTCTGTAGAGGGCAGGAACGGATCAAAGGGCTGGGCGCTGACCTGCGGCCTTTGTCCATCAGACAGCCCTGGCTTCATTTAACCTCTCTCTGGAGGCCGGCAAAGCCCGCTGGGATATCGAGCTACAGGAACCCATGCCCTATGGGGACATCTCAGTACCTCCTCTGCAACTCGTTCCATCCCTTCCTCCCCTCACGGCGTCTCCTCCTCCACCCCTCCACCTGGGACCAGACAATATCACAGGTGAAAGTGGATGGGAGGGGTTGGTCTTTGCATCGCCCCAACCTGTCAGGGATCCACCACAAAGGGAGCTGAGCCTTCTCTCCGGATGCCCGGCGGCCAGGTCTTACCTTACTACACAGCATTCACAGGGCCCGCTGCCTTCCCTGCCCTGGCTCCTGTGTGAGAACCGCAGCGTGGAGAAAGTCAGGAGAGAGGGGAGCTCTCAGTCGCTCACCTGGGGATGGTAAACCTCAGCTATGTGGCAAACAAAGGTGAACTTAGTGGATCTCTGCTGCATTGTTTGGTTGTGGAAACTTAAATCTTTGAGCCTTAATCAACTGTTGAATGGGAAGGATTTTCTATGGTTCGAGGGGCCATGTGTGACTTTTAAAGACCTGTCCATCATGCTTACTATAGGGTTTGGCTTGACAAACATGCAATGCAGAGCACCTTCTAGGATCCCTTCCAGGAAGGAAAGTTAAATTAAACATTTCAATGGTAACGATGCCATACACTGAACTAAATGTGCTCAAATTGAATTTCTACTGTTACGTTTCATTGGAGCAATGTAAACGTATGTTTTCTCATGCCAACAAATCACCTCTGAATTGAAAATTGGATGGCAGGATTCTTCCCGACTTGATGACGTAAACTTCATTCCATATAGGGAACTTATATCTTATTGGGGGAATTGTGGAAAATGTGGTGAGCATTTCCAAATGCTTGGATGAACAAAAGTAACTATCTGGATTACTGGGATGCTCTTGAAACCCATGTTCAAGGTGCTTTCCAACTGAAGATGATGGTAATGTGGGCGAAGAAGAGGAGGAAGGGGAAGAGTAGGAAGAACAGGGAAGGGGTATAGGAGCAGAAGAAGTACCTGTACTGGATAGGGATGGGGGGTCTAAATATGTTGGGAACGAAAGCTGCCAAATTGTCCCGCTTTCATTAGTGTGCTGAGTGAAGCCTCGGCATAGACCTCGATTCCCAAGACTCTCAGATAACAAGTGGATTCCCACACTGAGGCTTTCTGTTTCCTCTCCAGTAAAACAAGCCAGCGAGAGAGAGCGAGAGATGGAGAGTCAAGGGAAGCTGGAGTGATAGACGGGTGGAGAAAGCAGAGAGAGGGGGGGACCCCCATGGCCTACTGTTATCTGTCTAACACTCAGTCATTGTGGGGGCGGTTTTGGTTTATTTCCCCCCAGCCCAATGAATGGCTGCCGACAAGGCATTTCTGATGACTGTGATAAGATATCCCACCCCCAGTGCCTAACCCTGCAGCCCCAACCAGACCTCGAGCCCCCCTCAAGCACCCCATCTTTCAAGTAACCAGGTTTACCTCGCCTCCGGGAGCTGGGACTGAAAGACAAAGTATAAGGTGGTCCTAAATGTAGCAGGTCTGAGAGGAAGCGGAAGGCAAATAGGATGAGTGTAGGACTATATGTGTGTGTATGTGTGTGTGTGTGTGTGGGGGGGGGGGGGGGGGGGGGGGGGGGGGGGTTACAAATATGGCCCCCCACACACAGTAATGTGGGGACTCTTAAAACAAAAGCATTCCGCAGACCAGACCAGCCATCCTGTTAGTGA
>NC_137827.1:30140542-30440542 GCF_963921795.1 Nannobrachium achirus | reverse complement strand
GCCCCCCTGCACATCAGCGGGCTCCTGATTGACAGCCCGTGAAGATAAACCAACATGGTCTCCATTTAGCTCAAGTACCACACCAGCCCTCACCTCGACCCCCCCACCCCCTGCTCCCCCAAGCCCCCCACCCTCATATTCCCGGGAGAAAGCACACTTGAGCCAAAGTGTTTCAGAGCAGGATGTTTCCTGGGGAGAAAAGGTTTCGTTTCGGGTCAATGTGTACCGCTGCGACGGAGGGTGCTTTTTTTCCAGAGGGGGGGTTGGTGGTTGTGGTGCGGAGGTTGGGTCATATAGTGAGAAGATGGTTGGAAGCTTAGACACACGGGTGAACGAAGAGGAGATCCGTATAGCGATTGGGTGGAGCGATTGGATTTTTTCTTTTTGGGGGGGTGGGAGGGGGTCGGGGTGTCTGGGAGGGTGAGTGAGTTTGGAGAGGTGAGGTGGCGGAGGGGGTGACCAGGGTGTTTAGTCCTGAGAGGAAACATTAGCAAAGCGAGGAGGAAAAGCTGCCAAATTAACTTCTCACCCTTTCAATCACACCCCTGAGAGTTCCTGCCCCACTTTACTTCTGCCGATCTGCCTCCGCTCTTTGGATGGAGGGGGTTGCTTGTTTTTTTCGCCTCTCTATCCTTTCTCTCTTTTTTTTTTTTTTGTCCCACACTGAGGAGAGACATCGCACCCTCACACCGACCCCAGCATGGCCCTCTGACCCCTTACACCCCACCCCCAGCCCGTTGCACCCACGGGGCAGCGCCGACAGACCACAGACTCAATGCAGCCAATCAGCTCCCAGAGAACCTCCATCCTCCTGCCTCTGCTCCTGGTTCTGCAGTGAAGATGGAGGAGGAGGAGGCGGAGGAGGAGGAGGAGGCGGAGGAGGGGTGGTGCATGGGAGGGCTTGGCGGTGGCATGGGTTTTAAGCATGCCTGTCCGGAATAACGGCTGAAATCAAATTCGTACCTTGTTAATTGTATCCACTCCCAAACACTGGGCAACGGAATGAATCAGGCCCCAGAGAACAGAAGAAAAACACTCGATGCTTCACATTATCCCAGGAAGAGGGGAAAAAAAGTGCATTAATGTGGTTTTAAGAGATCACCAGAGGAGTGGAGCAGATGGTCTTTCATGACTGGTGCTTTTGTAAACCCATCCGCGTGCGTTCTCCTCCAACCCAAGCAGCATGGTCTACATGTGGGTAATACATGTCAGACCTCTCTCTCAGAGGCGTCAAATTGGGTATGGCAAGCCATACCTTGGCTACAGGGGGAAAAAGATTAAATGTAATTCTTAAAAAACATTCATCATGACTGTTGCTAAGGTATGGCAACATGACTGGTGTCTTAAGACACCAGTCATGTTGCCATACCTTAGCTTTTGCTGAACTGGCGCCACTGCTCTCTCTCCTCTCCTCTCTCCTTCTCAGTGTGGTGGAAAAAGGACTCACATTTTATACTTAAGTAAAAGTATCCATACAACAATGTATAAATACTCTGTTACAAGTAAAAGTCTGGAATTCAAAATGTACTTAAAGTACAATAAGTAGTATCAGGTTTTCAAACGTGTACAAATATTTTTAAGATAGCAGATCTACAAGCTCACAATGTGTGTGTGTGTGTGTGGGGGGGGGGGGTAAAAAGAAAAGGTAAGAAAGAAAACATAGCAGAGTAGACATTTAAAATGTGTTGAGGTTTTTAAGGTGGTCAGAGCAAGAGTACACCACACTGTGCAGTTTGTGGTTGTGATAGAATGTCGTAAATGGACCCCAGTCCCGAGGTCTTATAGAATTTCTTCTCGGAGCCGGTAATCGAGAACCTCAACATCTCCTGTTTAAGACACAACATAATATCGCGAAGCCACTGATTGTGCACAGGGCGCGGGGCTGCATCCTTCCACTTGAGTAGAACAGCACGCCTAGCGAGCTGTAAGGCAAAATCAACCATACGACACTCTGTGCGCGTTAGTGGGAGATCATCCCCCCAGCATTGCCAAGCAAAGATTGGCTATTTTCAAATGGCCGAAATGTATATAGGGCTGAAGTTGTTAATTTATGTTTTGCAATAATAATCCAAATCTACAAAGTATCTAGTAACTAAACCTTTCAAATAATTTATTAGTGGAGTAAAAGTACAATATTTGCCTCTGAGATGTAGTGAAGTAGAAGTGAAAGTAGTAGAAGAAATTTGGAAACACTCCAGTAAAGTAAAAGTACCTCAAAACTGTACTTAGAGGAGTTGTGTGGAAATAGAAAAAAAGTTCCCCCCCTTCTGTGTTGCCTAGAACTGGAGGATTGATTTTGGGGTTTGTATTGTAAAGTACAACTTGATGACATCACACATTGTACTTTACAATACAAACCCCAAAATCAATCCTCCAGTTCTAGGCAACACAGAAGAGGGGGAACCTTTTTCCTATTTCCACATAACTCCTCTAAGTTATATTAATGACATAGTTCAATATTGAAAATGGGTGGTTTTCCACTTTAAGTACAGTACTTAAGTAAATGTACTTAGTTACTTTACACCACTGCTCTCCTTCACTGGCTCCCTCCGTGACATTGCTACATGCAGGCATACCTACCTAATTTATTTGTATTTGTGGGCCTTTCGACTCCCACCCACACCCCTACTACGCCTACTCTTGTTTCTCTCTCCTTCTCTATCACCATATCAGATTAGGTGGTTGGTTCCTCCTCCCCAGGTTCCCTTGCTCCGAAATAGATGATTAGAGTCATTCTCCAAGACAAATGTAACTTTTCTGGACGCTCTAAATCTGTTTAGGCACATTTAATAGTGTCAATTATTGTGGGGCCAGACGGGGGACTCGGGCCTTTCTGTAGTCAGGGCCCTTAATAACATTGGCTACAATGAGAAGCAGATGCTGACCTGCTTGGTCCCTTTGAAAAAAGACATTTGAGTAGCTCTGCTTCTAATTTATGAGCCCCCCTCCACATCTGGAATTCTTTATAATTAAAACGTAAACCCCAAAGTTCTACTTCCACCTGTCAAACGTTGAGAAGATGAACATAGTAATGGGCTTCTCCTGCACTGGTGGAGAGATGGAGAGACTGGTTTTTGGGGGCTTTTTTTTCTCCTTTTTTTAAAAGGGGTACAGGGGGTAGTAAAGGGGTACAAGCAGAGGAAGAGAGAGAGGCCTTCTCTTGTGATTGTTTTCGTTTATGGCAAAGGCTGGTCTTGCAGTGTGCAAGATCCTCAGGTCACGAAGTGTGCGAGGTAAACCCAAGCTGCCACAGGTACATCTATGATGGCCACCAGGCGCTTGACATATGTACATGTAAAATAACATATCGTCGCGTTGCTATGTCCAAAACTGATACCTATCAGGAGATGGAAATGGAGTGTTCCAGTGGACCCCATGTAATTTAGTTATTTAGTCACAAGCAATTACTTTGGTTAAATATGATTAAAATTTGTTAAAAAAAATATAGCTAGAATAGCATATCTACAAGCTCATAGTGGAGTGTGAGCTTGTAGAGCTGCTATTTTCGCAACATTTCCACAACAATGTCATGAAACAAAGTATAAAATAGGGCATTCATCTTTGAAATTACAAATATCGACAGCTATTCTTTTGGCAGTCCGAACTCTGCACCATACCCTACTTGATATCAGATGATCGCATATGATAACCCATGAAAAGTGATGGCACTTGTAATTGTTGCGACCGAAGGTCACATTATACCCTGAGAAATCTCGTAGCTTGTCTGACTGTCAGTATTGTCTGACTGTCAGTACAGGAAGTGATGTCACGTGATGTGGTACAGAATGACTCATATATGGGCATAAAAAGGGTGTGTTTCCTCAACCCACCAGGCTTGAGTTAAGACCCGCCTCGCGGAAACTTCCAGGAGTGGCTGAAATCCTTGCCGAACACATGGAGGGTGGATAAAGTCAGACCTAGTAAAGGCATGAAGACAATATAAAACTTGTAGGCTACTGAGAAAAGCCTGCATTTGCACAATGCACAGATATTCATTTGTCACTACAGTGCTCAAAATAAACTAAACTGTGCTAAAAAAAGAAACTTGAAACTTACTTTGTACTGTGCTTAAAAAAGGTAAAACTTTGTAACTTTACGTTCATACGCACTTTCATACTTAAGATTATTGAGGGGCGTTTCCGTGAGGCGGGTCTTAACTCAATCCTGGTGGGTTTAGGAAACACACATAAAGCGGATGTCACATGACATCACTTCCTGTACTGACAGTCAGACAAAATACGAGATTTCTCAGGGTATAAAAGTCCATATTATGGTCATTCCCAGAAAAAGAAAAAACCTTTTATGCCCATACATGGAGATTTCTGATGTCATAAATCCCAGGCCGAAAATGAGAATGTTAGGGTACCCCCTTATGCCCATATGTGGAGATCCACAGGTATCAAACCAAGGCCCTAACTCACCAAGGCCCTGCTTGGCATTACTAATTAACGTACGTTTTATGCCCATATATGGAGATTCCTATATTGTCAATATTAAGGACATATGGGAATGCCCATATTTGGTAATGTCCATATATGGGCATGTTTTGACATAACATAACTATCATGAAGGGGTCTCCATATATGAGTAACTGGTCCCATATACATCACTGGCCAGATGGCCAAGAATTGGCACGACCTCGCCCTTTAGGGCGAGGTCCCATGCCACCCTGAGGTCGCAAGTCACCCTGAGGTGTCTTACTAGTCATAACTTAAACTGCACATTTGGTGATTCGTTACACAACAACGAAGGTTTCCTTCACAAATGTGTTTGGTGAGGCATCGTTTTCTTTTTTAGACATGAACACGATGACTTCCAGGGTGTATATTTGTACATATTTTAGCTGGCAGTATTTCTCCACACAAAAATTCCGTTATTTAGTGGCCATCCAAGGGATCAAACATTGGGAATCCTAAACAGAACTGAGCAAATATTTAGTGATTTTCATCTGAAGCCATTTGTCATTATGCTTTGAATTAGGTTTGAAGTGACATGAAACAAAAGCTATGATAAAATTTCCCACTCTGATCTTGCACTTGTAGCAACCCGGAAACATCGTGTTTAAACTTCCTTTTTCCTTTTATTAGCTTATAATGAAAGCAAAGAAATGGATTTGCCATGGCTGGTGAATAACATAATTGCCCATAATAGGGTTTGTTCCAACAGATCAATAGGACCTACTGGAGTGTGTGCTGTGTGGTGTATGCGTGCGTGTGTCTGCCTGTACTACGCATGTGTGTGTGTGTGTGTGTGTGTGTGTGTGTGTGTGTGTGTGTGTGTGTGTGTGCGCGTGTGTGTGTGTGTGTGTGTGTGTGTGTGTGTGTGTGTGTGTGTGTGTGTGTGTCCAAGATTGTGTGAGTGAGTGCAAAGCCTCTCAGACCTCAAGCCCCCTTCATTAAATCGAATTAAGATCCAGCACCAAGCAGATTAATTCTCTTTGTCTTTTTCCTTCCCGTTTTCCTCTTCTATTCCCTCTTGTTCTCCTCCCTCCCTTCTTGGAGCGCGAGACAAAGCAGCTGTGAGAGAAGGCCTTGTTGGGCTTGTGGAGGTTGGAGAGTGCAGCTCGTGCAGTTAATCCTGCTGTGAGCACGGCCATGTGGACAGCATTCCTGCCATTTTCTCCGCTATTACCAGATCACCGTAATTAAGTCTTCAGCGTTAACGGGGCAACCAGGCCCAAACAGGGGGAGTGCTGAGCCACAGCAGCTTCCTGTGGCTACTGGTGGGAATGGGCAGGCGGGGTGGGTCACCTGTGCTTGTCTTGAGAATCTGCTCACAGATGCACACGACTTGACTGCAGTCAGAGCTGGTGGTTGCAGCCACAGAGACACACACACGTGCACACGCACGCACGCACACACGCACGCACGCACGCACGCACGCACGCACGCACGCACGCACGCACGCACGCACGCACGCACACAATTAGAGCGGAGATGAAAACACACCCAGGTGCATCGTTTTTATTCCCGGGGTAAACATCAGTGTCCTGTTCGTATCTCGTGCTCGATGTGGTCTCTACAAATCTCCCCCACCACGTGGTCTCTCTGGGGGATGGCCGCCCTCCGTCGCTGCTGCTAACTCACACTGTCAGCCATGATGGAGGGAGGCAACAATACCTGCAGGTGTGAGGCCGTTAAAACCAGACCAAAGTAGTTCCCAACAACAACATAAAAATGTACAGCCTCGGAGGAGGTGGTGGCGTGTGTTTTCAAAAGGAAGGAGGTTGCACTGCTGTCCTGAGGGAGAGAAATGAGCACATTACACAGGGGGGGGGGGGGGGGGTGTAAGGGAGGTGAGCTACCCAGGGAGTTAAGGGGAGAAGAGAGGGGGCCGAAGAGGGTGAGCAACATGGGAAGGTAGAGGGGGAGGGAAGGGGGCAGAGCAGAAAGAGAGACAGAAGGAGAGATGGAGAGAGAGAGAGGAGGGGGTGAGTGAGAGACATAGGGAGGCAGAGGGAGCGGAGGGCCTCTTTGTGGATCATTGGCAGATAATGGGCTCATTAGGCCAAACGTAGCTTAAAAAGGCTCTGGCTCTCTAAACAAACAGAACAGGCGCTGAGGAGATGGACTTAAGGGCCCGACATGGAGAGAGATATAATGAGGCCCCCCACCCCCATCCTGCATGGAGTAGAGAGGGAGGCCTTCCAACAGGCTGCCCGCTCAAATTCCCCAACTATCAGACCTACCCTCATTCAACGCTGTCGTTTTGGAGCCCTATCAACACAACAAGTCAGCTCCAGCCTCGATCACCCTCCCTCCTTTGTAAATCATATCTCACAGGATACCTGTTCTTTCTGTATTTCATTTGCTTTCCTCTCTCCCTCACAAACACAGGTATGTGCGCACATGCAAAAGAGGGGAGGAAAAAAGAACGCTGGAGGCGATGATGGCCTAGTGGTTAAGGCACATATAGGCTCTAATGCACTAAATGCAGCCTGACAGCGAGTTTCGGGTTTGATTCCTGAGTCCGACCACAGATATAAAAAGCTAGATACCTCTTCTGCCGCTGCAGCTCATTGGAGCGACCCGTCAAACTGGATAGGCGGAAGTGCCAAAAGCACGCTGCCACTCAAAGTGACTACTGGCCAATCGCAGCGCATATTTTCCGGGACTTCAATTCAACCGAGCGTCCCCTTCTGTGACACACGCGGAAGTGTGCTTCAGAATTCAGGAAGCTTGCCTTAAAAATTACCTATCCTCCAAGACGGACACCCTAGAGCCGAAGGAGGTGTCTACCTTTTTATGTCTATGAGTCCGACTGCCTAAGGACCGAGGCTAAAAAGTTTTTTTGGAGAGGAGTCCGTGGGGGCCGGACAGTTGCCCCTCGCGGGCCGCAAATGGCCCACAGGCTGCCTATTGGGGAACCCTGCAGACAGTAAGCTATTTGCTAATGTTTACTGTTCTAGCAGCTCTTTCCCTCATAGGCTGGAGCGCCTCTTTCCCCCATAGCCTGGAGCTTGTTACCATGGGTTACCATGGTCGAGCTAAACTGTCCTGTCATTGGCCCTTACATTAGCCAATCCTGTAACGAGTTTGTTACCGCAGCCACGGTTAGCCAATCCTGGAACTATCGCACAAAAGTAGTCTAACAGTAGTCTAGAGAGCACTTGGTCTAAGCTCCGTTAGAGCTGTGTAAACACACAAATTAATGTGTTTTACCCTAAATAAAGTATTCCATTCCAACTCATGAGTCAGATTAAATTTACTTCACAAAAGACCTGTGGCTATTTGTTTCCCGTCACCTTGTAAAATGTAGCTCGCACACAGAGTCATGCTATATTAACTTAGCACTGTCCTCAAACTCAGCAGCCTCGTATTTCTGAGAACAAATATCCAGTAACTCAAATAAAATGTTATTAAATAGGCAGGAGAAATGTGAGACACAGTTTGTAATGTTTGTGGTGAAACGGATGCTGCTCCAACAATGGTCTTTGTGGGGAAACTTGAATGCCTATTAAGCAACTGGGATGCGAGTTGCGAGGCCAACAGGGGATAGGCCTTGACTTGATGTTCAGTCAAGAGCCACTTAAAGAGCGATCCTCCTTTGCAACAATTGCTTTGGTGAATAACAAATTCCTTCAGAGGCCTAAATTGATATTGCATGACAGCGCGTGCGATTGAAGTCCTCCACTGTAGCATACCGTTAGGTACCGTAGCTGTAAGCAATAACAGACCAGCTCTCCTTGAACTCCTTTGTAATCAACTCGGGGAAACGTTACCACAGAGCATGGCCATCCAACCATTGAAACTGCCACGAGATTTATAGTGAGACGAGGTAAAGAGGCTGCTGCCCAGTTCTCCAGGAAACCAAAATACCTCTCTTCCACTGACTCCTCTCCCATTACAGAATGTTTGCCTTTGTTTGCCTTTATTAATACCAATATATTACGCTGGGGAACGTAAGGGAGCATTACTTGGAGGGACAGAGGTGGGGATAAAAAATGGAGGCATTGTGAGGGGGCTGGGGCGGTTTCTGTTCATCTCCAGCTGCTTCTCTGCTCATCACGCTGAGAACTAACATGAAACACACTCACGCTACAGCCTCCTCTCGCACACATCTGACATCCATTAAGGACACTGATGGAGGACCAAGCTCTGAGGGGACTTGCGGTCCCATCTCTCAGCTCCTCTCTGAGAAAAGAGAGGAAAGGAGAGAGGGGAGGAGGATAGTGAGGGGAGGAGGGGGCATGGGTAGCTCTGACAGACCAGATTTCAGTCCAAATGTGGACTACAATGCTAGAGCTGGTTCCCCTACACTCCAGTCACCCAACACTACCACGGAGGGTTGGCTGCAAACATGCCTATACAATTCTTAGCTAATCTTATTTTCCTTTTAAAATATATATTTTTGTCTTTGCCCAAAGTACTTTACATCACCATAAGTGTATATATTTTCTAACAAGTTTGGCCCCATCAATAATCAAATCCTACACCAGCAGTTTTGGTGTGATGCTCTCTGTATCTTTCACGTAGGACAACACAAAGGACAGTCAATGGAAACAACAGTAGTCAGAACAGTGGATATAGCTGAAATAGCTGAAATTCTGCAGGGTCTCGTGGTTACGTTTGTCTAACAGACCAGACAGACTTCTGGAAGGCAACCAATTATCCTCCGGAGTTCCCTTGCAAGTTCCCTCTATGCATTCTAATGTTTGATTTATGATTAGTTGCTCGCCGGTGTCTTGCACCGCAAATAGCTGATCTGCATGCTCACAACACGTCACGCTGAGACGCATTGTGAGCTTGTAGATACTGTATGCTATTTTCGGCGCGTCACACAGGCTTCAAACTATGTATAAATCAGGCTGAAGAGAAGTAGTTTGCTGGTGAAATTTGGGATTTACTAGCCACTGTGACCTGTGGACAGAAAAAGGTTAGTTTCCTGCCTTGGTTACTATAGCTGAGGTTCCATAGGGTCTGTAGCTGAGGGTCCCCTGGCCATTCTGTATAAACATTCCAAAGCTGTCTGTGGGATATGTCTATTCCCAGGGAAACTTTCTCCACTCAGATAAGTCAACGCTGACAGTGTGAAACAGCCTCTGAAAACACAGAGGACCGGCCTGACACATGTAGGTCTCCACGCAAGGCCACAGAGGTCCTGGGGGCAGAACGCTCACCTTGTAAACGACAGGCAGATCTAAAGGAGAGAGGTCACTCATGGATTATGTTTTACACATCATCTACATGCTCCGGTCTAGTCATTCTACCTGATGAGGAGCGATCTGAAGGCTGAGTGGCTCTCAAACAGATGCATACAAAACCACACACATTCACCGTGTGCATACACAAACGCGCGCATGCTCTTCATTACTTTTGCGTACAAAATGTGCTGTCATCAATAGGAAAACTGGAGGTCATTAGACGTTCAGTCCTGGGGAAACATTCTCGGGTAGACAGGTGTATAGATTGAGGAGGCTAGCATGGGGAGTAAATGAACCGGAGAGAGGTGTTTGTCCAAACAGGATAACACCAGGCCCCTGTTTGATGTGCATGAAGCAAGGTGAGAGGAACATCACCCTCCTGTCTCTCCAACATGTTTACCTCACTGATGTGAACACCGCTGGGCCACCCCACACGCTTCACACACACTGCCCCCCTCCCAGCAGAAAAACAGAGGTGGAAAGAGAGGGATGGTGTGAAAGAGAGGAGAGACACACCTCATTAATCTTGCTCGCACTTTCCACTCCACGGCTGTCTGTTTAAACGGCACGTTTACTTTTAACGTGGAGGTGAAAGTGACCGATGCTCAAAGCGCACAGCCTTGTAATGCAAAATGTTCAGTATCACCCGCAAGTCATAAATTTACACTTGTTTGCAGTTTTCATGTGGTCCTATTCGCTGACCTCTTTTGTGAGCCGTGCCTCGCTCTTGTCTCGCCTCTTCAGCTGGAATTCTCGATGTGTCAGGACACATACTCCCTCTTCTCCCTGATGACATGTTAAAGGAGTGGCGCTGGTCTATTTTGACACGCTGTATTTGAGCACATCAAAACTTACATGTACAGTTTTCATTGTCCGATGATGGCCTCCATGCAGCACTCTGGCTCTCTCACACCCAGTCATTTTTATTCCAGAGAGGTGGTTCTACACTCTATAGACATAAGCCAGGTGGCTTGCACACTTGTTCACCTTAAAGAAGGTGCGGTGTGCCTTTTTGTTCACGTGCACTCACACATACGCATGCACGTGCGCTCAATTCAATTCAATTCAATTCAATTCAATTCAATTCAATTCAAAGAGCTTTATTGGCATGAGAAAACATACGTTTACATTGCCAAAGCAGAAGTGTACACAGTACAATACAATCAATTAATATAATACAATAAAAATAAAATATGTGCACGCCACGCACGCGTGCACGCACACGCACACACACACACACACACACAGACGCACACGCACACACACACACACACACACACACACACACACACACACACACACACACACACACACACACACACACACACACACACACACACAGCCACAGCCATGGTGGCAGCAGTCAGGCAGCCCATCCCAGGGCAGGCTCCGGTGCGGAGGGATGTCAGACCTGTGAATTGTGGGGGGGGGGGGTAGCTGAATCACAATGGAACTGGCAGCCCTGGAGGAGGTCATTACTTAGGGCCAGTAGGACGAGCGAGGCAGCGGCTGCCGAGTGTTGCAGTCAACAGCCCCAATCTCCCACCTGGAACCTGGAGCCCAGACAGCTGGAGGGGAGGTGGAGCCGCTGGGCTGACCTGGGCATGCTGCAGGGATGGTGGCCCAGACAGGCTAGTACCCAGGGCTGGGCCCTTACAACCAGAGCTGAGTTGCAGTCCTACCGGTGCCCTGCCTAGACTCCTCCCCTCTGTCATGTCTGCCAAAAACAGCCAGAAACCACCCCCATTACACCCTACTACTACTACTACTACTACTCCCCCACATCTCCACCACCATCACCACCACCAAGCCCCCACACCCAAAGACTCTCCTGACCCCACCCATCCCCACTTAACTGCCCTGCTCCGGTTTAATCACCACTGGATGTGGATGGAGGAGGATGGGGGGAGCCTGGGGGTGGAGGAGAAAACCACACATTACATCATGTATTTACTTATCCAGAGTAGCTTGCTAGTGTTGCGCGTGACATGGAGAGTGGAGCTTGGGGTGAAAGGTGAAGGATTCTAGAGTAAATGAGTCATGACCAAACCAAAGGGCTGGAATCTAGGGGCAGGCTTCTTAAGAACCCCTTTAGTACACAATGCAGACAGACAGACAGACAGACAGACAGACAGACAGACAGACACAGAGACAGACAGACAGACAGACAGACAGACAGACAGACAGACAGACAGACAGACAGACAGACAGACAGACAGACAGACAGACAGACAGACAGACAGACAGACAGCACTCTATCTAATACCTCTGGCCAGGAAAGGAACCGGCCTAAAACATTTCACCTGAATGCACAGCTCATGATTATTACAGACAAATTTCTAAACTAATCCTCAGAGAATTTCCAGATGCACACATCTTGCACTCAACAGCATAATGTTACCCAGGAATACAGAGTAAGCCGTTTGTCGAGTATTTGCTATTAATGTAAGCAATTAGGGGATAAGGCTTTTGGGACCCTGCCAGCTACTGTTTCAAAATCTCCTCTTTCCTCACGGGTGGAATTTGAACTCTTTAAATTGCTTCACTTCAGTAACAATGCCGTAAACACCTCCCAATCCCTTCTCAACCATCTGTCCATGGTCAACGTCACCTCCGTAACTACTGGTGACATGTTGATCAGCCTTGCGGAATATCCAACCACCCCACTTTCAGCAAGGTAGTGTGCAGCCCAGCAAGGCCAAACAGACCCTGTGAAGTCAGGCTGCACGCTGTTCCGTTTACCATGAGAACAGGGTTGTCTTCTAGGGAGAGAAACCGTGCTGTCGTGAGAGTGTGTAGTTGAGGGGAGGGTGAGAAGAAAAAGGAGATAGAATAAGGACCATAATGAGAAATAAAGAGAAGGGGTATGGAAGAGGGAGTGAACAGATAACAGAAATGGATGGATGGACTCTACACGTTCATCTCTCCCATGTCCCTTGCCGGTCTGTTAGAGCAGCAGTGGCCCATGCGGAGACATCAAGCACATTCCAAGAGTCGGCCCAATTATGGGCAGATGAGGGGCAGTTCTCTTTGTTTAAGAACAAAGCCAGAAGTGACACAACTGGTCTTTAAAGAGAGCTCTCGCAGTCGTGGTGGGGGAGAGGGGTGGGGGGTGGGAGGGGAGGTGACCAGCTGGTTATAAATATCTATTTGGTCAGTTACTGGAAGGAAAATTTGCAGTTTGTTTGTCATCCACTCATCCAGGTGGTGGGCCTGGTGGTTGCAAAACTCCAGAGCAGAGAGAGAGAGAGAGAGAGAGAGAGAGAGAGAGAGAGAGAGAGAGAGAGAGAGAGAGAGAGAGAGAGAGAGAGAGAGAGAGAGAGGCCAACCTGTTTGAATCCAACTGCCAGAAATGAGGAATTTGACTAATTCTTATATGAAAGCCACATGTCATCCTCCAGTGGGACTGTGGGAGCCTGCATGAGAGAGAGAGAGAGAGAGAGAGAGAGAGAGAGAGAGAGAGAGAGAGAGAGAGAGAGAGAGAGAGAGAGAGAGAGAGAGAGATCTTGGCAAGGTTTCGTTCATGTCATATTTTACCTAGTCATTCTGGTCAGACATGTTAGAAGTTACTGTAATGGGGATTAGTCGTACACTGAGATAATTAATTTCAGGATGATCTACAATGGCTATCGTGTGGCGACCATATATATTGGACTATTCATGATGACCTGGCCTGGACTGCAGCACATTCTCCATACAGCAACTCCTGAAGTATCCTAAGGAATTTGAACTTTCAACAACGATTTCCTGAGTTATATGTTCAGACTGTTCTGTCCCCTATACAGAAAAGTTCCCCATTACCCCAAAGTAGCATGGGATTTGAACACTATTATAACTATAGACTACAATTATAAGGCTGTAAGTGTTATGGGTTGTTAAAGTGTGTTTGGGGGTGACTCAAGTTGTCCCTCCTTAATGGCCATTGTGCAATTGGTTGTTGGTGGCCAGACACAGGAGTATTTGCCTGCAGAGGGGCGGGACGTGTTTAAAGTTTGATTCCCACTCTGCAGTAAATTAGAACACAGCAGGGTAATGTCTGTTTATTCCAAATACAGCTGCAAGGGCCTCTCTCCTTCCCTCCCTCCCTCCTCCATCCCCACAGCCCTCATGACAGCCCCAGTATCACCTGGACCAGAAGTACACACACAAATAGAACCACACAAAACACGCATTATGCAAACTGCATGCACTTGCATAAACAAACAGTCCAAGACACACGCACAGCAAAGGCATATACACCACACACACACACACACACACACACACACACACACACACACACACACACACACACACACACACACACAGGGACAGAACACACTCAGACCAACAAAAATCAAACCAAGTTTGAAGTGAGCGGTGGTGCGTGTGTGTGCATGTTCGTGGCAATGTGTGTGTAGCAGTTAGTTTCAGGGTTGTGCGTGTGCCTGTGTGTTTGTGTGTGTGTGAGACGCAACAGCGCCTCTTGGTCACCAGCGGTATTGCAGCTCATGCTATGGACTAACATAGCCACGGACAAAGTCAATCTGAGGAGACGGTTTTAACCCCACTCAAAAAGATGCAGCCGCACGCGTGCACACGCATGCGGGCGCGCGCGCACACACACACACACACACACACACACACACACACACACACACACACACACACACACACACACACACACACACACACACACACACACACACAGGGACGCAAACACTGTGCATTTGAAGATGACACAACAATAGAGATTGTGGAGTAATTGACGCCTTTTGTGTTCTGTGCACATAATACAAGTTGGTAATTACTTAATCTAATGGCTAATACTTTCACTGTCGATTTGTGTTGAACAGAGGAGTATTTCAATGTTTAGTCCATATTAAATGAAAATACGAATGCCTAGTATTTTTTTTAACAGGCAAAATCGTTTAAAGTAGTCTACATTATTTCTAGCCTATACATAGCCTGATGATTGTGCAATGTCCCAGACACAAAGTAAAGTAAAGTAAGAACAAAACTAAAAAACAAAACAAAAAACATGCTGTAGGCTATAATTGTATAAATAAAACATAGGCTATGAAAGACCACGATCACATTCTTAGTAGCTGTTTGTTCCCTTTTAGTGATGTAGAAGGCTGGGCTACTGCTGCAGAGTTTAAATAAACCGGCATTAGGCCTATAAGGATTTTATGTTGGTATTTGTTGAGGTGTAGGCCTATGCTACACTCTGGTGGAGGGTAAAGTAAAGCCCGGTTTATACTTGTCTTTAATAGTCATATGATGGTAATTTATGGAATTTCCTAGATTTTTCTTGATTTATTAATGAAATTACTTAGACAAATAATTAAAAAAAAATATTCATGAAAATCTTAGCTTTTTGGGAATGATTTTTTTTAAATGTTTTGAAATTATAATAATTAAAAACAAAATGTAGGAAACAAAACATTAAAGGACCCATAAAAAGCATCCCAATTAAAACAAGCCCCAGAGGCTTTCTTGCGTTGTTTATCCTTTTAGTTGACCTGCTTGTACCAGTGAACTGTACTGTCATGTGTACCTTTTCCTATGCAAACTTCAAATAAACTCCTCAATAATCAATCAATCAATGGGACCCACAAATGAGTCCCGACCCACTGCTTGGGAAACAGTGGTCTACCTCTGGTCCTGAGGAAGTTGAAGCCAACCCCTCGTCACATTTATAATCAGTGTTTGTCTCCATCTAGTGGCGCAACATGAAACATGAAATGGACGACCGTCCGTGGCTGCGGGGACGCGCTTTTCTTCCGTCATGATGTTCGCGCAGCTTCTACGTGCGCGCTCACGAGGGAATCCTGTGATAGTGTGCGTAGGGAGTCGGGACGGGACTCCCTCTTTCCCAGGTGTTTCGACCAAGTGGACCGTGGGCGTGGTTTTGAGGCTAGGTTTAGGCATCATTTCTATTAGGGTTAGGCACACATGGTGTTTTTGAGGTTAGGTTTAGGGTTAAGGTTAGGTTTAGTTTAGGCACAGTTTACTGGAGTGTCTCTCTCCATTCTGAAATGTTAGGGTTAGGCTTAACCACGCCTACCTGGTCGAAAGACCTGGGAAAGAGGGAGTACCGGCCTCCTTATGCATCAGCTGTCAAGTGATGCACACACACATACACACACACTACTTCTGCTATCGTCGCCTCTCCGGCGAGCCGTGTAGACACGGAACTAAAGGAATAGAGCCAGCCAGCTTGCACCAGGAGAGAAGAGGAATGGAAACTAACGTCCACGCCAGCATGACCTTTATTATCCAGCTCGCTCCGTCACCGTGACCGCTATGAGGTGCCACTGTCGCCGTGTTGTCACCAGGTGGATGAGAGCAGCAATACCGACGCACGCACAGCTTTCCTGTTGGCTGGGACGCTAGAGACTTTAGCTAAAGCTAACCTAGCCCTTAGCAATTTACTATTTTCAATGAATTTTCGTCACCCAAAACGTAGCGTCGTCATGCAGCAGTGGCTAACTTGCTAACGTAAGCTATTTGCACATGTATGCGTTGCGAGGAGGAGGGCGCGTGTTCTGTCTGGAACTGGTTCTGTGTATTGATCTGAGCTCTGGCTGGCCAGGCTAGCATGACTGCTTTCTCTGCGTAGGATCAGTACAGTTACAGTACAGTAGCCAGCCACACGACGCTCTGCTCTCAGGTGATAGAACAAGGTCGTAGATCAGACTCATGCTCGAATTAGATATGAGCAGTTTCACCAACGACGCCTCCGTTATCAGCTCTGACAACAACAGGGGTTCGTCGGTCACCGTCAGCAGCAACAACAACAAGGACTGGGACCTGAGGAACCACGATGGGTTTATGTTCTGCTACGAAAAGACCATGGGAGAGACTTTACAGGCAGGGATGCCCTCCGTCCAGTCTGGGCTGGACGGCCACCTGCCCTTGCTGCACGGCCGACACGGCAGCCCTCCGAACGGGCTGATGCTCGGCCTGGACGAGGCGTACGCCTCGGGGTGTCATAGCCGGACTTCATCCGCAACCTACCTCGACGACACCACCGGTCCTCTGGACTACAGCCCAGACGATGGGAACAACTCCGGCCCGCTGTTCGAGAGCAGGAAGAGGACCAGATCTGCCAGTTCACGGAACCGTTACAATGAAGTAGTCACAGAACTCGGTGCCGAGGAAGTGCGGTGGTTTTACAAAGAGGACAAGAAAACGTGGAAGCCGTTTGTCGGCCACGACTCCCTGAAGATCGAGCTCATGTTTCGTAAATTCTGTGAGCTCAACCCCATCATTGCCAAGCATCCAGATACCGCAGAGGCGGAAGCATGTAGAGGAGAGGAAGAGCTTGCAAATGGAACTGAAAGCAAATTGCTTAACGGTTTGGAGAGAACTGAACCGGTGCCCGTGGAGACGAGAACTAGTAGTGGTCGTGGCGGGTCCCTGGACTCCTCATCGGCTGTCTCTTCAGAAGAGAGAGACCCCGATGGAATCAAAATCGATGTAGATCGTGTGTGTGTAAGGGGAGGGCTGTACGAGGTGGATGTCAGAGAAAGAGAATGCTATCCTGTTTATTGGAATCGTAAGTGTCAAAGAGCTCCTATATTGCCAACTGTCAGTTTATGGCAGATGTTGACAGAATGGTTTCTATAATCTCCCGGGTCTAATTCCAGCTGTGTACATGTTCTCTCCAATGAGAAACAGCATAGCTAGAGATTACAAACCCAGTCACTCACTCATGTATCCATGAATTCACTCTTATTATCACTGCACCTGACAGTGTGTCCATAATCTAGGACATTTTATAGCATTTACTTTTTTACCTTTTCACTGATGCTTTTATAATGAGTTCAGGATACTACGTTGTCTTGCTCATTTAACACTTCAGCTGGACACATAGGTGCATCAGTATTTGTTAGACAAATGCTAAATGTATCTACCTGCTAGTCATCTTGTTGTACTACTTCCTAGCTTTCCAGCACTCACCCTGTTGGTTGACTATATTTCATGCCTAACACTCAGATTGTACTTTGTATGAATGCCTAGGTTGTAATAGACATTTCTGTTATGGGACAGTCAAATAACTACTGGGCCATCTTGGCTTGCACTCCATTATTCATACAAGTTAGTTGGTTAAATAATATGTCTACAGTACATTGAATAAATGAATTAGCATTAGGCCTAGTAAACTGCCTAGTAATTTCATTTATAAAAGTGTCCCCTCCTCTAAACATCGACCCAGCCTGGGCATTCATTCTATTGAGCTCAGCTGAGGCATGATGCTAACTAATTCATGGAGATTTACAAGAAAAAGCAGACAGAGTGAAAGAGGCACTGATAGTGGTGTTGGTTACTAGAGTGTCAACCTCCCTAGGCGATCCAGGCTAGTGGGACTGAGCTGTTTTTGTAAGTAACACCAAATCACAGACAAACAATTATTTTACTGGGTTAAGTTTTTGGTGAAGTAGCTATATAGATGTGAATTTGAATCCTTCTCTTTTCAGACTTTACTTCTATTACCACTATAGCTGTAGCAGGCATTGACACTAAGGCTTGCCCACCTGCCCCCGGCAGGTAAATAAAACGTCAGGGCAGGTGAAGTTGGCTTTCAGGTTGCCCGACAGGGCAAGTGCTCATTTGAGAGGGGACGCAACCGTCTTTAAACACAACACAAGATATCTGTCTAAACACCTGAACGTGGCCAGTGTGCTGTGTCTTCTGGTCTGTGGAATGTAAAATAAGACTCTTATTTTACATTATTTACCTATAATGTGCTGTTTTTACTGTTGCTACATTTAAAAATATAAAATAACAAGTGTGAAACCATAGACATATTCAATCATAGCTAAAGTATTTGGTATTCGGATTTGGAGTTATTGAGGTATGCTATGACATTTTATCGCACAGCCCCAGAAAGTGAAGAAATAAGTGTTAAATTATTTTATAATGGACCGGACGATTTACTTTTCGGGCAAGTGGGCATTACCTTCGGGCAAGTAGAACATGACCTGTACTTGCCCGATGGGCAAGTGCCTCTGAGACCTTAGTGTCAACCCCTGCTGTAGTGTGTAACTGTTAACAGTAAACACTCACTTATCTGAGGCCTTATCTTCTCTGTCCAGACACTGGTAAGAAGCCGTAAGGGCGAGAAACAACCTCGCTCTTAGCTTCTTAACTCATTCGTAGTTTACGGCCGTAAAGCCCGTTAATTTCTCTATGTCTTTCACTGCCGGCTTCTCCTTACTGTTAACGTGGGCGCTCGTCCAGTTCCCATCGTGCGTGATCGGACACAGCTATGCATCGTGTGTTCGCGTATTCCATCAGCTTCTCGAATCCTTACTTTTTCAATTGATCAATAAGTTCTCCATCTGTAAGCCGCGGAGTGTAGACAGAAAGTTAACGGGCCAAAATAGAGGACGGACTTCCGCTTCCGGTTCAGGGACTCCAATGTTAAAGTTGTCCGCTCAATAATGTGTCCGTGTAGAAACCGATCACGGAGCATTAGTTCCGGCCTATTTTAGTTGCGCTTCGATAAAAAAATGTTTTTTAATGAATTTTTATTACATTTACGGGTTCTACGGGCATGGCAGAGAAGGGGTACAAAGGGGTATTTTGATGGCAGAGTTTGTGTTAATGTGGCACAGTTAAGAAGCAGGAAACTGTGAGGTCAGATGTGAGGAACAGACATGATCAGCAGGTTTTCATACTACATATTGTGTCAGTCTCATGTGGTCTATGATGTTCTGAAAACATGCAGCTCATCTTCGTCTGTGCGTCAGTCACACCTGGGAATGTCTGGAATATGTCCATATTGGGCATTCCCAGATATTGTCATATCTCTGGGGAATTCCCAGATATGACAAGGACAGAATTAATTTGCAAGTGTCTTGGCCATATATGGAGCGTAACATAATGTGGCCATATTTTCCCAAATATGGAGATGACATCATAGATGTTTGCTGTCATAGACCACATGAGACTACAGCGATATGGAGCGTGAAATGAGGCGTGACGGACGGACGGACAGACAGACATGATCTGCAGGTTTCCATACTAAATGCGACGTACGGTCGCAATCATTCGGCAACCTACAGTAACATATATTGATAAATGACTGCCTAGTATGTACATGAAAGGAAGGGCAAGTGGTGTTTTTTGGGGGGGTTAACCAAAGGTTTTTTGTTAAAAGGTAAAGGTTCTTGAACATGATGGTAGTTATTGCTATAGAGTGTTTGTTCAGTAACAGGGGTCTCACTCTCTCCAGCTCTTCAATAAACAAAAAATAAATTTTGCCAATTTTAGCCAATCAGGAGAGAGTACCGATTTATTAGCTTCAATTTGGACTGCTAATTTCTTTGTCATTAATTCAAATTAATTCTAATTTCACTTGTTTATCATGCCAATAAGTCCTAAACATTTGCTGTTCATTTTTGCCTGATTGTTCCTCTGGTCTGCCTATTGTCTGTTCTACAGAGCAGGACAGTATTCCAGTGATGAGGGGCCAGTGGTTCATTGATGGCACCTGGCTCCCATTGGATGAGGATGAGAGTGATCTCATCGAGCTGGAGCATCTGAGCCGTTTCCGGGGGCAACAAATGCAAGACAACTTCGAGTCTGATGTGGTTGCTAAGACTGTTGATAGCAAAGAAGGTGAGAGCCAAGGGAGACTGGGGCATATTACTTATATTTCTAAAACTAATCGGTTAATCGCCAGACTGTATAGCATACAACTATCTGATCCTTAGTACAGTTCAGTTATAAAATACCTGCTCTTTATATATAACCAGAATATAAATTGGTTTCACTTAAGCACACTTGACTGTGCTACAGTTTGACTTGATTTTAAAGTTGGTGGAGGAAGCATTGCAGCGAATGCAGATGCTAAAGCTCTTTCATACAACTGTGCAATTCCTTGCCCATGGATGATTATTATTCCAGCCTGGTAGCCTGGCTACCTGGCTTGTAGCATTGTATGCACTATGCACTGAACATTTTGGAATATCAACGTTAACCGGTGTCTGTGTAAGAATGTTCCATTACAGATCCATTTTGTATGCTCTCGGTTAAATTGACACTCAGGATTCTGCAGTCTGTAATGCTTTGAGAGCAGTGATTTGAAATTCTCCCAAAGATGCCATGCAGAATTCCATAAAAAAAAGCAAAGTCATTGAGTCCCTGGTCCACCTGGTTGAGAATGACCCCACTGGAAAATATTGCATTTTATTTGCATTGTGCGTGTTAACATTTTCATTGTGTCAGCCCCAGAAAAAAGAAAAATGGGTGTGGCACAGTAAGTCTTTGTGTACAGTAGCAAGGCTGATTCTGGCACAGTGCAGCTGGCTCTAGCCCTCAACATGTAAAATAAGAAGCAGTCAGCAGTTTTCTGAAAGTAGTTATATTTGCATTCTCTGGAGAAGGCCTTCTTTAGCGATTAATGTGTAAGTCTTTTAAAAAGAGGCATATATTTTACTATCTCTCTTTATGTCTCTTTTGGCAAGAGACGTTCTGTGGAGTGGTGTATTAAAAAAGAATACTATTCCTGCACGATGGCAAGAGAAAGTGAATGTTTGAGAGAGGAAGATGAAAGTGAAAAGGGGAGGAACATTAGATGGTGTGCGTGTGTAGGCATCTGTGCTGTTTATTGTGCTTTGAGAAATCCTCTGCCCCTTGTTTCTGTGTTTTCAAAGTAGTGCTTGGCACACTTTGTATGCCAATGAGGACAATATCACGTTAATGCCTGTAAAGTCTCACACTTGAATAACCCATTCTTGAATTAAATAAATAACCTCAGGTTGCTTTAAATGGGATTTATACCCTGTGCTCTAGATAAGCCTACCTGCAGTCTGCAGTTGACTGCAGTTTACCGGACACACTGGGACAAGACGGTGTAAACGAGTTATAGTCATCATATTAGCCTCGGGATCCAGACTTTTCAAGAAAGAAAAGCCTGGGATAGTGCCCCTGTAACATTTTAATTGTATATAAAATATATGTAGCTGTTCAGATATCTTATTTTACATCAGTATTGTTCATGTGGGCCATAGAATCTCCGCGTCAGGTTAGACTATCATCATATTGACCGATGTATTGTGCTGCAACTTGGCCGCAAGTGTGATGGCATGATGGAAAGAATACTTTGGAGAGCTGATGAACGAGGAAAATGAGAGAGAACAAAGTAGAAGATAATGATTAGCGAGGATGAAGTGAGGAAGGCATTGAAGAGGATGAAGTGTGGAAAGGCAGTTGGTCCTGATATATCCGTAGAGGTATGGATTGGAAGTATAGGAGAGGTGGCAGTGGAATTCTTGACTAGGTCATTCAACAACATTTTAGAGAGTGAGAGGATGCTTGAGGATTTTTAAGAACAAGGGTGACGTGCAGAGTTGTGGCACCTATAGAGGAATAAAGCTGATGAGCCATACAATGAAGTTATGGGAAAGAGTAGTGGAAGCTAGACTAAGGCAGAAGTAAGCATTTCTGAGCAGCAGTATGGTTCATGCCAAGGAAGAGTACTACAGATGCAAAATTTGCTTTGAGGATGTTGACAGAGAAGTACAGAGTAGGTCAGAGGGAGCTGCATTGTGCCTTTGTAGATCTAGAGAAAACGTATGATAGGGTGCCAAGAGAGGAACTGTGGTATTGTGGTAGTCTGGCGTGACTGAGAAGTATGTTAGGGTGGTGCAGGACATGTATGGACGTTGTAAGACAGTGGTGAGGTGAGCATTAGAATTGAGCCCCTTCTTGTTCGCTATTGGCTGACAGATGAGGTTAGACAGGAATCCCCATGGACCATGATGTTTGCAGATGTCATTGTGATCTGTGGGCAGGTTAAGAAAAATCTAGGGAGGTGGAGGTATGCCCTGGAAAGGTGAGGAATGAAGGTTAGCCACAGCAAGACTTAATAGCCTACATGTGTGTGAATGAGAGGAACCCAAGTGAATGAGAGGAACCCAAGTGGGAACAGTGAGGTTACAGGGAGTAGAGGTAAAGAAGGTGGAGGACTTTAAGTACTTAAAATCAACATTCCAGAGCAATGGAGAGTGTGGAATAGAGGTGAAGAAACGAGTGCAAGCAGGTTGAAACGGGTGGAGAAAAGTGTCAGGGGTGATGTGTGATAGGAAAGTATCAGCAAGAATGAAAGGGAAGGTGTACAAGACGGTGGTTCGCTGTGGCGAATTATCTGACCAGCGGAAGGGAACAGCCGAAAGGAAAAGAAGTAGACATGAGACATCAGTTAGATTAATCAGATTAATTCCAATTGGCTATGTCTGCCTTCCAAAATTTGCAGGCCACGGGTATCAACCCGGGCCGGCAGGGTTCTGCACTCCCAGGAGCACACTTTTGTAGTTTATGTATATTTCATCTTTCTGTTTTTTCTTGTTTCAATAGATAATTATCCACATTGTTGATAAAGCAGTTAATTATCTGGTAAAATTAAAAACATAAATCACATATATTTTGAGTGCATTGAAAAATACAATTTCAGGCACTACTCTTAATGAAGCCAAGAGCAGATGTCAGTAGGCTTCAGTAGGTTGGTCTGTCTCTCCTGCAGTATGGCCCTTCATGTTACAGTATGTACTCACAGCTGCTCTCCCCTGGGGCAGAGACACCTCCCTCACACCGAATCACATGAGCACTGCAGTCAGATGGAGAGGTCAGCACCATTTTATTTTCTAAGAGAGCTCACACACACACACACACACACACACACACACACACACACACACACACACACACACACACACACACACACACACACACACACAGATTGTAAAGGCGTGAGGCATACACATATGCAGACATAACACTGAGTCACACAGGAAATATGCATGGCCTGCAGAGCATTTGAAATATGATGCAAAGTCATACAATGGTCTGTGGGCTGCGTCACATTTTCATAAAAGGCCATCTCCAAATAATCAACACAACACTTGTCCTTGTCCAAGTCTCTCCACACAGTAAACTCCTGAGTGTTAAATAAAATCTGATGGTGTACAAATGTAACCAAACACTCTCACAGTTACAAGTGGATAAATAAGGCTTTTACTGTGTATATTTGACCATGGCCTGAGCTTTCAGTGAGTCAGCATAATGCTCAGGCGCACATGCAGATTGTCTTGATGCTACAACATTGTTATTTTATATTTATCTAGAACTGATGTAATCAAGGCAAATAAAAGGCTGAAATCTCAATACAAGTTTCTATTCATGTAAATGTATTTAGTGCATTTTTACAACTGGTAGTTGTACATGAAGCGGGCAGTAGTTCTTGTAGACAGAGTAACATTAGCAGTGTCTGCCTCAGCACTGTCATGTGACTTTGTATGACTTTGACTTACCTTGAGCTATATCCCATACATCGACTTCAAATGGATGATATATCAAGTCCCCCCCCCCATCTCTTTCTCTTCTCCTCTCCCACACACACTCTGGCATTCCCTCCTCTCCTCTATTTGCCTCAGCAGCCAGTTTAGAGCTTAAAGCTTAATGAGGCAGAAGGCATATGGCAGGCATGCTATGCATTAGGCGGGCATAAACATCATCATCATCATGCAGGAAAGGCTCAGAGGGGACGAGCACTAGGATAGCCTGTCTCCGAGTCAGTATGGTCCAAGATGACTTATTATTTTCTGACTGTGCTCTTTCTGACTTGTGCTGCTTTGTCGTCATTAATACATTTGGAGCTATCAGAAGTGAGTTGCGAGCCCCCCTTTTCTGTTCCTGTTATGGAATCTGGAACATGCAAGGAAGAGGTGACGGTCAAGGCACTAAAGACAAATCACTGCCATTATATTGTATAAAAGATTTTCTTTCCCCCTTACGTGAGAAATAACATTGCTGTATTCTTGTAGGTATTTGAACCTCCATATATGCGCATCAACTATTGTGTTCACAGCAGTTTTGTTTTAACTTAAAATGTTAAGTGGTCTGTATAGTTGCGTCTTCACCAGCACTTGGACATTTGGACTTTTACATTTTGGACCTTTGATGCTGTCTTCCAAGTTCCTCATCAGAAAATGTCCATCTATATTTTCCATTACTGCCAACCGATCATTGTTATTGTTTACTTCCTTTGAAGACTGACTGCTTCAATTTGAGAGAAACGCTGACCTTGGCCACAGATGTTAGTTGAGAAGGTTTCAGTGTTTTACTGTATTTCAGCCATTCTCTTTGAGTAGAAGAGGGAAATGTTCTCTCTTTGTACTCTTATTGAGCCACTAAATTAATTTTAGTCTTGGGAAGCCTCTCTAATGGGAAAGTTAGTTAATGTAATTATTACACCTGTAATTACAATAATTAAGTAACCAGAACACCTTTTAATTGCAGAAGGCCAAAGACTCTCCCTATGGAACATCAAACACTACAGATGGCTACATCTATACTGCTCAAAGAAATTATGGAACAATATGTTCCCTTCATTTATTTGAGTATTGTATATTGTAGTACTGCTCAAAGAATTAAGGAAACATTTTGTTCCCTTAATTGTTTTGAGCAGTGTAGATGCATGTGCATTCATGCTTGCATGTGAGAATTTGAATCTATCTATTGTGCACATGAAGCAGCATGAGACCTGCATGTGTAAGAACATTAACATTTTGCTGCTGAGAGCAGGGTGACCCTGAGGCCTGTGTTGCGTGAGGGCAAAACAGAGCAGCACCCTGTGGCCAAGCAGGCGTGCACATTGTCATCTGTCACATACCGTTGGAGGGCATGCAACACAGCAGCAGAGAGGGGAATCCTCCAATCCAGTGACAGATCTGACAAGCCCAATTGGTTATTTATTCTGTCAGTATTGCTAATACAGTTAAGGCATTACAGTAATAACTTCACATTTATTTGTGGAACATTTTATCGCTGCTGTTCAATCCCTGAGCCAAAGCTAGATCATGAATGAGATTGAGAATGGTCTAAAGCCCCATACATCAGGCTCCAACTCGGATTGCTAATGAGAACATCAGTCCATTGATCATGTCTCAACTGGCTTGATCTGACTACAGGAGACCACATCAGTATGTAGGTTAAACCAGAAATGGTGGTAGAAATGGACTGCAAGCTAGAGGATTCTACACTGATGAGTGTTTAGTGTATCTGTTATCCAAATGATGGGACATAGCAAAATATTCATTGCTAACTCAGAGAATGAATCTAAAAGGGTACATTTTTACTTAAAAGTTAAATTGGATGTTGCAGATAGTTGATAGCCTGGCTGTCAGGGTTAAGCTTGTTTATGGCTCGGTCCAACAGTGTCGTTCCACCCAGAGGGATATCATTGATGTTTCCACTGTAGGCTGCACTGCATACTTATTACAGTACTGACACTGCACTCAGCATCTCCTTTTCTGCCTCGTACCACTGCTGACATTTGCAAGTCTGATGTCGATGCAATCCCTGAGCCAATCAATGTTTCAGATTTTAGCTGTACTCATCCGGAGAGAGGTTCTTTTAATTTGATTGTCAAATGCTGATGGTGCCTTCTCAAATGCCAGGCTCTGAGTCTTGACAATGTACATTTTAGTTTATGATTAAAATACAAAAGAACAAAGCAAATTATGGCAATACAAGACATGGTACTCTGTCTATCCATCTTCTTAATCTTATCTATCTTAATAACCTACTCGGTTTAACTATGTGAAACAACTTAGAATTAGTGTTTTATGTTTGACATCCGCCTATTTAGATATTTCACCCTGAATTCATGAAACTGGAAAAATGTACTTAAATAAATTAAATGTTCTGAAATCACTGAAATGTTAAAGGTGTGATACACCATGCATTTAAAAAGTATTTATGTCATATAAATACCCCCCCCCCCCCCCCCCCCCCCAAGAAATCGGCAGCAAATCTGGATAGCCTGTTTTGAGAACCCGTGGGATACTTTTAACCTTCGCCTTCTCAAAACCAGAGAAAGACACAACGGTCAGAAATGGGACTTTGTGAGGATAGAAGGTGCTAGTGGGACCCCAAAAAAAGGTTTTATAATAGGAAAAGTGAAATTTCATGGTGTATCACCTTTAAGTCAATATTGCAAATCTGCATAGGATCTTCTATAGCCTAATTAGAAACATAATTAAACATATTGCCAGCATACCATAGTTGGAGAGACTGGACTGTTAATCATCTCTGCCAGGCCGGATGTCCGAAGGCCGGAGACACTGTTTTCACCCCTGTCTGTATGTTTAGGTTGTACAATCACGTTTTCTTCCCCTGGATTCTTTGGATCATGACACAACTCCCCATATAGGCCCTGGCCATTTGTGCCAGACTAGAATGTTCCAACATTTTGCCTTTTTCAAAACGTACTATTTGCTACTACTCCTGACTTCCAAGATTTGCGGGCCCTGGCTAGGCATCCCGGCCTGGCGGAGACCTGCACTCTGAGGAGTGCATTTCTCTAATTTGTACTTGGGTCACGATACAACAAAGTAATGAATTTTCTTAAATGGTTGCTAGATTTAAGAATGTTCTACCCAACGTACTATTGAGTTAGCTAGGTCTTGATATTGTAACCAGTGTGTGCTCTTTGATAGCTTTTAACTGACTCATTCCTGGACGCTTGTTTATCTATTCATAAATTGAAATGTTTGTTTTAATTTGATAAGACTTCTTTGTTATTGCCTAAATTATTATCACATACCGTACTTTTAAGTATACATTTACCTAAATTAAAGGCAGTAGAATCAGGAAATGTAATAAGAATAATCCAGATGCTACCCGAGTCATCATCTGCATATTTCATCACTGGCATATTTCAAGTAGCGTTGCGTTTTGGGTATCTTAAGTCAGCTTCGTTTTAATGCTAGACTAAAGTTAAGGCCTTGTCTTAACATTATTTGTAACATCCTGCTGTTATAATTATCTATAGCCACCACCTTTTGTCCATGTTACTGGAAGTTCCTAGTGTCCAAGACCTTGAGTGGGTTACCTGATAGCAGCGCTACTTGATCGATGGCTCTGTCAAAAGTGATGATGACATTGGTAGCCTCTGAGACTGACACCACAGCCATACCCATTATACTCACTGTCTGTTGGTTGTTAGTTCTCTCCCACCTGCCCCCTTTCTACCTCCCCTTTCTGTTCAAATGGAGTGGATATCAGACGAGTGCTAGAACTACATGTCACAAGCGCAAACGCTGTCAAGGTACTGTAAAACGCCAACATATTTTTTTTCTTTTGCTATTGTACTGCAGTATATTAGATCTGCAAGCACACACCCTTTTCTCCCTGTAGATATTAGCTCTGCGTGAAACTAGATCTTCTTTCTTCCTGTGGCTCATGCCTATGAGCACAACCCATTTAGAAGTAGACTTGGGCCCAGTGAGAGATGGTTCTGTTGGATCTGGATCTAGACCACTACCCCATACCCCATTATTATTGCCAAACTGGGCTTAGTTTCTAAAAATACTCCCTCTGTGCTGTGGTTTACTTTTGCTACTGTTACTGCAATCAGTACTTAAAAATCACGCCTTTCCTTGACAACATGTCTCTTCAAAGGACATGTATGGTGAGAGGAAGTCGATCATTTCTAAGCCCTTAAACACACATTAAATATATTGATCTGAACTAAATTATCTAGTTCTCCAAAAGGCCTCCCTATTTTACCCCTCTTATTCTCCCCCCCCCCCCCCCCCCCCCCGCCTTCTTTGTCTGTCCATTCTTCCCTTGTTTCGCAGTTTGACCGTGTCTTTAATGAACCGCTATCAACAGCTCCTTCTCTGTGAGCAGTGAACAAAGCTCTCTGTTGAGAGGCAAACGGAGGCGGTGAGCAAAACAGAGAAGCCTTTGTGGCCCCTGTTGCACCCTGACATGTTGCGCTGCGTAGAATCAGCATCTTTGAGGTCTAGCGACTGTCCCAGTTCTGGGTGCGTTAGACCTCATCAAAATGGCCTGAGCGTAGTGGTCAGACTGGTCACAGAGGCCCATTGACCTAACATCAACAGCAAAGTCCTGCACAGGCATGTACAATACGCATTTTGGGTGAATCCTCATAAATTCTACACGCCCTTCTTTAAAATTGGTGCCACTTAAAACAATTATGACATTTAGCGTACTACTGTATTTCATCCACCCTAACAGAGTTATGTGGAATCTATTAACAGGCAAAGCACCTTGATCAGGTATCCTTTGATAGGTCTTTAAAAAAAATACAGTTTTAGCTCAGCGACAGAGGCGCGCAGTCTCAGGCGACCTTGTTCCCCGCGAGACACCGCCGAACGAGCAAGTCGCCGTGTCGAGCGTGGCGAAGGTCACATGAGCCGACTCAGCGTCGTTAGACGTTATACACCAGGGGGCCAGAATAGTAAATCTTCCCCCCCCGACTTTCGGCACCTCCGCGCCGCCCAAGTGAACACAGCAGAGTGCTCCCTAACTCCTTGCCCACCACCGGCCCCCACCGTTGTGCTTAGGTTCGTTGGCAAACGCCAGGTCACGGTACTGCCAATCTCCTCACATCCCTTCCTACTCTCCCATACTGTAGTTCTGCCACTTTGTTCCTCCCTTTCTCTCTGTCAGACTCTTTCTCTCTCTCTAGGGCTGGGTGCAATAACCGCCATACCACCATACCGCGGTTGTGTAATGCATACCGCTGAGTTCATAACTGCGATTTAATCGTGAATATTTGTTTATAATTTTGTATTGAAATTATATTTCATTCAAAACAGGTAGGTAAACGGTGACTTATTACCGCAATAACTAAAAATCCATACCGCCCCTAACTAAATCCATACTGCCCCAGCTCTACTCTTCATATCTCCCCTTCCTGTACGTACAGTATGCCCCTCTGTTGTTCTCAGACCGGGGCAGAGTGTTTAAGAGCTGCCTGCGTAAATCTCTTAACATTTAGCATTTTGACTGCCAGGTCGAATCACACATTTCTGTGATCCATTTACCTCCTGTCCACTCTTCCCTTCCTCCCACAGCTCTCCACTGCTTCCTTGCACTGTAAAACGGGAAGTGTCTTTGTACTGTACAGGCTACATGTTCCACCCACCTATTTAATTTAACTCACATTCATTATTCATATGCTTGGCCAACTGGAGAAGCTTCAAGACCACCCCCCAACATACACATAGCTTAAAGATGTTTCAAAGACAACCTGTTTTACAGTGGACTCAATGGGCTTAGCTCATCAGTCTGAAGTGGCTTTGTTTATTTGTTTTTCTTTTCATGATCATCTGTTTTCCTCATATGGCAATACAGTGGACAGATGTCATCATGGTGTTGTATGGCTGCTGTCCTGTCCCATCCCCTGTATTCCTGTGTATGTAATATGTGCATGAAGGAGGGTAGAGGAAAGGAGGCCACTTGAGATTGAGACTCATCCCTAACGGAGTAGTGAGAGGTGCTTTTCTTCTCCTCCTCCCCCTGCCCGCTGCTACTGCCATAGAGTAGTACCAATGTGTGCTGTGTGGTGGTAGATGATGTTGTTATGAGCATGTGACTAATAAAGTTCTCAACCGGTTTCCCGGTTGAGGACCTGTCCTGCAGTGAGAAATGAGAAATGTGTGACGTGTGAGGAATCTTTCCCCTCAGGTTTCTCCAGTGGAATGACATCGTCATGTTTTCTGTATTTTCTCTGACCACATGTAGCATTTTGAACCGAAATCATTCCAAATGTGTACATCCCCAGCATTGAATCCCCTCAGGCTAATGTGGATCCAGAGTGACACGTTCACTGTTCTCTCGAACAACCTCTGAGAAGAAGGCAAGAGAGCAAATGCCTTTTTTCAGAGCGGTTCGGTTTTGTTAATGTAAATGTGGAAAAGACTCTAGAGTAAGATTAGCTAAAGAGGACATTGCCAACTAAAAGCCATGCCCATGCCTGCCTGGCAAAAAAGGAATTATTAGCAGGTATATCTGCACACGCAATCTTGGCATGATCAAAGGAAATAAGAGCAGTGGACCAAAAGTCAGTGGACACCCTTTCTATTTGGTGTTTCTCACCCATGCTGGCAGTGTAAAGTCTGTTGCATGCCAGATCCTACTAAGTCAGACAGTTGCGTTCAGACATACAGCCCCACCGGTTAATGTCTGGATAACTTCCAGACAATGCATGTGTGAAAGGCAATTAATTATTCCCCTTTATTAAAGTGAATGGAGTTGAATTGGAGTTTCAATTCATACCAAACCAATACCATTTCTGTATGGGGAGTGTGGGGGGCACAGGGAGATTGTCATTCTGTAACTGGAAACAGCCTTCTGCTGTTGCCCAAAATTGGAAGTACATAATTGTCTAGAATGTCATTACCATTAAGATTTCCATTCACAGGAAAAAAGGGTACTAATTAGAAACACTAATTGGAAGGCGTGTCCACTGACTGATGGTTTAAATTAAGGGACTTTGTGGTCTGAGAGGTGCTATTTGTAGGTGACATACCTTTATACAATATCTCACATGCACTAAATAGAAATAATAAATTTTAAATGTTTTTTTTGCAGTTTTTTTGCTTCTTTCTACATTATATTGGTTCCCAAATATTTCCCAAAGTTTTAAGATAACACAAAGACCACTGGAGGAACACTCTGTGCCCAAGTTCCTCACCCTGCTTCGTAGGCGTTTCATGTAATCCCCCGATTGGTTCAGAGCAGTACAAGGAACCATGATTCTGCATTGGAACAATGTCAAAGGCTCCTGGTCACCTATTGTTCTGTGCTGCCAGGGACAGTGAGGACAAGCTACAGGGACAAGAGATCCTCTCAAGTCAACCACTTTCATTTATTGTTTTTGTTTTTCTTTAAGTATGAAATGGTGTCTCCTCTCCAGCCATACCTCTGCTCTTATTTGCCCGTGTTGTCCCATCAGGCAAGATTTTTAAGTTCAATGTGGCACTACTACATCTCAAAGCACTGCGCTAGTGCCATATGCACTAGGGCTGCAACTATTGATTATCTTATTTGCGATAATATTTAATTGGTTAATTTATGGGGGGATAAACAAATAATCGTAACCCTTTTTTATAGTAACAAAAAAATTGTATATATCGATGAAGTCATTGCAAATACATTATGAATACATCGATTTGACTAAATTAATTTGAATAATGACTAAATCCATTAATGTCATTAACAACTTAACTGTATCGCACAAAAATAACAAATAGCCAACAATGTGTCGTACTCGTAACGCATTGTTAGCTTGTCTACTTTTTAATTTTTTCAATTAACTGCTGCATCCCTAGTGGCACTACATGTCAAGGTACTATGCCATGTGCCATCTACACTGACAATGCCCAAGCAATGATGGACAAGCAAGAGCTGAAATATGCTGATGTTACAGTGTGATGTGGTGTCTTTGATGATGATGCAGATCAATGCTCCCATCTGTATTTGATCGAGCATCCCCAGACTAGATAGACTTTCACTATGTTGTATTTGATTCAGAATAATGATATACCGTTTACAGTTTTTAATGTTGTGTTAATTCCCTCTACTCTCTACTTTAACCTGGCTTCACTCTGTGTCCTTTGTGTTGACATAAACTTCTGGTTAATTTTAAAGGGACGATCACACAGAGACGCATTGCTAGAAACAAAGACATTTCCAGCTTGTAGATTAAAATTGAGCTTGTAGATTATTTCCGATGTGATCGGTTTCTTTTTCTCTTTTAAGTATAAACTTATTAAATTATTTAAGTTATTTGTCATCTCTGCCTTGCGCACCTTTTGTTTACAAAGCATATAAATGCTTGTTCCTGCAATGTTCAATGACAGAAACACAATTAAATTGTTAATTGCAATTATTTGAGAGACCTTAATGATCACTTAAAAAAATCCTAATCTTGACAGGTACTAGGAATGTTGATTTGTTATTTCATCACCCGGTTACGCATGCAGGCCTGCTCCACAGGCACTCCTCGCTGTTTTGACTAATGCGCTGTTTTGCCAAGGTGTTTTTGAAGTGTCTGCGCCTGTAGTGACGCATTTCTGTGTGATCACTCCTTAACTCCCTCTTGGCTCCCTCACCTTTATCCCTGAAAAATCTCTTATCTCCGTTTAACAATCTGTACCTCCCCCCGCAGCTGTCCACAGTATGAAGTTGAGTCGGACCCATATAGACTGGCACTGTGTGGACGAGGTCTATCTCTACAGTGATGCCACCACTTCCAAAATTGCACGCACGGTCACTCAGAAACTTGGCTTTTCCAAAGGTCAGTCGACTGCAACTGTCACAATCCTCTGCAAAGAACACTCTCCCAGAATGTGAGATTAGGTTACCACTGGCTGTGATCTGAATTTAGGAACAGCTATGCATTATGATGATGAATATAGGATGTTTAGATTAGTCTAAATATCCTATAGTCTAAGCAAGTAGTTGCACTTATGTCTGTGCCCCAAACCCACAGTTGGTTGTGAAAGCATTAAGCAATTTTAATGAAATTAAATTAAATGAATTAACAATTTGATCTTTCTATATAAAATTGATTACTCAGTATCTCTCCAATCTCCCAAGTGCTGCAGCCTATTTTCGTTCCCTCATAGCTCCCAGATTACAAGAAGAATCTGGCTTTGGTTATCTCAATCTTCCCTGACAAACAAATCTCCTTACTGCCGTCCAGACGGTAGCAAATCCCATTGGCTCCCGATGCTTTGGCATGCAGCACATGACCCTAGTGACCAGAGTCTGTGGCCATGCGCTCAGCCCCGTAGGCACAGCGGGGCTGCTGCCATTGCAATCTCGGACGCACAGCAGGAGGTCTTCAGTTGTTACATCTAGCCTCACCTGCTGACCCCTTTGAACAGGGCATTCCCTGTCCAAAGGGGTCGGTCTAATATTGTTTGCTGTTAACATATATTTTATTTTGATACTACTACCTGCAAGTCATCAGTCAATATACAAAAATATAAGCATTGATTGTATCATCAAAGACGTCTTGCAGTACAGGTCTTAATTCTTCCTTCTCACAATGGTCCTCCAGCCTCCAGCAGTGGAACACGGCTGCATCGAGGCTACGTGGAGGAGGCCTCCCTGGAGGACAGACCCCCTCAGACGACACACATCGTCTTTGTGGTACACGGTATTGGGCAGAAGATGGACCAAGGGCGCATCATCAAGAACACTGGCATGTGAGTGTCTGAGCTGACAGTTCATTGTCTCCGCCAGGCCGAAAGGCATGGCAGAGACAATGTTTTCGCCTCCGTCCGTCCGTGTGTGTGCGTGTTCACGCGTCCTTCCGTCTGTGGACAGCTAATCTCTGGTACCGTTGGCACGATGGCAGCGAAACTGTGCACACACACTCCCTGGGTGCCAGAGCAGAACCTCTGCCCCCAATTTGTCGGATTTGTGGATAGTACTCCTACTCCTTGTGTCCAAAAAAACGGTACACAGTAGTATCTCTATGGTCATTAAACGAAACAGGTCTTTCAGATTTTTCATATTCCATCCTGATTGTCTAAGATTGGCTTCCAAAGTTTGCAAGAGTGTTCCCCCTTTTGAACAAAATGCCTCAAATCATGAACACAGAGTGTGATTTCCGTGAAATTTGGCACGCACATTCCCACCAGGCCGAGGACGAAATGCTACTTGATTTTTTTCAAATCAGCCTCATGGTGGCACTATAACATCCCGATTTGTGTTTTTATCTATAACTTGTTGTATGCACAGTCCCTAGAGGCCAAGGAAAAACATTTGCCCTGCATTTGACTTTTATAGCGCCACCAGCAGGCTGACTTATGTAAAACACTTTGGAGATTACTCCTTCAGATTTTATCAAAAAATCATGCAAATCGGTACACAGTATCTCTATAGTCCTGTGATCAACACGGATCAGTTCGATATTTCATATTCCATCCTAATTGGCTAACATTGGCTTCCAAAGTTTGCAGGATTGCTCAGTTTTGAACAAAATACCTCAAATCATGAACGCAGGGTGCAATTTCAGAAATTGACGCGACACATTTCCGACATTGGCCTCTTATAGCGCCACCATCAGGTCGACTTTTGCAACATATAATGCCTCAAATCCTGAATGCAGCGTCGGATTACAGTGAAAGGCTGAAGAAGACATGGCACCCTTTTCACATTGGACAATTATAGCACCTCCAGGACCTGTGCTGGGAAGAGCACTGCTTCTAGTTCAACCTTTTTTCACAGTCACAGGCAGCATACATACGTACTTGTCGTTCAACATTTGTCCTCCAGCATTGCCAGCATTGTTAAGAAACCAACTTTCTGTCAACTCTGATTCTGTTTGTGATCAGTTAATTTGTGTTTCGATATTGTGTATAACAGTACAGGTGTTATCAATTATAGAACGGCATGGATATACAAATTGATTTGTTTGAGTGTTGCAAAATGCAAGGAATGACTGTTAGCTTTGTTACAAAAAACGAAATCACTTTTTATTATCTTGCAGTTGTTTAGGGGGCACGGCACAATGGCACAGTCGGTAGTGCTGTCGCCTCATTAGGGTTGGGGACGGTAACCACCGTACCGCGGTATACCGAGGCCTACCGCGGTGTCAGGGTCCTTACCGCGGTCAAAAAAGACAAAAAAATAGTCTATTTTTTATTGAAAACAAGCGAGTTTTAAAACGGAGGAGAAGCGAGGACCGCTGCTCTGGGCCGCGTACCACAGGTTTGGAAGCCACATACGTCACTCGACTCGGAGACACAGTCTACACACAGCAGCAGCCTCGTAGTAGGGAGCACGGAGAAGCGTAAACTTTCTCTGACTGTAATCCACAAGTATGAATACATACCTTGTGTTGTGGCAGTACCTTGTGGCATTTTCTTTTTTATTCATAAGGATTACAGGCGGAGCGTGGACCGCGTGGACTAAAACCGAAAATGAAACTATCTTTTACTTTTCCCACCGCGCCGCACCGACTCGCCCGTTGTGCCCCGTCGCCGATTTTATAACCTTTTCTGTCAAGTCTTGTCACTAAAACCTGTATATATCAGCACTCAATCGCTGCGATTTCAGACGTGAGTTAATCACTGTACACGATCTGACTACCCGTCTCCGTCTCTCTTCTGGTTTGTTCACACACAGCAGTCTGTGTCTTAAAAGCCCATGTAGCTACCGTTACTATGGTAACCCGACAGTGCAGATCTAAAAGCTCAGAACGCGTCGCGGATGCGACGTGTTGTGAGCTTGTAGATCTGCTCCTTTCAAAGCCAGACCCGCTGTGCTGTACTGGGAAGTATAACTCGGGCAGTCAGGCTGTGGAGAGGCGACTTTTGGGAAGACGATTGCAATATTTTGGCTTATCGCCGAACCTTAATTAATAGATACGGGGGTGCGGTAATTACCGCAATACCGGCGGTAAATGGGAAGACGGTAACAGCGATAACAAAATGTCGATACCGAGCCACCCCTACGCCTCATATCTAGAAGGTCCTGGGTTCGAGTCCCGCTGGGGGTGTGTTCTCTCCTCCGCATCATCAGTGCCCATACCCTAGGTGGGGTTGGTGAAAGGGCCTTTCTGTGTGGAGTTTGCATGTTCTCCCCTTGTCTCCTAGGGTAGGTAGCCTCACAAAAACATGCTGTAATCCTGGTCTCTATACTGCCTTCCCCTGGCCAGCAGGGGTGCCTGATGGAGGGGGAAAGGAACTGGTTGAAATAACGTGTTCCTTCCACGCGCTACGTACAGCTGGGGAATCTCTCCCCTGTCAGGTGAAAAGAAGTGGCTTCAGGCTCCTCATGCATAGAAGGAAGCATGAGGTCAGTCCGTTGCTCTCCCCAGGTTGGCAGAGGGAGTGTAGCTCCCAGGATTACATGAGATAATTGGCACTGGGTGAAAATAATCATGCAGTTGTGCTTTTTTGGACAACATAAACAGAAAGATAATGTTAATGGCAATACCTGTACTATGTTTGTTATACGGAGGCAGTGGTTCAGGAGGCAGGGTAGCCGTCTGGGAAAAGGAAGGTTTACAGTCGATTTCTGTTGAAATGTCTTTGAGCAAGCAAGAAGTTGAGACACTGAGCTGTAGTGTCATCCCCAATTCACATGCACATTTGGGTGTAGTCTTTCCTTTACTCCATTCCCCCATTAGAGTCCAAGTCAAGATGTAGGCTAAGACAGGCATCTAGTATTACTTTCTGATCGTAAATTACAAATCCTTTACATTGCCCTGCCATTTTCCCAGCACATGTTGTTTACATCCGTACCACATAGGATCTAGGTCAATACAACCACACTAAGAATGGCCTGTCTAAGGAATATAAAGTCACCATAATGTAAAGTTAGTGTACTACTATTATTGATGGGTTGTACAGGAACACATGCTAAACTCATGACTTGAGCGCTATGACTGAAATTACAATGTTTTTATTTTCCATCTGTCTTTTTCCCTCTATATGTTTTGATCTCTCATGCATTGCACTCTCTTCATTCACTATCTTTCTATTTCTATCTGTGTGTATCTGAGGCTCTGGCTCTCTCTCTCTGACTCTGCACATGCACACAAATCTCAGTACTATCTTGTTGCCACCATCCTGAGCATAAACAGGAATGTGCCACCATAATGTACCGTATCCGCCTGCCCAAAATGTGTTTTTCTAGTTTCTTCATCCTACTACACTGTGTGCCATTAACACTGTTTGTTGGATGTAGTCCTTCTGACTGTTTTTTACCAATAATAACATAAATCTGTTTTACCAATGGCTATCAGAAGCTATTTATGGAACTTGATAATTGATATGCTATTTGACACATAAACACCAGTGCTTCAGTGCACTGACAATGTTAAATGTGTTCTCCTTATATACACAACTTGGTAGTGTGTTTGACTTTGAATATTATATACACAACTTGGTAGTGTGTTTGACTGAATATTATATACACAACTTGGGAGTGAGTTTGACCCCCCCACCCGCTCCTACCAGCATCTTCCATGACGTCAATCAATTCAACTAAGCATTCCTCCCATGACATTTGCAGCTTGCAATCATTCCACCTGCACACCTCTTGACTTTTGTTCTCCTCCCCTCCCCACTCATTCCATCCTTCTGTTCATCCCTCGCTTTGGACACGCGAGCCCCGGCCGGCCTGCATTCCTCTGTTAGATAATTATTTAATTTTGTCGCCTTGCTTGCTAAGAAATTGCGCTTCTGGTTTTGTTGCCTTACATCCTTTACTTGCTTGCTAAGAAATTGTGCTTATAGTGTGTGTCACCGCATGTCAACACAAGACATCATCCTGCCTCGCTGACCATTTCACTCAGAGCTGTGGTGCGCATTTCCGAATGCACCCTATGACTAGGATGACTTGGTCGCCGGAGGAGATCTAGACCGGCAAGCCGGTAAAAAAGGGTTAATCTTTTTGATGATCCATTCAATAAGAGATATTTAACGTATTTACTGTGAAGACCTAGTAGTCCACAGAGTGTTATAGTAATGGAGTTGCTAATGACACCAATGACATGGTGGAGTAAATATAGCCCTACCGTTACAAAATATGTAAACCATGTTTAAACCACCTCATCTATACTGGAGAAATCACTGCTGATTAAACTTATTCATATAGTAATAGTTATTATTTGTGTAGTGGGTGACGGGTGTCTTATTCATATTCAGTGGCCATGGTTGTATACTGGAGGCTGTATGTGACTGTTCCTCACGAGCATGACTGCCCTGGCCTTTGACCGGTCTACATTATCAATGGTCACTGGACACTAGTTTAGTTTGCATAGTAGTAGCAGCACGGCGTGCACAGGGGAAAGCCTTGGTATTCTGTGTTACAAGGTAAGCAACTTTTCCTGGGGATTAGACCAGCTAAGCAGGGAAAGTATACCAAGTCAGGCCAGCTTTTGACACTAAGCCTCACTCACCATTCCCTGTGGATTACAGAGAACAGGCCTCCTTCAGTCACAAAAGGAAATATCGTCCAGGGGATGTCTAGGACACACCAACCCCACCCCCCAAGCCTTTTCCTTTTCTGCTCACTGAACCCTCTGCCCTATCTAGTATTGTTCCCTCTTAATGTCTCACCTATTTTTGTCTGAAGCACCACTCAAAGCTTGGGGTGTTATGTTTCTCTGACACATGACATGACAGTTCCATTAATGTTGCTGAGCTAGAATTAGAAATGTTTACAGTCATTAGGAAAGATTACAACTGTAAAGGAGGCAGTGTTTGTGTTTATGTAACATCAGACATACATTGGAAGGAGTCTTGTCAAAGCCTGTATTAGCCTGTATCCCAGTTGCAGACCAGTTCACTTAAAGGCCAATTTCACTCTCCATTTGCCCCTGTCAACAGCTGCCACTTTTCTCCCCTGCTTGTATATTTGGTGTATCCTGGAAGCGAAACGCTGCACTACATGTATAGGACTAGTTGCAGCATAGCATCCTAATGTGTGTGGCCTGCTTGGAGTAGGATGATGTATCCATGACCAGTAAACTGGACATCATCCCTCTCTGCCTGGGTCATTAGAGAGAGCAAACATACATTATCCTCTAGTTCACCTGTAGCAGCCGCTGGGAGGATTGTAGCGAGATGAGGCACTTAGGATCAGGTAGTCATTATGATGCACTATACCATAGAGATATAGCTATGTTACTGTGAGACAAAACAATGACGAGATTGAATAGAAAAATGTGTTGTTTGTTTTTACCACGGAAAGCATCAGACGGGTCGGCCTCATCAACAGTAGCATTTGCTTGTTTCCTCAAATAACACCTAAGGAAGGAATTATAAACATGTATATGCTCTAAGTCCAATGTCAAACATCAAAGAACGTAAAGTACCCTTTATTACTCATTTATTACTACATACTCTTTGCTGCATGTCATGCCCTTTTCTCCCCCTTTCCTGTCTCTTTCGGGACCGCACCTATGTTCCCCAGGTTCTATGTTCCTCACTTACCACCTAAACCTAACCTTAACCCTAACCTCAGTAAAACTAACGCTGGAGAATGCTAACCTGATGAAATGCTATACACAACTTGGTAGTGTGTTTGACTTTGAATATTAAGTGAGTTTGACCCCCCCCAAATATACTTGCATGCATACTTACATGCTTACATAAATAAATACATATGATGTGGTCTTTATAACTATACTGTGTGTGTGAGATTTATCCTTGAGTAGCTATGGAAGAATCTGTCAAATTTCTTTATATAGTAGTATGTCTTCAATGTTATCTTTTTTCCTCTGTGTTAACACATTTGCTGCCCTTTAAGAATGGAGCTGAATGGCTGAACTGCCACGATTTTGTTTTTAACGTGCACAATAGCGCACAGCCATGCACAGATCATGCACCACCACATTCACAGCTTTCAAATCTTGCTTGGAAATCTATTCAGGCATTCATGAGATAGCAGCCATGTTTTCTTCATATGCAAACAAACATGGCTGCTATGTTTGAAAGATGGGGTTGGTCTGGGGGTCAAACATGCATTTTCGTGATCGCGATCATGCCTATTAGATAGTAGGAAGTAAATGCAATTTCAGCCCCAACTTGGGAAACTCGGGCCGTGGCGGCAAATAACAACGAGAATAACTTGTTATAACTTGGGATAGAGCAGTCAATGAGTTAGTAAGCATGTGCAGCAGTTGTATCTGGTTTGACTGTACAATGTAACCTTCTGATCAGTGTTTAGATCTATCATGTATTGCCCTTTTTATGCAGATCCAAATACGTGTGTGTGTGTTTGTGTCTGTCAGGCTCAGGGAGGCGGTAAGGAAGATGGAGGAGAAACACTACTCGGAGCACAATGAAGAGCATGTGGAGTTCCTTCCTGTGGAGTGGCGCTCCAAGCTGGCTCTGGATGGCGGTTAGTGTGTGCACTAGGGCGCTGTTCCTCAACCTGGGGTCTGGGCCTTGTCTGTATTTTAATGTAGTCCAACATTTTAAATATGCAGCTTGGTTATTTTTGTGTCAGTTTATTGATATATAAAGCGTTAGTTCACCCCCAAAATGACTTTTCTCCTATCGATTACTCACCCTATGGAGACTTGAATTCATGGATATTTCTATTGTTTTTGTCGCTTTCTTAAGCCAATCATTTGAGACGACTCTGTGTCTCCATAGGGAACAAAGCAGGTTCTATGTGTCTCCTTAGGGAATCACTGCTGGTCATCGCATTATTTGCTTAGGAATGCAACAACAAAATATTCATGAATTCCAGTCTCCATGGGCTGAGTAATTGATAGAATTTTTTTTTTTTTTTTTTTTTTTTTGAGTAAACTATCCCTTTAAACAAATATATTATTTGAATATATTTATTACTTTTTTATAGTTGCCTTGCTGAGCCTGTGGCCTGATTTCTGTTTCTGTAGCGTGAGGCTGCTTGATGTACAATTACAAGTACCGTACATCCACTGGCCACGATGAAGTATACCCTCTGGACATAATAATAGTACAGTATGTCGCAGGGATTTACCCCCAATCCAGCCCTTGAGTGCCAAACAATGGGTCCCATTTTTATAATCTTTGGTATCTTTGGTATTGAACCCCCACCTCCAAATCTCAGGGCGGACACTTTAACCACAAGGCCACTGAGCTGGTAGGAAAAAAAAGGGTTTCTGATTACTGTTTAATCAATAGTTAGTTGCAGTCCTAGTCTGCATGTGCACGTCAACACACACATGCACATACAGTACTTACTCAGTGTGTCCTGCCTTCACTGGGGTATTTCTGAATGAGCAGAGCGGATGCTGTTCCATTGTATATTAACAAGCCCATGTGAAATGCCTGGTAGATTTAGGTCCGGTTTTGTTTTTGGAAGCCACATGCAGGCAGTTAGATGTTTATCACTCCTGTAATTATGTACAGTGGAAGTTTAAAACTGCAATTTTTTACAAATGCTTAAAAAACCCATCTAAGAACAAGTGCCCAAAGAGTGTGAACAATGTGACCTTGAATTCATAACATGAAATGTTTTGGGTACACTGCACTGGTATGTGCTTGTAGATACCGTAGACTCCATCACCCCCGACAAAGTGAGAGGACTGAGAGACCTTCTGAACAGCAGTGCCATGGACATCATGTACTACACCAGCCCCCTTTACCGGGACGAGGTAGGATCACTCTCTCACACACACACACACGCACATGCACACACACACGCACACACACACACACACACACACACACACACACACACACACACACACACACACACACACATGCACACGTGGTACAGGACAATATGTTCCCATAGAACAGTGGTTCTCAACCTGTGGCTTGGGACCCCCCTTACTTTGGGGGGTCCCAGGATGTTTAACTTAATGTGCAACATTGTTTTCTCACTCAACAGTAAACAAACCAACATAAAGTTTAGGTTTATAGAGGGTATCTGCACGTTTCTACAATGACAATTTGAGGAAGGAGGCAGAAATTGTGAAATTTACCAATAGAACTGTGTTATACAAAATGTAATTCCTATTTTGGGGATCACGGTCTGAAAAGGTTGAGAACCACTGCCATAGAAAACCGTTTCTAATAGTGTCCGAGGCTTTCAACCAAAACATCCCTCCTTCAGTCTGTCACAGTGTTTCCGCTTCTGAAAGCCTGTTCACTTATCCTCGGTTGCAGATCACCAAGGGCCTGACCTCAGAGCTGAACCGGCTCTACTCGCTCTTCTGCTCCCGAAACCCCGAGTTCGAGGAGAAGGGAGGCAAGGTGTCCATCGTGTCCCATTCCCTGGGCTGCGTCATCACCTTCGACATCATGACAGGCTGGGACCCGGTGCGCTTCTGCCTGCAGGAGCACCATGCCATGGAGGAGGAGATGGACCTGCCCTGGATCTCCTACGAGGAGAAGCACCTGCTGGAGCAACTCCGCCTCACCAGGAACCGGTAAGGCCAGTTGGCAGGACCGCATCCTAGGGTCTGAGACGCTTAAAAAGTGTTAAAAGTGAAGTTCACCCAAACAATGTGTTATTTTCTATCAATTACACACCCCATGAAGCATAAAACAAAAAAAAACAAGCCCTTCTCTACAGACCATAACAAAAGCATGGGTGGCCGCGGTTATAATTTTTCCGGGTGAAAGAAAAGACGTTCCCGGAAGTAATCTGATCACATTTGGACGGTAGTGCGTTCATGAAGCCTTGAAAATACGGTAAAAACACTGAAAAACACTGGCAGAATCTATGGAATTAATTAATTATATACCTGGCAGTATATGTGTTAATTTAAGGCAAAAGACAGAACCAGAGAAGCATAGAACTTATTTTCATTATTATGGAATCAAACCATATTCTAGTGCCATTAGTAAAATAACTAATACAGATGTCACTGAGCCCATTTCTCAGTGTCTATTTGGTGGCTTGAAAATGATTTATGTGCTTCTCAAAGTCCCTGCTTAAACTGATGGAGCAACAGTATCGGAAGACGGAGCATCAAACTTAATCTGAAGATTTATGGGGCTCTTGGGGACATAATTAATTTGTAGATGAGGCGACTGACAAGTTCAGGATGTCATGGGTGGTGTTACTATGCTATGACTGAAGTCTGTGCTGAATGCTGTAATTTGATGTTCTTGTGACTGCAAAATGAATAGCCTCAACAAAGAAAGGTTACTAAGCTAAAACTATAATAGAAGGTCAAGGCCTCCAAATAACGTGTTCACACTGTAATGCTCTTGGTTGAACTCTTTCTCAAAGGTTACGGGAATTGGAAGATCAACTTCTAGGCCTGGAAACCACTAAACCGTCAACGCGTCCACCCCTCAAATTTAAGGTAAAGCATGTACAGTTGCATCAATATAGACTTGTGGCAAACTGAGTGAGTCATCTGAATTGATGTAACGAAGACATAAACGCTAGAGGGAGAGGTTGGAAAAAGTTAGAAAGCACCCCTTTCAAACAGAATTGCAGATGTAATAAAAGGGATTTCAAGATTGAATTTCATTGCTATTTCTGTATACTCTAAGAGTAGGTTGAGTGAATCACTCTCTAAGTCAGTTCCAGACAATTCTGTTTTAGGCGTTTCCTTATGATTTGCACAGAACACAACTCTTTTCTTTGCCCATTTTATTGATTTAGTTTTTAGATTAAGTTTTATTTTTACTCTAGTTTTACTGTCTTTTGTCATCTTTTTCATGTTGCCTTTGTAGATAATGACTTTGTCTTTAACCCATTAAAACTGGGACCTTTGTCATTTTAGATTTTAGCATTGCCTATTGAAAATATCAGATATGCAAGCTCACAGCGCGTCACTTCATCCTGCGCTGCAAGCTTGTACATCTGCTATATTTTAACCTTTAATTTTTTTTAAATCTTGAAAGTGTGAGAACTACTGATTTAGAAACGGCCCCAGGTCTTACTGGGTTATGGAGAAGTGTGCTGCAAATAAAATGCATCATGTTGGTGTGTGTGTGGCAGGTGGAGAACTTCTTCTGTATGGGTTCACCTCTGGCAGTGTTCTTGGCCCTGAGAGGGATCCGCCCAGGGACAAGCTGCCACCAGGACCACATCCTGCCTACCTCCATCTGCACCAGGCTCTTCAATGTCTTCCATCCCACAGACCCTGTGGTCAGTCTCCTTGGCTAACCATGCCTGTGCCTACGCAGCAGTGCACTATTGCTCAGGGTTACTATAGCAGACTTTCTGTTTGTTTTCCTTTTTCATTGCTGGCTTAGCCCACACAGTGTGTTTTACATTTTCCCCTTCTTTTTCTTTCTCTTTTTTTCCTCTCCTAGTGAGCTCACTAGCAAGTGTTGCAATTCACTACTAAACTGAAAGGGATGCTCCCCCTAACTAAATCCTAATAAATAGTATTATGATTTTTTTCCACCTAACTCCTTCTCCTGTCTAACGTGATAGAGCGGCCGTTTCGATCCCCGGCTCCTCCTGTCTTATAAAATGGTTATAAATACTGGTTATAAAAGTGTCTCTGAGCAAGATGCTGAACACTTTACTACACCCCATGAGCAGGGCCTTGCATGGTTTCCTCTGTCGTCTGTGTATGAATGTATCGCTAAAAGGTAACAAACTTTATCAGAGCAAACCTGGACATTTTTATCATTATTGTTGTGATTGTGTTTCATCCTGCAGGCCTACAGACTGGAGCCCCTCATTCTCAAGCATTACAGCAACATTTCACCTGTCCAGATACACTGGTAAGAAGATACACTTCGTTTGATTGCAAGCCAAGGACAAAACACTCAGTTAATGTACTGAGCTCGACACTCCAGCCTACGTAAAAGGACACATTCCAAGTGTTTTACAATTTTCCAGTGTAAGCCCTCGTCAGTCCCACAGAACAGACTGGGGAGTGCCGTTTTCATTAATTGTTTTTGTAAAATAGAGTACCAGTTCCCATAGGGAAATCTTAGATCACGTTATATAAGAACTGTGTTCCAAAAATAAACAAATCAGCCTGGTGATATTGTCACGTATGTGACACTGTCGTTTATGATACTGAGTTACATTTGATATCGTCTGTGTTTGGGTTAGGGTTATTTTCTTGCTCTTTGGATACTTTCATTTTCACCATCAGTCGACACTTCATATCCATATGAGTAAAATCACCGATCTGGCGGCTGACTGGTTTATTTTTGGTACACATTCTAAGATTTCCCTAGTGGAATTCCAAAAGAAAAAATGACTACGTGACCAGGGGGACAGCGGCCCCAGTGATGTCAGACTTCAGTGCACTATACAGAAAGTGAACAATACAGTTAACGTTTACAAACAATACATCATCCATTAAACAAAATCATTCTTTACATACTTTACATCTATGTAAGAGATCTGTTGAGTTTCACAGTAGGTAAATGTATCATGTCTCCCCTCTCTGTATCTAAATAAAGCATAAAGTCTCTAAAGGATTGTAGTTAAACAATGTTACAATTTAAATTTGTAGTAATGTCAAAGATCAACTTTAAACTACAGATATCTCAAAGTGCTGTTGAAATGATTTTCCTACTTCCTAGTCTCTTTTTTTTTTTAATCCTTTCTAGGGAAAGACTTCAAAATGTTTCCTTCAAAATGAGACCCTGCCCAATGCATTACTCCAAATGGTTTAAAAACAACAATCAATTTACTTTGGGTATGTTGTGTATAGGCGTTTTTTGTGCAAATTATACAGGATTGTTAACATGTTAAACAATTGGTAGCACTTTACAATAATGACCTGTTATAAATCATTTATAAACATTTATAAGCAGTTTATAGATGAGTAATAAACATGAACAAACTGTTTATTGACATTTGTAAATGTTTAACTAAACATTTATAACTGTTTTAAACATCATTTACATGTTATTAGTAAGGTATTAGTAAGTAGTAAACTAATCATGAATAAACCATTTATATACATTTGTAAATGCTTACTAAATCATTTATAACCAATGCTAAAATTCACATAATGTGTAGGTAGGAATGCATTTACAAATGTCTGTTAAGGTGACCTCCATGTGTTGTTCATGTTTAATATACGCTTTGTAGATGTTATCAAGAGCCCTAATGTAAAGTGAAGGCTATTCACAAGTTACTATACAAACCTCCACCGGATGTCCGTCACGTCACGTCACGTCACGTCACGTCACGTCACGTCACGTCACATCACACTTTTGGCCCTACTCTTATCTCTGGCACCGTTGCCCCTATCCATGCCAAACTTTGCACACACTCCTTGGCTGCCAAACCACAACCCCCACCCCTGATTTCTCACATGCCCCTCTTCTAGCGCCACCATGAGGTTGCTTATCTCCTTACTGGTTATTTATATCTGTCTGTTAATGTGGCCTCCTTGTTTGTTCATGGTTAAGCTTTGTAAAACATTCCTTAAATATCTATAAATCATTAGTAGATGTTATCAAGAGCCCTAATGTAAAGTGAAGACTATTCATTATTTACAACTGTCTGTTAATGTGGCCTCCATGTTTGTTCATGTTTAGCAGTTTGGCAAGTTTGGCATGGATAGGGGAAACGGTGCCGGAGATAAGAGTAGGGCCAAAAGTGTGACGTGACGTGACGTGACGTGACGTGATGTGACGTGACGGACAGACTGACGGAGGGACTGACAGACAGCCGGGGGAGGTTTTCATAGTAACTTGCAACCTGATGGTCGCAATGAATAGTCTTCACTTTACATTAGGGCTCTTGATAACATCTACAAAGCGTATATTAAACATGAACAACACATGGAGGTCACCTTAACAGACATTTGTAAATGCATTCCTACCTACACATTATGTGAATTTTAGCATTGGTTATAAATGATTTAGTAAGCATTTACAAATGTATATAAATGGTTTATTCATGATTAGTTTACTACTTACTAATACCTTACTAATAACATGTAAATGATGTTTAAAACAGTTATAAATGTTTAGTTAAACATTTACAAATGTCAATAAACAGTTTGTTCATGTTTATTACTCATCTATAAACTGCTTATAAATGTTTATAAATGATTTATAACAGGTCATTATTGTAAAGTGCTACCAAACAATTTTACATTTTAAAATTGTAGTAACGTCAAAGATCAACTTTAAAGTACAGATATCTCAAAGTGCTGTTGAAATGATTTTTCTACTGTATCGTTAAGCCATAATTGTGGGCTCGCTGAAAGCGGGACTAGTATGTTCTCCTAAATCTTTATATAGTAAGGTTATTCTCCTCAAAACTGTCCGACAGTATAAAGGCAGGGCCTTATATTTGCCAGACCCATGAAATGGGTAGGCCTACATAAGCAAATGTCGGTCTGTCCGGGTTTTCTATATAAAGGGTATATATGATGATGACATGATGATGACATGCCTACAAAAGGCATGATGTCATAAATGATGATGACAGACAGGGGGTCTGGCACAACCAGGTTGACCTGGTCTAGTTAACTTTAAAGCAAGAGTACTCGCAAGATCATTATTCCATATATAGGCATCTCCAGATATGGGCTTAATGTTGATGACATCAGGGATCTCCATGTGGGCATAAAAGAGACAGGGACTGACACGTAGATCTCCATATATATGGTCATTAATTTATTATTGATTTAATTTTCCCCATTGACTTGAATGGGGAAAATTCTAACGGTAAGACGGATTTCATTTGCAAGTATGACTCGAGTCATGGCAACCACACTTGCAATTTCCCCAGAATTGCCTCTGGCCCTTTCTAGTTTATTTAAGATGTGCTGAGCTGTGTGGAAGATTATTCTGGTAATAAATATGTTTTGCTTTCTCCATCAGGTTTAGTGCCACTACCCCCACACCATATGATGACATCCGGCCTGTCTTCTTAAACCCAGTAAAAGACACAGCATCAGACACAGAGAGCATCCCCAGCCCCAGCACATCCCCTGTCCTTCCCCGAAGGCACTATGGAGAGTCTATCACCAGCCTGGGCAAGGCCAGCATACTGGGTAAAGCTCAGCAGTCACTATTCTAATATCCAATTTCTAGGGTTGATAATGCACTCAGACACAACTGCTGTGAAACTCAGGGAAATCAGAAGTGTTATTCGACGAGGTGTCACAAACCGTATATCTATAGAATATTGCATACTGTGGCTGCTGTTGTAAAAAAATAAATAAATTGCTGTTTGTTTATAAATGCTTAACTTCTGCCCTTTATTTTACTAAAACCCATAACACCCGACTCACCTCTTATATCTCAACCTTTCACCATCTCTCCCTTTAGGAGCGGCCAGCATTGGAAAGGGCATTGGAGGCATACTATTCTCTCGCTTCTCTCGCTCCAACAGCCAGCCCTCTGTATCTCTAGGGGTCGAGGGAGGGGCCACCTCTGAGGGGGAAGAGCAGAAGAGGACAGACAGCCAGTCAGCATACGGGCTCTCCACAATGGCCCAGTCCGCCCCAACCATCACTGATGCAACCTGTTAGTTTACCTACATGCTCAACATATTTTAACATTACTACAAGGAAAACAAAAAGCATTTGTGTTGTTAGAAAATTTCCAGGGACATAAACTTGAAAATGGTCTCATTTTAATGCAGTGGTTCTCAGCCTGTGGGGTCCCCAAATTATTTTGTGGGGTCCCCAGATGATTAACTTGATGTGAAACATTGTTTTCTCACTCAACAGTAAACAAACCAACATAACGTTTAAGTGTATAGAGGGTATCGGCACATTTCTAAAGTGTCAATTTAAGGAATTTCTAATACCTCTAAAATGACAAATTAAACATTGGTCAAATTGTCAAATATTAGAGGCAGAAATTGTGAAAATAGCAGATCTACATGCTCACAACGCCTCGTGTTTGCGAGGCGTTGTGAGCATGTAGATCTGCTATTTTCACAATAGAAACGTGTTATACAAAATGTAATGCCTCAACTCTTTGTGCTCTTTAGGGTGGGAGGGGGGGTCCCCAGTTAAAATATGATTATTCTGGGGGTCGCGGCCTGGAAAGGTTTAGAACCACTGTTTTAATATATGTTTGCTGTGTCATTGCTATGCCGTTAACAAAGTCTCTGTCTCTGTCTTCCAGTGGAGCTGGAGCGGCGCATTGACTTTGAGCTCCGAGAGGGTATGGTGGAGAGCCGTTATTGGTCAGCGGTGACCTCACACACGGGCTACTGGTGCTCACATGATGTAGCCCTGTTCCTGTTGACCTTCATATACAAGCAGAAAGAGATGCTTCCTGAACCAGCAGATGACAACCTGGAGCCCGATTGAGGCAGCATGTCTCGCACACAAACACACACACTTACAGTAAGCCTGGTTCATGGTTGAAGTGCGCGGGCGCACTCCGCCACCGTGCTATGCACGAGCTGAAATGTTCATGTGCATGCCTGAAATCCATGCATCGATAATCCCTGTCACTAGGAGTGTTGCTGTAGTGAAAAGAGACAAATAAATACCCCTCCAGACAAATCAACTCATGTAATTTCCGGTTTGAACTGTGCACTCTATGAGACACAATTTCTTGTTTATTTCTTTCAAACACAAAAACTATAAGCATGACATGAAGGCGACAGGAAGATTCGCTTTGTGTTGATATCTGCAAATTGTTTTGACAATTTAGGGCATTACATTTCTAATTTCTTTATTTTTTACACATGCAAATACACACATGACCCTAGTAGAAATGCAATTAATAATAGAATAAGAGAGGTGGAAGCTAGCTGCAAAATTGTTACTCTTTCTCGTTTATGTAACATGGATCATTCGTGACAGCAGCATTGATGTAAATAAAGCAATGATAATTGATGGGATTTGTCACATTAACATGAAATTAACATCAGTCAAAGAGCACAATATATTACAGAAGTTCTTTGCAGTTATTAACTTGTAATGTACACACAAGGCATTTCCTTGAAACTTTGAGCCAGTCAAAAAAAGGCTTTCAACCCAGTGCTCCGTACAAAATGTATGTAAACATAATTATTCTATTCTTTCAGCAATCAAGTGCAATGATCCGCAAAGTACAGAGGTGGCATAGACTTGCACCCACAGTCCCAGGCATGCAGTACTGTAGCCTACAGCAGTGGTTCTCAACCTGTGGGTTTGGACCCCTAGGGGGGTCCCCCGCCTGATTTGGGGGGGGGGTCCTCAGATGACAGTAAAGTGACAATTTAAGGACTTTTAAGACCTTTTTAATACCCAAACATTCCTACATTTCCACTGACTATTCTTATTCTGCAACTGTCGGTTTACACGTGTTAATATTTTTTCTGTGACTTCTCTTTGTTTTTCTTTGTGTGACTTCAAATTCAGATTACGTGTGTGTGGATTACACAATACTAACCTCGCATCACCAGGCTTTACACCAAGCCTGGTTTTCATTACTAGCTGAACAGTGTGATCCGGTCTAAGCCATGCCTACTCTAGAATTCTAGAAAGTGATTTCCGTTTGTTCTTGTTTCCCCACCTGAATGGCGAATCGAGTAATCTAGTCTACTGTCACCAGTTGTGCTATGAGTTATGAGTTAGTATAAAACATGCATTTTCCAAACGATTATGCAAAAAAAAAAAAAAAAAAAGTAACTAATTATGACGCCTCTGGCAGAGAGGAATATTTTTTTAGGAGCAAAGATCCCCTTGGTTTCAGCCATGGTTTTCGCCCACCTGATGACGCTTAAGTTATGTCTTCTCTAGACTGGATCAGAGTTGATCCCAGTCTACAGGTTGAAATTTCAGTTAATTTGCAAGCTCAAATCAAATCTACAAGCTCTTGAATTATGCAACACATCTGCCTTCATGTACAGTAGATGTCTTTACATAACCTTGTTCAAGTGAGGATAGAGGAGCTAGGACAGGACGGAACAGAATCAGGACCTGAGATGCAGCCAAATAATTCCTCTTGGATCTTTACCCAAATCTCTGCTCATTCACTGAATCTCAGACAAAAATATACCAAATTTCCTTTTTGGGAGATAAATACATTAAAATAAATGTATTAGTCACAATGACCTACTTGCATCACTTTGCTTCAGTAATCTGCAAATCTTTCTAATGTGTATGTTTTGAGATTCACTTCAACTTTGGGTTTACCCCAAGTCACCAGGTGGGGCTAATGACCAATTTGTGTGATCCTGATGAAAATTCAAGAGGATTGTTGTGTTTAGATTACATTTGTGCAGAGCATTCAACAAGCATTGCAAGCCTTTTTGTGTTTCACAATGTGTCTCCACGCCAAAGGTGGATATGGATAACATTTTATCACAGACACTTTGTTGGGCCAATAATCGATAGCTTGATTGCCTCGTGTACAACCAGGCACGCAACCCCCTCTATGACCACTGATGTCATGCCCGTGAAAACAGGCTGCACATGGAAGTATGAACCAGGCCTTACTGACGCACACATACACACTGCTTGGCATTTTTACCTAGCTATCTCTCTCTGGTTTTAACCTTTAACTCCTGTGAATTATATTGACTCCTACCTGTGCTCTTAACGCACGCAGATGTTTCTCTGTATGATGGATATACAGATTTTCTCACCCCAAGGGTGATGGCGTTGAACCAGGCACCCCCTAAGGAGGTGATGCCTGTGCCGTGGTTCAGCCCTGCCCAAAGTTATCTCACCTCTCCCACAGACTCGCATGGAGCTTTGTGATGCACAACCCTCAACGTCCGTCGGTCGACCTCGCCGATGCCGTCGGCTCTAACTACTGTACATTTCTTTCATCCTTCCTCGTTTGTTTATGAAATGACTCCGGTGATCATCTGAGATCAGTGACTTGAACTAAATTTGAACTTTGAGTGCTGCTCCACCTCATCAACATTATTAGAATACAGATGCAGCCTTTCAAAATTAGTCAATGTCATTTATGTTAAATATTACAGGAACACTCCATAACTTTTCAAGCTAATTGTATGAAGTGCACACAAAACACCAGCTATACTTATCCATGATCTCTGTATCGCTGCAGGAACTTTCTCTTGATCAATCAGAGAATACAATATATAGAATGCTTCATTCTAGCAAGTAGACTTTAAAAGAGGCGTAGGTACAGGCAGCTACTGTTGCCATGGCTGAGGGAGAGACTGCCAGAGAGGAAGAATCTGGCTTAAAAGGCCAGAGTTGGAATCATGGGAGCGAACTCACGGCCATATATTTCATGACATGCATTCGTTCTAACAGCTACTGAGAGATCAAGTTGGAAAACAGCAGAGTGCTCCTTTAATATATTTCCCTAAAAAGTTTTATATGGCATAGTTTTATTCTTTCCCTTTAATTATTTTGGAGGGGATTGTATAGTAAAGGCAGAATAAATAGCCTGTTTGTCGATTTTTTTTCTGAAGAACGTGTTATTATTTAAGTGTTGAGTTAGATTATGTTTTGTTTCTTTTTTTTTTTTTTTTTTACCATCGAGTGACTTTTTCACGTCGCTGTCATTCTGAAATAGTGTAACCAGCAATTCAAAAGCCATTTCCTTTTTTACAATATAATAAAACACTGTTAAAAGTTCACTAAAACTGCACTTATTTATGTGATTAGTTTTTCAAAGTGATGCGGTGCGCCAATTTTTATTTTACACTTTCATACTGGAAGTGTCTGGCTCTGAGAGAACAATAAAGCTTGACACCCAAAACAACAACATTGGGTTCATACTGTGAGACAGACGGTGTCATGTTCTTTTCTCAGCTTGAGCCTTCACCACTTCACCATCTATGAAACCTTAATGTATGATGTCATTGAAGACAGTTTTAAAGCCTTGCAGGAGTAATTTTAAAGCAGCCATAAAATATAAAAGCGTGTACATATGTTCTTATTTTCTTACAGAAGAATTTATAAGAACAATGAGACAAATTTTCATCTTTCCATGTTGTGGTCTGAAAAGCTCTTATCCGAATATTCAGTCATAGTCTTTTCTTAACAGGAATCCACACTCGAAACCTACATTTTCCTCTGTGCTGAAGGAGATATTATTGGAGAGACCTTTCAGCACATGTTTACATTGATATCCAACTAAAATTAATTATAAAACCACCATAAAACTATTCTCTACTAAAATAGCAAACAAACAGAAAAACATATAACATAACAAAATAAAAAAAGCTTTCCTCCCCCAGTATCATGTTGTAGCCAGTTGGCTACAGTATAGCTGATATGAATTTGTATGTAATCTAGGACAGTAGGGTTCCACCTAGTGGCCAGATACATGTATTTAGTTTCCTTTGCTGCTAGGCTTCAATAATGGAAACTTAAAAAGTTTCCCCCAAAATGTCATTCTTCTAACACAAGACATATTTGTTTTTTCAACGGCAACAAATTTGTTTTTATGCAGTTTGTTTTGAGTTTTTGTCCACACATTGATTCTTGCTGACAACTGGCTACATAAGACACTTACCATTTTCATTTACAGTATGTGAGCTTTTTGTAGTTGGATTTTGTTTGTGATGCCATTTCCCAATGAATGAACTAATAAGTGAGAATCTGAATTAATCTGAATAGCTAAAAACGGCTCGGAAGTATGAAACTTGCCTTAGAATTAAGAGGGCATTTCACAGTAAACGGGCTTCTTGCCATTGGTTTGATGAGGATTGTTTTCCGCATTATCTGGTTGTTTTGAAATCTTGGAGTCTTGGAGACGAACGTTGAAAAGTCGTAGAAGTTGCTCACTTTGCATGGTGATATGGTATCGTGTTAATGGTAAATATACCTTAAACAGGAGGATATTGTAAAGGGTGCCAACACACATCTAAGAACACACTTGATGTTGTTCGCTTAATGGATTCTAAACCAATTAGTCTTTTGTGGACTTTCTCTTTTTTTCTTTTCTTTTTTTTTTCAGTGGATGGGGCTAACCTCACCTTAAGGCTCTAATATACTCACACACAGTCTGCACGACAGACAGTCTTTGTGGAGTTGTAATTGTCGAACTACATTATTGTCAGTGTCAAATGTTCTGTCTTTACTGTTATTTTGATGTATTTTTATCATCATCAAAGCCTAGCCTGATTTGATATGGTGCAAGCACTGCTTTACTATGCCATACTCAGTCAAGGGCTGTGGAGTTGACCAATGAATGGATCCCATTTATTGGTATTTCATGCACTTAGGACCAGTACAGATACATGCATGTGTGTGGTATGTGATATGAGAGGGGACCTAATTGTCTGAAGAGAACCCAGATCAGACAGACTTTTTAGAGTGGCTGGGAAGTCAAGAAAGCTATTTGAAAGGAGAGAAAGGTATATGTAGGTGGAAGTGTTTCTGTAAATGTCATCCTTGCACATACTCGTCAGCTATGAATTGGACAGAAGTGCTTTAGAAAAGGCTCTTGTGTTGCATTTATTTGTTCAGGCTGTAAGTAACAAAGCTTTGGCAGGTAGGAGGTCAATGATTGTAGCTCTTGTTTCAACATACAGTAACTTGTTACACAGAAGGCCAGGCATGGAACTGACCTTGGGGACCTGAGATTTTTGTCCTAGAATCCGAGCACCTCTGCTACATTTATTTTAAAATGGCACTGTTCCATTGTTGGAATATGGTTGTTTTGTTAAGGCTTAAAGTGTCTGAAATATGCTATTTTTAAATCAATACAAATCCTCACAAGGTGTTAAGCCTCAACTTTTAATCAAGCACAGAATCCTAATTATAGTCCTACTTAAGTTTCAACTTGCTCTCAGAACTTTAGAGTCTCCTTATAACTGGATGCAATAAGAGGGCAACATCATCTAAACATTGTAGAGGATTTGTTTTGATTTTGCAAGCATATTAGTATCTACGGTGCAGCTATGTCAGTTCATGAGGTGACTAAAGGTATTTTGTGCACTGCTTAAGGGCATCACAAAAACTTCAGTAAATGTTTGCTGTTGCAAGTATGTTCAATATTGTGGGTTAGACCACAGTGAAGCCACAGGGGCTGATACAGGTTTGTCTGCAGTTCATTTAAATAAATATTAATAATTAATCTTTGAAATCTTTTATTTTCTTGATAGGACTGTTACTTTAACATTGAAAGGATGTGCTGGAACGTGTTTTGTTTGTCCCTAGAGCTGCTGTGCAATAACCCATGCCTGTAATGATTCAAACTGCCATCTGAAGCAATGTATTTATTTCCTTTTTATTAAAACATTTCTTTTCGGTACAATGACTACTTTTTCTTTTCTGAATATTGTTTCGTTCGTTTCTCCTAGTTATCCTGTCATGTCTTAAGGAACAGAGTAGCAAGATGTTAGACATTATGTGGAAGCTAGCTTTATAATATTCAAAGGGAACTATTATTTGTTTCATGATTATTTCTTTGGAGAACAATAGAGCGGTTTGTTCATCTGAACCTTGGATCAAATTCTTCCCGAGGCACCCAAAGGCATACATGAATGACAAAGCTAATTGATAGTGTATGAATAAGCCTATTGTAACACTCCAGTCTCCAGTAGTCCAGCATGATTCCAATATGAGTTACTAATGCAGTCATGTAACATCTGCAGATGTCAGGCTCAAGGATGGGACCAGTTGTATAACAAAAGTGATTCATGTTAATAACTAGAAGCAGTGCTCTTCTGAGCACAGGTCTCCACCAGGCCGTGCGTCCTGGTGGTGCAATCCTGCAAACTTTGGAAGCTAATATTAGCCAATCAGGATGGCATATGAAATATCAGACGGATCGGACTTGATCACATGACTATAGAGATACTGTGTACCGATTTGCGTGATTTTTGGATAAAATCTCAAGGAGTAATATCCAAAAATGTGTTTTACATAAGTCGGCCCAAAGGTGGCGCTATAAAAGGCTTATGTGAAAAATGCAGGGCAAAGGTTTATCGTTAGCTTCTAGGGAGTGCGCTTGCAAAGTTTGAAACTGATCGGTGGAGTTATAGGTAAAACCACAAATCGGCCTGTTATAGCGCCACCATGAGGCTGATTTCAAAAATGTTAAGTGGCATTTCTTCTTCGACCTAGTGGGAACGTGTGTGCGCGATTTCATGATGATTGCACTTTGCGTTTGGGATTTGAGGCATTTTGTTCCAAACGGCTCAATCCTACAAACTTTGGAAGCCAATCTTAGCCAATCAGGATGGAATATGCAAAATCGGACAGATCCGTGTCGATCACATGACTGTGGAGATACTGCCTACCGATTTGTAGGATTTTTGGCCAAAATCTGTAAGAGTAGTGCACCAAAATGTGTTTTGCGAACATCGGCCACTAGGTGGCGCTAGAAAAGGCCCATTTGAAAAATTTAGGGCAGAGGTTCTAGATTGGCATCAAGGGAGTGTGTGTGCTCACTTTGGCAGCGTCCGGGCCAACGGCGACTGAGATTAGGTGCTCACAAACTGTGAGGACGCACGGACGCACGCACGCACGCACGCACGGACGGACGGACGCACGGACGGACGGACACACGGACGGAGGGGAAACATACTCTCCCTCAGCCTTCGGCTGGTGGAGACAATTATGTATTCAATTTTGCTCTTCTGTGTTTGGCCAGTAGAGGTCAGTCACCAATAGGGAAACTCGATGATGGAATACTGGAACAAAGGCCCCATTTGACCATCTGCTGGTTGCTGCCTTAGTAATAGTCCACATCCATAGACGAGTGCTTCATTGTGACAGTTAGCAATATGCTCAGCTGTGGTCTATTGTTTTTGTCAAGTCAAGTAGCAAATGGGGGATACATGCATTTTGACAGTGTGTTGCTGTTGATCCCATTATCATCCAAACTAGATGCAGTAGGCTAATTGAATGTCTACTATTTAACTTAGCACGAACCTATTAGGTTCTCGGAGATCAAAAGGTCACACACAAACACACACACACACACACACACACACACACACACACACACACACACACACACACACACACACACACACACACACACACACTCACTCACTCACTCACTGAGCGGCCTCTACTCTATACCACATTTCTTGTTTCCTTCCCTCAATCTGACTCCCCTGCTCTGCATCTGACTCTAATGTTTACCCTGCAATTAAAACACAGCCTATAAAAGGCAATGGGTCTGCTGCCAGACACTGACGAGGGGGGTCAGAACTGCAGGGAGAGAGGTTATAAATCGCTTTGATGCAGACCATAGTCTGAAGGCCCAAATTCCTGAGCTTGGAAGCCTGGAGCTCTTGAGCTGGAGGCTTGAGACTTGGAGCTAGTGAGTGCACCAGGGGTCCAAGCCAGAAACCCTGATGATTCATGATTCTTCACCGCCGACCGTCCACTTGGAGTGTGTTCTGCCGCTGCTGTGAGGAGTAATAGATGTAATGGAAAGAAAGGAGACGGCAGCCTTTCTCTTTTCTTGCCAATCTGGCTATTTGTATGTTCTTTTTTGACTGTATGGGATCATAAATATTTCATTCTCCATCTGCAACAGTGAAGGAATGATGTGACCTCTGGTGTTTCTTGTTCTGTTTAAAGTAGAAAGCTGTGAAATTCCACACACTGATGATATGTCATTCCATTGTTAACACAGATTACCAGTCCTCGCTGTCTTCACAGATATGGTTGATTTACTGGGCTTTTCGTTCCATGCCTTCCATGTCTTCTCAAACCATTTCAACCAAACTTGTTGACCCCTTGAAAGGTTGTTTTGCTATATTTTGTTTATCGATTCGATTAAATGGAAGACGGTGCAAATTATATTGGTATAACATATTTTGAGCATATCAAAGAGTTAAAACGTTTGGAATACTATGCAATCTGGGTGATTTGGATAACTTGTTGTTCTATGCCTGGAGTTCTTCTCCACCATTTATAGTTTGTTGGTATGGGGGGAGTGGGTGGATAATTTGTTTATTGGTTTAAAATGTAAGAAAATACTTATGTAGAGTTTTAATATTCTGGCTTTCTCACACACACACACACACACACACACACACACACACACACACACACAATCACATTCTAAAATGTAGCTGATGCGTTGACAATAAAACAGTTTAGATAATTTGTCAAAACATTATCCAGTGATTAACCACTGGTGATTTATAACAAGGTGGGGGTAAATACAAATTATCCGAAAAGACCCAGTAACCATCCCCAAATATAAGTATAGGGCCTATAGGCTTGGGCTAGCTGCATGCAGTGGCAGTTGCAGTCTCGGTAGCAGCTGCATATTTCCATAAAAGGCAGCTAGCGATATTTTATGTTCTTTTTCCTTTTCTCCAGACCCAAATTGTTGATTGTTCTCCTTAGGGAGTTTTGGCGAAAACAGGGAAGAAAACAGAGTCTATTTGTGGGCCAACTCTGTCAAACATATGGCTGAGTAGTAGAGTATCATTACTCTGAGAGTACAGGCCCCCATATAGAAGACCATTGACAGAGGGGGGACACGGCCAGGCAAACCAACCAAAGAAATAGCCCACTGTTCTCGACTTGTGCGCAATTTTTGTATGTCGTCACATAGAGCGGTGGTCTCAAAGTGGAGTCCAGGGACCCGGACCCCCAGGGCCAGGATCCTTGAGGGGGTTCCAGGGGTCCTGAGATAAAATATTGATAGTTAGGGACTAAATGGACCCTTGTGTAAAAAACGTATTATGACTGTATGACATTATGACTATATATATATATATATATATATATATATATATATATAATCTGCATAGTTAGTATACTGTGCTTTATTTGTCTGTCATTATATGTTATATGAGTTTAAAAAAGGTCCCCAAATGAAACAAGCCCAAAAGCTTTTTTGAGGTATCCTTTTAGTTGACCTTGCATCAGTGATGAAACTGTATCTTTTCCTATTCAAACCTCTAATAAAGTCTTCAATCTTCTGCAATCAATGTTGCTTTAACTCTGAGATTGTAGCTATACAAATGGAAAATGGACCTGGTCCATTTGGTTCCAAGGTTCCATTTGTACACTCTGAGTTATGGTGGTCCGTAGTCTAATTCAGGGGTTCTAAAAGTGGGATCCAGGGACCCCCAGGCTCAGGGCCCTATAGGCCTATGTCTATCCATCAGCTATTTTCAAAAAATCTCAACATTCTTTGAAAAAATGTGAATATTTTTTGACATCTTGGCACAGAACCTTTTCAGATGGTGGTCCACGGCCAAATACATATTAATTTAGGGGTCCTTGACATGAAAAGGTTTGAGAATCACTGACATGGAGGTCTTAAGAATAAAGTGCAGGGGGACAGGGGAGCCACTAGGCTCGCAGTATGAAAGGAAAAGTGGGATTGGAGCAGTGACGTTATCTGACTGCTGGAAAGAGGGAGGGAGAAAGAGGGACGGCTGGACTCCATTAGCCTCAGCCTGCCTGCCTGCCTGGGGAAACAGTTTGGGATTTACTTCACTTCACCGACTTCTTTGGGATCTTTTTTTCTTCCTAAAAACCCCTATACATGAATTAAAAGGGGGGGACCTGTTGGTTATCGCAACGTCGACAGTTCGAGTGGGTTTTTGCGTCTGGATTGTTGTTGCATTTGTGAAGGTGAGTGGGACAGATTTAAAAATTCGCCCTCAAAGCGTTGCGCGTATACGCCGTATGAATTATGAAAACATTGAGTTTTTGTGTGGTTTTCCCGCACTTTAGCAACTAAAATCAAATGTGCGCGTCTGTTAACAGCTAGTTTGCAAACGTGTGCGTGCTGTTGTCCAATTTAACACACACACTCTCCCTCAAACGAACTTAATCTTTGAATGACCGAGTAGTCTACAGTCTACTCAGTAGTTCTCGTATGGCTGGCTCTGCTTACGTAATTAACTTCTTTGCCTAAGAGTACGTTTACCGTTACTTTTGAACAGGTGAACGAGCACATTTTCTCGCTGATAGGACAAGAGGAATTACGTCCTCATTGAACTTTGGCACCGCCAGGCCTGGCCTTTGTTCAGTTTTTTTATTGATTTGCGTGTGTTTTGATCACTATAGGTCATTGGTTCTCAAAGTGGGGTCCGGGGGAACCCCTAGGGGTCCTTGAGGGAGTTCCAGGGGGGTCTCCAGCTAAATGATAGTTAGGAACCAAATGGACCCTTATTGGGTATGTAACTGAGTATATACAAATGGAACCAAATGGACAATGATTGGGGGCCATTTGGTTACATGTGTAACCAACACTCGGAGTTAAATTAACATTTATTTCACTATTTCATTTCAAATCGGGGTGCCAGAGATAGAAATGCCATTAAATGGGGGTCCGTAGCCTAATGCATGTCAAACTCATTGAAATTATAAAATGGTTGGGAATCACTGCTAGAGGCTAGAGCCGTAAAACACTTGGGGGTCCCTGGACCCTGGCATACGCATACCTTTTCAAATGGGGGTAATATGTGTCAATTTGGGGGTCCTTGACATGAAAAAGAACCACTGCACTAGGACTAGGTCATTCTTGTTGAATCAAAGCACGACTCAACACAGCGAAGAAACCTTGCAACTCTCTGGCAGTACGTGTACAAGTACAAGGGCACGTCAAATCACATTCCAACGTAATGATAGGCGACACGGTAATGTCTTCTAAAATAAGATTATCAGTGGTGTGAAGTAACTAAGTACATATACTTAAGTACAGTTTTGAGGTATTTGTACTTTACTTGAGTATTTCCAATACTTTTACATCTGCTCCACTACATCTCGGAGGCAAATATTAACAGTTTTTTAATATACTTTTACTCCTCTAGGCCTACATTTATTAGAAATTTTGTAGGGTTTGATTATCATTACAAACCATATTATACCCACTTAATCTACATTTCTTTGCCATTTGAAAATAGCAGAACATTTAAAATATTTTATACACGTGTAAAGTTGTGAAATAGGACATTCTGGAAACTTTTGGTACTTTATGGTACTTTTGGTACTTTATTTTGATGTCAATACTTTTGTACTTCTGGGCTTTTACTTGTAACATTAGTCTACATTGCAGTATTGATACTTTTACTTAAGTAAAACAATGTCAGTACCTTTTCCACCACTGACGATTATGAACCAAATCGGCACCCAACAAGTCATGAGTCTGTCTTTGAAGAAGGTCAACGGGTTTACACAGTGACCCGGTGTGATTTATTTTTCTTCCTCGCCCGAGTCGCCCCTTTTCCTAACTTAATGACTGTTTTGACAGGATGGCGTTGGACGGGATTCGGATGGCGGATGGCTGCTATGCCGACGGGACGTGGGAGCTGAAGATGCATGTTACCGACCTGCAAAGGGACGTGTCTCTGAGGATCACCGGGGAGATCCACATAGGCGGGGTCATGCTCAAACTTGTGGAGAAACTTGGTAAGATGTCAAACCAGCTGCATACGTTTTCAGGCCAAGGACCCCTTAGTTGAGAGAGAGAGAGAGAGAGAGATGAAGCAGGGACCCCTACAATCTTTTCATAGATTCCATATAGTTTCATCGTTTGACAGCAGGGACCCCTACAATCTATTCATAGATTCCATATAGTTTCATCGTTTGTCTGCAGAGTTAACTTTCTTGCACTGTAACGTTCTGGTGTTAATTTCTAACTCTTGATAGTTTACAAATGACCATTTGTACACACTCTGAGTTATGAATGGATAAAGGAACACTCAGGATTTTACAGTGTAGAAATAAGGTGGCCTAATAATCCCTGCCTTTTGCTCAATTGCTTTTGATCGATTTTTGTATTGGTTGAACATTTTATTAGCAGTTTGCATAGGAAAAAGACAGTACAGTTCAGATGCAAGTTCTACTAATATAGGATTGGCTTGTTTACATTGGGGTCATTTCAATTCATAATTACCATTTGAGTGTGAGAATCTTGATCCAAGATGGTTTTCTTGTGATATGCTTGACATTGACCTCTGCTCATATTCTAACGTCCTCCCCCCTGCTGCTACAGGTTAGTGTGTCAATGACCGGCTGTGTTATCAGTTCATATTTCTGAGGCTGTAAATTCCTCTTGCAACATGGTTACTTACTTCTCTGACAGCCAACGTAAACATAGCTGTGTTGAATGCACAACTGAATTGTCTCTGAAACAGGGGGAGTGGAGGTTCTCAGCTTCTCAAACCTTTTCATGGAGATGATGCTTTCAAGATTTGTTTTTGGGCTTTTATGCCTTTTATTGAGAGGACAGTAGAATGACAGGAAATGGGAGGAGAGATGGGGAGTGACACGCAGCAAAGGTCGTCCGGATCGGGAATCGAACCGGCGGTGCCGCCAGGCATCTACAGTATGCCTATGTGGCAATGCCTAAATGGTATGCGCCTGGACCAGTAGGCCAGCGGGCGCCCCTCGACCTATATTCTTGCATTCACATTTCTGTCAAAATCTATTATGCACTTGCACAAGTTTGTGGTGTAAGCGAGCTCTGTTTCTAGCCAGCTGAACAGTGACTTTGTGGACAGCGGATGTGGAAAGGTCAATGGTGGTGACCGTGTGCTTCAGGGAGTGACAGTGTGCTATGGGTGGATGGCACCACAAATGCTCAACATTCCTGCAGTGCTCCAAGGTTTTATTCCCTGCCTGTGGACCTGTTTTTAGCTCTCCTGTTAGGAGCTCCACATAATTGAGGTCTTTGTTCTCTGTGGTCCTCTATGCTGAGCAGCAGCTAGCCTAAACTAGGCTCATATGCAACGTTGTCATCGCATGTGGGCTGCCATGAATTCATTGGACTACCCACTACAGTTTGGTTGTACAGTATTGTTTTTGTTATGCGCATGGTTTCTGTTAATGCTGTACTTTGTTCTGAAGGGTATGATATTTCTTAATGTATTATTTATTATTGGTTGTGCTTAGTTCTATCATGGCTGTAATGACCTTGTATTATGTTTTGGTTTTTCAGCGGTGCTAGCCGCTCAAATACGTATCTTTGCGTGTATGTACATCCCTATCCGTATGTCCCTTTTCTGATTGGACAATATAATGGATTTGAGGATTGGTCAAGCTTCACGTGACATCACAATATACTGTATAATATAAATGGGTAAGACGGAATTCCTCAGGAACAGTATTTTCTAGTGTTAAGTGACCACAGCTCACTTCACACAGGCGTGATTCTTTTTTTTGTTTTTTTTTGTTATTAGGGTGTGTTTGAAATGGCAATTATTCTGCATGAGCTGCTGCAAAGATGTCAATGTTACATTTATGTCAATGAGCTCAGTTGTAGATGTCTTGAAACAATTAATCATTATTTTTTAATGGTGACTCTTCTAACTTTTCTTTGTTTAATTTTGTGTCCTTATGGCAGTGGTTCCCTACCTGGTGTCCCGGAACCACCAAGAAAATATTTTCTTGTGGCCACCAAAATGTGGAATATTTTATATCTTATCAGTTAGGGATCCCTGAAACTACTTATCAAACATGGCTGCATATTTGGTGGTCCTTGACACCAAAAATGTAAACCACTGCTTTATGATATCCTTTGGTTTGTAAAATGGCAAGGTATGAAGAGATTGAGAACATGGAAAAGGGCATCATTTCATTGCCAGGTGTTTGTGTTGACATCTTTTATCTTTCACTGCTTCAAGGTAGTGAGTGGATTCCTCCTGTAGCTTGGAGTCTGCATGTTGACACATATTTGGATTTGTCAAAGCATATGTTGTTGACCACATCAAAATATTAAATGTGTGTGGAGTCTGTGGACCTTTGTTTGTGCCATTGTCTTATCTTAGAACAACAGTCTTATCTCAGAATAAACAATGTCACCTTTGCATGACTTACAGCTTTCCACTGTGAAAGATGCTGTTTGTGTATTTCTGCTAAATCTTTGTGGACATTTCAGATTTGACTACTATCTCCCACCTGTCCTGAGTCAACAGGTTGTTTTCCATTGTAATCATTAACCCACCCTGACTTAACATAGATTTCACCCATGGCCACACTCTGTAGAAGAACCTCTGTGTTAATTTAACTTGAGCTCTTTGTATCATGTCTTTGTTGTGACACACATTTCAACCTATGTGCTTTGACAAGCAATGAAAATGTGTGGCTTATTATGGTCAGAGAAATCCAGCTCTGCTCCTAGTAGCACATCGCTATGTGTTTGGACTGTCAGACTTTATGAGCAGTTGAGCACCATGTGTATCACTTATCATGATAAAATATACCATTATTGAAAGATACCAGTTTTACTCTAAACATAATGCTTCATACTGTTACTCACCAGAGAGAGATGGACCGGTGTGATCTTTGAACTTGAGAGATGAGGAAAATAACAGAGGAGAGCAACCAATGGATGGGCAACCAATTCTCCTGTGACACCTTCTTCTGTTAGTGTGGGGAAAGGCATTAAAGCTGCAATCTTGGAACTTTCTTTAGTGAAAACTGAATAAAATCTTAGTTCAGCTCATCTGTATGGTACATTACAATATAACTAGTACAACTGTTGTGGTTGGAGGTGGTCTTTCTGCTCTTCTATTGAGAGATGTAGACCGTGTGGTCAGGTAGGAAAGCAGTGCATGTACTGTAGATCAATGTGCAATATCTCCACTTGTGCCCAAGCAGGCATTCTGTCTCACTCAGTGCTACAAAGTTTGCCTCCTGCACATGAATCCTGGGTTTGAATCCTGAGCAGGACATGAATGTTATTATATGGATTGCAGCTTCAAGGTCTCTGAATTATTAGTCTTCTCGTTTCAAGCTTCCATGCTCACGCTAGTGACAACGATGTACAGTTCAGAACAGTCACATGGGAACTGGGAGACATCACTGATTGTTTAGTTGGAGAGGTTACACACAGGTATGTGTACATGCACACATGCACGTTTCCGTGGCAATGTGAAAAAGGGACACGTAGATATCATACCACAGAGTTTTGGCAGGCGACTCCTTCTTCCCAGACAGAAAGGACGTCCTGGTGCAATAATAACCATCTGTGACCTTCTGTCTGTCTGACAGCGTCTCTCAGACACACACACACACACACACACACACACACACACACACACACACACACACACACACACACACACACACACACACACACACACACACACACACACACACACACACACACACACTAAGGACACAGGTCCTTGTCATAAGACAAGGACCACTTGTGACTCAACAACTACTCTCCACAAAGGTGACAGTGCTGTAATGTTCTCTGCTTCTCTCTGTGGCTGTGTGACATTGTGTTCATGGCATGTATGCTCAGTACGCGGGTGTTTTGCACACGCATGCCTGTGTGGAACATGCCTCAGTCAGCACAAGTCCTTGATTGGGTTGATGATGGATTGTGCTATCCGGAGGAATACATAGTAGTATTTGTGCACGAGTATTCCACACGTGACGAAGGGTTGGGTTGGGTTGTGTGTGGGTGTGTTCCCACATCATGATCTGTCCAGCTTCCAGCTCTTCCTGTGAGCTACAGGTCTTCTGCTCCACAGATATAAAAAGCTAGATACCTCTTCCGCCGCTGCAGTTCATTGGAGCGACCCGTCAAACCAGATAGGCAGAAGTGCGCTAGTGCCAAAAGCACACTGCCACTCAAAGTGACTAATGGCCAATCGCAGTGCATTTTTTTCCGGGACTTCAATTCAACTGAACGTCCCCTTCTGTGACACAAGCGGAAGCGTGCTTAAGAATTCACGAAGCTTGCCTTAAAAATTGCCAATCCTCCAAGACGGACACCCCAGAGCCGAAGGAGGCGTCTACCTTTTTATGTCTGTTCTGCTCCACATTGCAGGCCTCGGTTGGCCTTCTGTAATGAATTAACCTGGCGTCCTTTTAGACATATTGTCATAGGTGAAAATCCTTAAAATATTGCAGATCTACAAGCTCATAATGCATCACAAAGTGATGTGTTACAGGCTTATAGATTGACTACCGTATTTTTGCAATTCTTGCTCAACATAATGCAACATAGTATAAAATAGGGCTAAGTGGTTAAATAGACAAATGCCAGCAAAGCACTTTGTCGTACATGATTATTGATCTCTTTCCATTTCCCCTGCAATGCTTCAAAGGAGAGCAGTATTTAAGCTCAACTGATTGAAATACCCCATCACCCACTACTCTCTCTCTCTCTCTCTCTCTCTCTCTCTCTCTCTCTCTCTCTCTCTCTCTCTCTCTCTCTCTCTCTCTCCCTCTCACCTCCCTTGGTAGTGTCTGCAAACTTTGTTCTTGTGCCAAATTGCTTCTATCTAAAAGCCTCTATGCCATTAAGATGTGGGAGAATAATACAAACATTGTTCAAATGCCATTAGCTGTTGGGGGTTTTATTTGATCAGGAAAAGCAGTCCTCAATGTTCTGGTGCTTTTATCATCAGGTCTTTTAGTAGGTTTTAGGTTTTGGTGCACATCTGTACACTGCTAATGCTATAAGAGAGTACATTACAGATGCTTGAGATGGAAAGATCTTTTTCCGTTATGCCTACAGCGGTCTATGTACAAAAGACTATACATCAAAAACCTTTCTCCTAATTGGGTAAACGTATTAGAAGTACCTTGTGATTCCCTCCACACTCCTAAATCATTTCACCCGCCTTTGCTTTTTCCAGTCATCTGTAAAAGACCCATAGAGTGGTCTGCCATGTTTTGCCCACTGACTACAGCTTTCATTACTACCAACTGTTTTCCCAAAGCATAGTTAGTTTTTTGCATTTCTAAAGTTATTTATTGTTTTAACGTGTAGTTTGATGATTTGAAAGGTCTTGAGGCGAAAATAGTCCCTGAAGAAACCAAATAATATTTTACCAGCATTGACAATTCTGCAATTATTACAAATAATGAATAACTATTTGATAATTTGCTGATGTTATAATGACGCTGTTTACTGTAGCTCTTTTATACAGTACCTCACCTCCCCCCACACACACCTAATAATATATTACTGTGATTTTTGATTCTGATGATCAAGGACTTGTAGCTTATACTGCTGTTTCATCTGTTCAAAGTTTAAGATCAGAAAGGCCTTAAAGACGTAGTCAAATAAAAAACAATGTTTTTCACACTTTTAGAGCATATCCGCAGTCATCATAAGGGCATACCTAACATTATATGCCATAAAAGAAAATAAACAATTTCTTTGCATTTTTATATTTTAATCTTAAAGGAAAATTCCAGAATAAAACATATTAATCCTTAATCAGCCTTTTATCACGTCTGTACATACCTGGTATGATGGATTTTTATCATAGTCCTTCCAGTTTTTACTTCTCCTGGACTCCTCAGATCTCTCTCCCACAGCCAAAACGGCGGTCAATTGTGGTTCTCCCAAAGCGCTAATTTTCACCGCTGCAAAGTTACTTTTTTCTTCATAAATCTGCTATTTATAGTTCATTGAGAGCCAGTAATCCACTGTTTTATCGCGGGTTGAGGGAAATGGCCGTTGTTGACATGATCCCAATAGTACTCACAGAAGAAGAATGAAGTCTCGCGTCTCGCGTGATTACCGCGTTTCCTTTAGCTTTTTCTTTAGCGCAAAAGAAAGCTTTCTCCTGGATTTATTACAGCCAGTATGTACACAACAAGGCATCGTGGTATATATATAAAAAATAAGAAAGCAGAAGAATATAATCTAGTTAGTCTATTGATCGCTAGAATCTAGTAATATGACTGAGAAGGATTCATAACAAAGCATTTTAACGGACTTCCTGTAGTCATAAGGTAATTCTATTACCTTTATTTATTTTATTTTTTCCTCAATACATTTCTTCGATTTTATTTATTATTTATTTATGGAATTACTTATAAAATAACTTTGACGTGTATTATTATTTGTAAACAATGTAGGCTACAATATAATCACAAAATAATCGTATTTTCCTCAAGACATTCTGCAATGCCTCACCAAATAAACGTTAGGTAAAAAGTACCTCATGAAAGACACGTTTCTGTGGTCATGAAGTAATTTTTACCTAAAGTTTATTTGGTGAGGCATTGCAGAATGTCTTGAGGAAAATACGATTATTTTGTGATTATATTGTAGCCTACATTGTTTACAAATAATAATACACGTCAAAGTTATTTTATAAGTAATTCCATAAATAAATAATAAATAAAATCGAAGAAATGTATTGAGGAAAAAATAAAATAAATAAAGGTAATAGAATTACCTTATGACTACAGGAAGTCCGTTAAAATGCTTTGTTATGAATCCTTCTCAGTCATATTACTAGATTCTAGCGATCAATAGACTAACTAGATTATATTCTTCTGCTTTCTTATTTTTTATATATATACCACGATGCCTTGTTGTGTACATACTGGCTGTAATAACTCCAGGAGAAAGCTTTCTTTTGCGCTAAAGAAAAAGCTAAAGGAAACGCGGTAATCACGCGAGACGCGAGACTTCATTCTTCTTCTGTGAGTACTATTGGGATCATGTCAACAACGGCCATTTCCCTCAACCCGCGATAAAACAGTGGATTACTGGCTCTCAATGAACTATAAATAGCAGATTTATGAAGAAAAAAGTAACTTTGCAGCGGTGAAAATTAGCGCTTTGGGAGAACCACAATTGACCGCCGTTTTGGCTGTGGGAGAGAGATCTGAGGAGTCCAGGAGAAGTAAAAACTGGAAGGACTATGATAAAAATCCATCATTCCTTTAAAGTGATCCCTGACTAATACGACAAATATGCCTTAATACATTATAATTGTCCTCTATAATTACAATGTAAAATTAAAAACACCTTAAATATTTTATTTCTTCTAGAAATAGCTAATCTTTCATTCAATAGGGGAAATGCCTGTCGCAAGTTGATGATGTCATCCTACTAATAAAGGAGCAAACTCACGCTCTAACGCTCTAACACTCACGCTCTAACGCTCTAACGCTCACGCTTATCTACGTTTATCTATTCACTCGCTTCAGCAACTGATCCCAAAGTTCACATGGTATTGGCCATTAGCATTATACCAACACTGACGGAGCCCGAATTTCATTTCTCCCAAATTAAAGCAGTTTAAATTAGCGTTTTCTTAACCACTTCTGTTGAACTCTGCTGTCTGTTGCCAGGGTTACGGTCCGTTCCTCCAGGCCATGGGATCTGTAGCCCCACACACACACCCCTTTCTCTCACAGTTAGGAATGTTTCTCTCTCTCTCTCTCTCTCTCTCTCTCTCTCTCTCTCTCTCTCTCTCTCTCACACACACACTTTCACCGGGTGCGTTTGACATATTTTGGAGCACATATCTTCGAACGGGTAAGGTCTAGTAAATGTAATTTGTGATCTATCCCTATGGAATTTATGGAATGCATGGAATGCATGTGCAAATAAAAACAAACGTAATACTTCCTATGGTTAATATGAGCATCAAATCAATATTTCAAATGTGTTTGTGGTTTATTTTGCACATGCATGCCATAAATTAGACCACACAACAATTATGACAGCATTTCCCCTATTGACTGAAAGATTAGCTATTTCTAGAAGAAATAAAATATTTGAGATGTTTTTAATTTTACATTGTAGTTATAGAGGACAATTATAATGTATTAAGGCATATTTGTCGTATTAGTCAGGGATAACTTTAATTACTTCCCGTGTACAAAAATGTGCTGTGTGATGTCATGGATTGACTACTTAATATACATGAACCTTGATTACATTCACCTGTTTGATTCCCATTGCTGCACGTTCCTCCATCCAAACAAGATGACGTCCAGACTGTGTATTACTCATTGTAAACTTAATCAGCATACTAAAAGATGTATCTGAAAACATTATAGGTTAGAATAATAAGCAACTTGGTAACAAACATTTTGCACAAGTGGCCGACTGGCCGTCTCTCTCTGGCTGCGCCTGCAGAGCAGTGCAGGCTACAAACAATAACATTAGGCACCACGTGACTACAGTGCCATCGCCTGAAGGGCTGGGACCTTCTCATTGGTTCAGAAACACACAGGCTTCCATTTCAGACTGATACTTCAAAATAAAATGACCGAAAAAGCCATTTCTGTGGGACTTTAAAGGACAACTTAGTTTTTTTCCAACAAGGTTTCATAGATATTTTAGATTGTAAATAGAGAAAAGAAAATATCAGTGTTAAAATGTTCTCATTTTCTGCTTACTTCTATTTTTTATTTTATTTTTTGCGATTTTAATGATTTTGATTTCAGTAGGTGGGGGCATTCGTACAAGTGGCTAAATATGTATTTTTAGACACAATAAGCCCATTCCCAAGATGTACCACCATCTTCTATGGGCAGATGTAACTTCTGGGGGCTAGTAGTATTACTGTAGTTATGAAGAAATCGCTGGCGTGTAACCCTTGCTGTAAAAAAAAGTTGTCCCTTTAAATATAAATGCACCAAGTAAAGAAAATGTTTTGTGAGATAAGGTCCTGGATGTACTGTTTCTGTTCAGCCTCAACCAGACAGCTGAGGAGGGGGAAGTGGCACTGTGCTGGGCAGAGAGGGAAAGAGTGGAGGCTCTGAGAGGGGGAGGAAAGGGAAGATCTGGAGAGAGGAGGGTGTAGAACCAGTCTCTCTCTCATTGTGACGTACCCGCAGTGCTAGAATTCCATAAAAGTCTTTGGTGAAGCAGGAAATGACTTCCAGGGTTTGGCATGTTCTCTGGTCGCTGCCGTCATCCCTGGATTCCCTGCTGCCTGCTTCATCTCTCATTTGTCTCTCTCACTCTCTGTCTTTAAAGCTTTCTCACCTTTAACACAGTTTCTCCTACCAATACTGTATATATATATATATATATATATATATATATATATATATATATATACATATTCCTCCATTATTTTCTCATTAAAAACACATAAATGGATAAATAATTGATACCTTCAACTCACAAAGCCTTGTGGCCACCCTTTCCCTTTATACATAATTAGCTAAAATAAACTTCATCTTTTTCTTGATCAGCTGCCAGTTTCCAGTGTTCCCCTGGTTCAGGTCTATGTATGCTGGCTTGTGAGAGTTCCATACATGGAACTACACCAAACAAATTGGTCATGTGAGATTTTGAAAGCACTTGTGGTCATTTTACATTGAGGGGCCAACAGTTTGTTGGCTGCTGCTGTCTGTTACTGGCCAACCACACAGATCTTTCCCTAGATGTCGGAGAAAATGTGTATTTCACATTTGAGATGATGACCTACATTTTTGCATTGGTAGTTGTATCGGTTATGAATGTCAACCCATAATCATTTTTCTGGTGGGCTGTGTTAACAAGCCACATGGGAAATGTGTTTGCAGTTACCCTCTGACATTTATTTGATGTGTGTTGGGCCGTTCGTCACAAGCACTTCTCATAGAACGGAAATGTTTAATTTGGTTTGGAGAACCAAACATCGGCGAGCAAAAAATACTATTCTTACATAAATCAGGATTAGTTCCTGTGATACTTCATTATATTCCACGATAGAGTCTAGTTAAAATGTTTGTGGTGCCATGTCTTACGGTAGCCATGTCTGCTCGGCTGGAGGTGGTGGTGGCGGCTGGAGGAAGATGGCCTCTGTTTGACAATGGAGCGCGGGCTTCGTTAGGAAACAGACGTGATTTAACACAGGATGCTTGACTTCCTGTGGGCTTTTTTTGTATGCCTTGTCCCTCCTGCCTTCCCTCCCTCCCGCCTTCTCCCTCTTGCAATGTTTAGGGGCCTTTATTGAAAATGATGATGCCTCCCCATGATTCTGTTGGGCTGAGGAAAAGGAGGGTCTTCTGTTCCTGCAAAGAGTTAGATGAACAGATGAGATAAGCCTCTCTTTCCTCTGAAGCAGTGAGCAGTGAATAGCTCTCATGTATTCCTTCAGGAGAGTGGTGAATTTCTTTGTTAGGAGGCTGAATGCAATTTCTCGTCTTTCATATGATCTAGTCATGACGAGAGGTTCAGATGTATTGCATTACCTTGTCTTACAAGAGTCATTGATTATGAGCGTAGAGCTATCCTCAAGGGTTCACACTACAGACAGACAGAAGTGAGAGATGGCCTGGTCAGTATGATAGCACTGCTTTCTAATCTATCTAATCTATCTCACAGGAAGTAGTTAGCCTAAGTAGTAGCCCTGCCCATGCCAGAGCTTTCCTGTTACACTAGCAATATCCTGCTGTGATTTAACAGCTAAACACGTCTTACACACACAAGCCCCCCCCCCCCCAAATATAATTGCACACTCTGAAGAAGACTCAACCACCCTGTATCAAAACAATTTGTAATTCCAAAACCAAGCTCTCTACAAATTGTTGTCAATTTGAAAATTGACCCGAAATTCCTATGATGGCCGAGATGACTCAAAACTTGCCATTCCACACCTGCTGTTCATTTTCTTGAAAGATTCCTTGTGCTCTAAAAACAGGCAGGCAGATTTAATTAGTTGTTTGGCATCTCAAACGTGCAGTGAAACCAAATTTCACTGCTCCTCTGGGAATCTTGGGCAGTTGTCTTTTTGTCCCTCTCCTCTCCCTGTAGCAGCAGGAGTTGTTGTCAATCCTACAAGGGAAATGTCACAGCACTGCATTGTTGTTGTTACAACGCCACACACCTGTGGGTCAATGGAGTAAAGTGATCTGGAGTTTTTATCTGGTGGAAACCAGATCAGTAATCACCTCACTTTCTTTGACGACCATTGATTACCTCTTCTGGATAGGCTACTCATGTCACATGGTAGAGCTAAGGGCCAATCGCAGGACAGTACCCCAGGAGCGCCCTCCCAGACAATGGGGGCAGGACTCCAGGCTATGGGGGAAATTAGCAGTGTTGGAAAAAGTACTCAAATGTTTTACTTAAGTAAAAGTATCGTAAGAGTATCAATACTGCACTGTAGATGTACTCAGTTATAAGTAAAAGTCCAGAATTCTAAATGTACTTGAGTAAAAGTATGAAAGTATTGTCATCAAAATGTACTTAAAGTAGCAAAAGTACAGATGCGACACGTTGTGAGCTTGTAGATCGGCTATTTTCAAAAAGCCTAGGTATGAATTAGGACGGCCGAGTGAGACACACGATCTAATTAGCTGCTACAGCTCTCAGCTGCGAGTGCGCACTGCCTGTGCAAGTGTGTATGCTTCTACTTGTCGGGTGTCACGCAGCCAATATCAAAGGATGCGCGCTGCCCGGTGCCTGGCTGTCTGACCTGAGAATGAACTGGGATGATGGGTCAGTCCACTTAATGAGCTTGAGTGTTTGACACGGGGGGAGACTGGTGATACCCCCGTTACCTTGGAATAGTCCAAAATTTAGCTGAAATCTGATTGGCTCGAGGGGTTCCACCCAATCATATTACAGGTTTTGCAGCTGATCTACAAGCTCATAACGTGTCAAATCAGTGATCCGATATGGGCTTGTAGATCAGCTTTTTCGGCACAGACACACAAGACAGGGAGAGAGAGAAAAACAACAAAACATACACAGCGCTACATTTGAGATAGTAACGTTACCCTCAAGGAAGAAAGTGATGTATGATAACTTGGGGATCAGGTGCACCATGTGGGTGAGCAAGCAACAGAACATCTTCTTCCTGGCTTTCTTCTTTCTTATCCAACATCATTATTAAAGCATAGGTAACTTTTCAAGCACAAACTAGTGACACATGATAGCACTTTATGAATGTCATGTGTGGGCTCAATATGAAGAATGGTTTGGTGTGTTGCAACAATGTGTCTAGTTATCTAAAGTATGGAAATTAGTCATATGATTATGTCATGCAAAAATAATCTAAAAGCTAGCAAGTCAAAAAGTCTAGATTTACTTCCATTATAGCAATGATGCTCCCCTCAAATCCCCCAAACCAGGACACCAGAGTTAAAGTGGTTAAGTGTTATGCATCTTGCCTGGTGCTCATTGGGGCTTAAAGGACATGTATAACAATATGTAGGCATCACAATATTATTGTTTCAGAAATTCAGTCCTAGTTCTCAAAATGTTCACAGGATCATAGATGTAGTTAAAAACTCTGAATTGCTGTTGAAACAAGAATTTCCTGTAATGCCAATCTCATATAGCCTATAGATCTAGCCTGTTTGTACAGTAGATGTATTATCAGACAGAACGCTTAATTGTTTTCAATACTTTAGCTAACTAAACAAAGTTCTGATTGCATGCACTCATTTTTGTATGTAATCATGTTCATTCTTCACCCATTCATAATAGCCCTACTGCTTCTTTTTTCCTTTCTATTTCCTATTCCATTTCTATGTACACATGCTTGACTCTTATTGCACATTTGCTTGAGCACTGCTGCTATTGATTAGTGATTGTATATTCTGCACAACATCTCCACATATTTAAGCTGCTATTTTTAAGGTAGTGTTTGATTGTTACTGTTTTGGCTCAAGTCAGAGTAGACTATGTTGTCTCATTCACTTGCTGGTGATGATGGTGGTCTGCATGTTTTATTTGCTCATTTATCCATAGGACTGTTGTGGATTATACTGTACTAGCCCTTACCCGTTCAAAGATATGAGCTCCGAAATGATGTGCAGTGTGTGGGTTATGGGATGTGTGCACATGAGGGATGGAAAGTAACTTTAACTGGTGCTGGCATGATAATATGTAGGAGCATCAATGTAAGAAATACCCGTTTAATGGCTACAGAGATACTGTGTACCGACCTGCATGATTTTTGGACAACATCTGTAAACCCCCCCCCCCCCCCGCCCACACACACACACACACACACACACACACACACACACACACACACACACACACACACACACACACACACACACACACACACACACACACACACACACACACACACACACACACACAAACACACACACACACAGAGAGAGCTGGTTAAACATGTTGCCTCAAGCTAGATGCAGAATAGATATGCCTCATGCTAGATGCAGAATAGATAGATACACCATAAAAATGCTAATATACAGCATATGATTTGTGAAAGTGACAAATGGGCTTCACAGTTATGTCAGGTGTGTTCATATGCTAATGGTGATGCGATTTCAGATCAATTGCTCCAGCCATTGAGGAGAAACGCTGTGACAGACACTCACTCAGACATTCGGAAAATTATAGTATAGATTGAAAGTGCATATCTGTGCATGTATGTGATTATGTAGTGATCTTGGTTAGATCAAGCTAGAATTCATCTAAACACTACAGTGTAGTGTATAGTAAGTACTATTGCAATTTGTTTTAGGTTTTTTCATATAATGACTGGACTATTAGCTGTGTACAGCAGATGCTCCGCAAGCTTCGTAGCCGACATTAAAGAGTACACTGTAAACACTTTCTTTTGTAATAGACTTTTTTTTACACTGTAAAAACTTTTTCTTTTGTAATACACTATTTTAGTGAAAAATAAAAACTACAAAAAGGAGAAAATGACAGGATGAGCATATAAGGAGGGGAGGAGGTAGAAAAGACCACTGGCCACTATTTCTGACATGGCTGCAAGCACTATAGCACAATATATTACCACAGGTCTACTACTAAATTCAGTTTTAAATAATTGTAGTTCACCACACCATTCCACCAGATTTTATATTGACTGTGTCAATTCTTGTTTGTTTATGTTTTCAGGCTGGTTTTCATTCATTTTAAGTCTCCCCCCTCCCCTCAGCCTGTCTCTATACTCTTTCCTTTCACCCTTCTATAGCAACTAAATACTAGGTGTTCATTTTTCACAACCAAGGTATAGCTTGCAACAGGCCTCTTGTAATGGCAGTAATTTGGACTTGGTAGTTGGCAAAGACTGATGGAAAGCAGATGCATTTCCAATGTGTCACTCAATTTCATTCTGTGGGTGATGGCAGACGTCAAACCTATACTGGTTCCCTCATTTCCCACATAAGTGTTCCATATGCATATTATGCCCTGCACTTTCGCGGCTATGTTCTTCTGGTTCTAATAGTCTAAGGCATAGCTAACGTCAATTTCTCCAATGTATAGACTGTGGTCTGTGCCAATATTTACCCTGGCTTTAGTTTAGGCCTACCGAGAGGTCTAGCTTGCATACTAGAAGCCTCCCTCTAACTTATAGAAGATCCTCTGAGGAGATTAGTATGGGATTGAGAGTAAAAAGTGCTGGCTATGATTACAGTTGAGAGATGACTTGTTGTCACAGTAGGAGACTGACAGGCTACCTATCCTGTCTCCCTGTCCTCAGGGATACACACATACTGTACATGACTGCAGGACGGATGGATAGATGCAAGCCTACGGGAGGATAAATAACCTCTTTCTGCTCCATCGATCTAAGGCCAGGAGTTGCAGAGTAATCTAATTACTGCAAGGATCGGTGAACACCTAATTGTATAAAGCTGGGTCAGAGCGAGCCCTCCCTCCTATTGTTTTGCTGTGTTTGGATTATGACACAAATGGATACAAACTATCTTTCTCTGAGGAGGCCCTAGCTAATAGCCTGCTAGCCTCTCCACCCAATGCCTCAAAGCAGCAGAGTTATTGCTGTGCTCCTCCTTCTGAACAGATTGTCTAATACATTTCTAAGTAATGATGCTTTTCACTGTTACAACACACATTGATATTTGTTGATCTTGGTTTAGCCCTCTTTAGTATTTGAAATGGTTAAACGAGCATACATGTTCCAAAGCATCTTCCATAAAACCCTATCCTACTGTACTTCATGAAAGCAAATGTTAAAGTATGCAGAATAGCAGGAACATGGGTTTAGAATGATAATTCCTAAACATCATAATTTTAAGAAAAATAAATGTGAGAAGTCGTGATATGGTCTTTTGCTTTAATCCCAGCATACAACCATACTAACGTCCATACTGTTGTGAACTGGAGCGGCAGTGGCTTGAGTCAGGAGGCTACGGTTCCCAGTAGATCCATTCCTTGAATCTCAGATCAGAACAATGGGATTTAGGTGGAAGATGTGCTTGGTTTATGATGGTGTTGTGTTACCATTGTTTTACCTGCATTCAACACAATACAAATCCTCAATATGCAATATTGATTTCATTCTTAATATGTTACACCGCTGTATAAAAATGGACAAAAAAAAGCGATTCATGACTGAATCTATTATTTTTATTATGGCATTGGTCCGAAGATTCATTTGTCTGAAGGTTCATTTGTCCGAATTTGTTAAGAATACTAACCCTAACCTCAGTAACCCTAACTAAATTCGGACTAATGAACCTTCGGACTTATGGGCAGTCCCCCCCGGAATGACACCTACAAATGACCATCCAACGACCACAATAGTGCAAAACTCAAGAGAACCCCCATGCCAGAACACAGCTCTCCCCCTCCTCTATAGTCAGCCAAGGAGGCTGACAGCCGCTTTATCCCTGGCTGTAAATCTTATCCCCTGGAGCTCTCAGGTGAGCTGGGACTTGATCATTGATTCTCCCACACCAAAGCTCCAATGCTACCCTGCCTCAAAGGGGGAAGCCTGGGTATTTCAAGGAAATCTTGGCGAGGCTGATCCTGGAAGACAGCCCTGGCTCCACCTCTAATCCCCAGGCTGCTGATGGATCGAGCATTGCGTTACTGTGGTTGTACAATATCTATGCTGCAAAATAACACTAGGGCTTAAGGCTGTCACAATTATAACATTTAAGTGACGATGAATTGTCACAAAAATAATTATGATGAACATTTAATTGTGTATTTACGTTACAAATTACACTTCTGTTTGGCGTTGAAGTAGCACACGGTATATATGACATAACCTAAATACACAAATAAATAACTGACCTATTTAATTACTTTATGCATTTAATAACAATCATGGAAATGCTTATGACAATTATGCAAACATATTTGCGATTATGTAATAATTGTGACAGGCATACTAGAGCTAAACTAAACTTATCAAAGAAGCCTTCAGTCCAGCTCGGTCATAAGACTCTTATGACCACATGTATTGTCTTTATGCACAGCTATTTATTTAACTTCTTTCAGTTGTCAAATTAATTCCTGCAGAGTTCCGACTCTTATGAAGTGTATTTTGATCAACTTTATGAACCACTTCAGGCATACGCATCAATAATCCCCATCAATATAAGTGACTTCCAGCCAGTTTCCTGCTGTTTTGTTTGTGTTAACTGTTCTTAGTATATTTTGTGCGTGTATGAGAGACAGTATGCCCCGCAAGAGTGACAGGATCAATAAGTCAGTCTGTCCCTTGACTCCTCTTTTGACAGCATTAACCTAGCAGCATTGACCGTGTGTGTGTGCGTGCGCGTGTCAGTGACACAGGTCACAGTCAGGGTGAACTCCCGTTTCTCATTTCCCATAGCCTAAAAGGCCACAGTGACCTGGGTGAGTGTCCCTTTTCATACATGCGGAGTAAGCTAAAATTAGACAGCTTGAAAGGTTTCAGATTCTTCCTCTCCCAGGAGGTTTTGAGTCCAAAGGCTGTATATCTTGCATATTTAATGTCTTTGTGGATGATAAATGGTTTGTTGGTCTTCGATCGCCTATTGGAAGGAAGCTGAACAGCCGTATAATAGGAACTGAAATAAGCTTTGGCTTTGCTAACCTTGTTCAGCTGTGGTCCTGTCAATGGAAGGCACTTAACTGTGCAAGGGAGGCGACGTGACAGGAACAGAATAAAATAACAAACGTAGCCAGGTCAGGGCAGTCAGTTACTCCTGGTTAGAAAGAATAATGTAAAGGGATAGTTTTACCAGAATTAGATGAGCTATGCCTGGTGTTTATCTTTTACATATTTTTGGGGCTTTTCTGCTTGTATTGATAGTACAGGGGGTAAACAGGAAGGGGGGAGTGATGGGGAGAGACCCAGCAAAGGAGGAAGAGCAAGTGCATTTTGCGGCAGCGGCAGAGAATGCACTCGCTCCTTCTGCAGCAAAGGTCGTCGGGCATTAGAGCCTACTATATGTGGTATGCCCATGGACCGCTAGGCCAGTGGGCGCCCCTGTGCCTGGTGTTTTTGGATACTTGAATTAATGCTAATGCAAGTCACGTGTTGGTGACAGTCTTGACACACTATTTCTGACAATCATTTTGTCATCTTTATTATCATGATTCATGACTACTTGTTGCTTCAGTCATTGTCTTCAGTACAAGCACGGCCGGGTGCCATTGAAAGCACTGTATCAGCTTTCAATCTGTTCAGACCCTGGCATGACCCTTTACCTGCCATGCTTGCAGATACTGTCATCGTCTGTCTAAAAACATACAAGGCTTGGTTTTGATACCATCTACCTTCTGTTGCACCAGACTGTGTGAGTGATGTTGTGCAGGCCATTCACAGTAGATCTAATTTAAGGACAATGAACAACAGTTGTCTAATGCATCTTCACTTGTCGATACCGACCTTCGCCCTGCGCAGTCTTGAAGTATATTTAGGAAGAGCTGCCCTTTCATGTTATGTAAATGTATCTACTAAGTATGTATGACGTGGAATGCAGAAGCAAAAGGGAGCTGGCGTCGTCTTTGTTGTGTGTAAAAACATGGTTAACTTGTCGCCTCGTACTGCTGCCCTCACAGCGTCAACGAACGAAGTCGCCACGGAAACGGCATGATCCAAATCACTGGGCGGGCAGGATTGATTTAATCAGCTGATGGCTGAAAACCTTACATTATAACCCTTTACTGCAGCTATACTGCTGCCCCTGATTCATACATGTACGAATACAATACAATACTACAATACAATACAATACAATACAATACAATACTAACTTATAAGGGAGACATTGAAGAGCTGTTATACTTCATGTATTAGGCTTGGGTTGTTTTTGCTTCCAGACATCTGTCAACTATCACAGCTGTTGTTAATGTTCTTACAGCCCTGTGGTTCAAAAACAAAGGTCACCCAGGGCCAGTAGACTTGGAATTGGATGGGATGTTTCAGCATTCTTCTGTTGTTGCCATTATCATTTCTGCACAAAAGTGCACAGTCACATTAACCAAGGTTGGTCTGGTTTTAAAAGTCAGAAATTCATTCCTAATTAGATTTATGTTTTCTTTCAGGTTCATAATATGTGGTGTCTCTTCACCATATTTCTCTCTTTGTCGTTGTGAGCTGTCAAAGTTCCATCCTCTGCTCATCTTCCAGTATTCTTCCTTGAACGTGACTTTTCCTCATTCCCCTCTATCTCATCCTTGCTTGCCCCCCCCCCCCCCCCCTTCTCCCCTGGCCTCCATAAACATGGCTGTCTGCTAATGTAAACACCACAGCTACTCTAGCTTGGATGGGAAGGATGGCAGGAGGAAAGAAGGGTGACGGAGGGAGGGGGAGGGTTAAGATATGCAGTTTCTTTTTTTTACACCTGAGGTAGAGCAACATGCACACTATAATACAGTACATCCTCACCATTCCCACAAACCTGTGCTTTTTGTTTTAGTTAATCGGTAGTAGTTACTTTGAGGATGTTAGGGCAATTACAGTTGTTGGTGTTTCTACTGTGGCGATAAACGGTGTACAGACTAGGGGGACTGGGGATGGGAGCTGTTATCCAAGGCTGTGCTAACGGCTGCGGGGGATAATGGTGAATGAAATGCACTCCATTTGACAGCACTTATGGATTAATAATACTCATTAGAACACAACACACACAAACATGGCTGAGGTACTGTAGCTAATGAATGCATAAACATACCCTCCTTCCCATTTCACAGATATGCATTTGTAACAACCCCCCCACACACACACACCCACAATCTTCATCTCCTCTTTCACATGCCCACAGGGGTCATAAAATATGATTTCCTTCTCCCCTCCCCTCTTCTTTCCATCCCTAGCCCCTAACATACATGCACGCACACACACTCACACCACTCTACTGAAGGACTGTGGGTCCGCATTTAATGCACCCAATTACTTAGGCCTTGGCCTCATCTGGATGGTGCATTACGTCAGGCCTGGCAGGCTGTATTTTTAGCTGGGAGATGCCATAGGCCCTCTGTCCCTCCCACTCTGCAGATTGAATTACCAGCCTGTTATTGAACAAAACCAACGGATGTCCAGCAGAGCAGCGGCCATCCAATCACATTGTCAGGCAATTGCCTGATGTCACAACAAAGCACATTTGGAGGGCCACAGCCAATGAGGTTTGGCGATGGGCGGGTGGTAGAACCACAGAAGGGAAAAGGTTGTTGGCAGAGTGGTGAGACATGGGGTGTGTGTGCATGCGTGGCCCTGTTTGTGTTGGTCACACATCATGCGCATATACAGAAGCTAGTATAGGACTATAATGTGGACTGTGGTCAGTACACAAGTTGCCAAAAGTTAAATCTTGAGTAGCTGCGCCGCAAGACTCTCAGACACCATAAATGACTGGGTTGCAGGGGAAAAACTGTGAGGAGAGAGCTATGAAAATATGCTCAGGTCTATTTTCAATTTTCCTCCCCTTGCTCCCCTCTCATTATTTCGGCCTTCGATAATGGCTTACACTTTGGGGAGCAGTTTCTGTGATGGAAGCAATGAAGTTGTACTCTGCACAGCTGAGACATCAGAGTGAACTGTTGACAGCTAGACCCCATGCTGCTAGACACACACACACACACACACACACACACACACACACACACACACACACACACACACACACACACACACACACACACACACACACACACACACACACACACACACACACACACACCCACACACACACACAGAAGAAAGCCAGGAATGTTTTCAGTCAGATGCCAAGTGTTTGCCCCAACACTCTTAGCTAACAGCTTGACAAACAACTCTCCCACCCCCTTCATTCTTTTTATCCTAGCTCTTCACAATGGCATCTGAATTTAGATGATGCTCTCTCTTTGAAACTTTCCTCTGTCCTAATCAAAAGTGTAGGCTAATCACCTGGTCTCTATCTTCCCCTGCAGAGCTTTGCTTTGTTTTGCCTGTTTACTTCTCCTAGGGAGACGTTCAGTCATTCATCACCCCATTCATTTCGGCATCAGAAGGGATCAGCAGGAGAGCGTCAACAACGCTTATGGATGCCCCTATTTATGTTGAGGTCAGGGAAAACAATAGTAGGACATGGAAACAGAAGGCTATCAGAGTTACCATGGCACCCTGCAGTTGATTGACAGCTAGCAAGAGGTCAACATGAGGTGACATTCAAGATCAGCATGCTGTCTTTAATATGGTTTGACAGGTTTTCCACTCCTTTCATTAAAAGTGTCATATTATATATTGTGCTTCACTAATCTTTCATTAATCTATGTCAATCAGATTGACACATTTAGAAACTAAACCATTGTCCTTGCGGGGAAGCATTATGAGATACAATTTGGCCTGATACTGTAGCTAGTTAGTTTTTGTAGCATCCTTGAATCCAGTAAGGGCCCCTTCACACAAGGCCATCCCAGCTCCGATTACATTCTGTATTTTATGACCTCCCCGAAAATGTTGCGAGTTCTGACTTTAACTAGGGCTTGGTTGAACGCGACCCCGACACAATCCGAGTATGTTAATGGCCTTGATGACCTCGCCGGTGCCTACGATAATATCTGACAAGCTCGATTTTCTCGCACCGCAGGGTACAAATCCTTGTCAATCCTTATGAATGTTCTCTGGGAGATTCTCCAGATAATTATCTCCTAGTGAATCTGTGCCCTGCTTCATCTCGGCTAAAGGGGACAGTGGCTTGAAAAAAAAAGCTTGTTCTAAACTGGAGTGGTCCAGTGTCGCACATTGAAAACGGCCAATCTACAAGCTCACAAAGCATTGCGGATTGCGTTGACTCGTAAGCTTAATTGTGGAGTTTATTTATTTTGATGGGGAAATTAAAATGACTTCTCATTGAACTGTAGTCGTTCCTTGTGTTGCCTTGTGTTGCCTTGCATCGCCGCGACAATGCGAAAGCACGACCTACACAACACATTGCTGTTTTACATCCTCCTTTCCTAAAGCCGACATACGTATATCCAAACAATGGAAGTTGACTTATTTTTCAAGACCACATCTGAAGAACCAGCTGATTCTGCAGCCGCGTTGTCTTCCTCATCCATCTCTCTATTTATCTGTGTGCGTGTGCGACTGTGCGCGTGCATGTGCGCGTGTGTGTGTGAGACTGACTGTGCGCTTTGTTGGAACTGGAATCGCTGTGCTGTGGGAGTGACGCCCACAAATCACGGCATCCTGTCTTTAAGCAAATTCGTTAAATTAGGGTGTCACACATCTTATGCCAACCTTTAACTTGGGCTGAGGTATTGTGTGTTCCAGTCAGACCAGTGGTGGTGAACGATTTACAATATTGAAACAAGACGTTGGTTTATTTTCCTCAATGAGGTTGACTTTCATATTATTCCAATATTCCAAAAGTAAGTTACTCTGAGAGTCAGCACTTGTATACTGTATGTATGCCATACATTCTATTGGTTATAGTTGCTATGATAACTAAGGTTACAATTTATTATTATACATTTGAATACTTTATGCTGTTAAAGCCAGGGTACTAAGCCATGTTACACCATATCCTGTTTCTTGTTGAATTGTGTGATACTTTCCTGTGGTAATATGTGGTATTGTTCTGTTTAAATTATACGGTGATGTTTGTGATGCGGCTATGAAGGGATATAACACGCCTCATCCTGAGCAAGACCAGGGACATGAGCTAGTATCCGGAATATTCTGTTCCAGTAAACACACACTGACGGAATAATACTGAATTCGAAACGAGGGGACTTCTCCCATGGAAGAATGACCAAGCAAAACCAAACCAGCGTCAGTGTCCAGACACCGTGACTCAGTGCTTGCAAGGAGAGACAGACAGACAGACAGACAGACAGACAGACAGGGAAGCTAGATTGAGACTGCGTAGAGGGGGGGGTAGAGGCGATGAAGGGGGTGTGTGGGTGGAGGAAACTGGACACGGCTTAAGGAAGTGCCTTCCTGGATGAATGCCTGAGTGATGACATCATCATTCAGGACTGAGAGCATCCAGTAGTAGTACTACACAGTATAATATGCAATCTGACTCACATTTTCAGTTATTCTGTTCAGTAACGGATATTTACTGATATTTATTGAGCTTGTATATGACTAGTGTTATGTAGTGTAATGGTGGAGTGGAGTATGGTACTTTCTCTGCTTGCATACTAACTTATTGCATACCACTCATATACACACAAACATATAATCTTTGCTAAGTAATATTCAAACATGTCTCGGGTCTATCTATACTATAATTTTGCGAATGTCTGAGTGTCTGTCTGAGTGAGTGTCTGTCTGTCTCAGCGTTTCTCCTCGGTGGCTGGAGTAATTCATCTGAAATCGCATCACCATCAGCATATGAACACACCTGACATAACTGTGAAGCCCGTTTGTCACTTTCACAAATCGTATGCTGTATAATAGCATTTTTATGGTGTATCTATATCTATTTACAGTACCTTTTGTGACCACACATGTTAAGGGAGGGGCGCTGTTGTTCAGGCCATGCACAATCACACACAAACCCACACACAAACCCACACACACACACACACCCCCCGTGTGTGTGTGTGCAGGCGGGCGGGCGGGGGGGGGGGGGGGGTTCTGGCCCTGTTACAGATGTTGTCCAAAATCATGCAGATCGGTACACAGTATCTCTGTAGCCGTTAAATGGAACGGGTATTTACATTGATGCTCCTACATATTAGCATGCAAGCACCAGTTAAAGTTACTTTCCATCCCTCATATATTGTGTGCACAGTGCACATCCCATAATCCACACACTGCACATCATTTCGGAGTTCATATCTTTGAACGGGTAAGGGCTAGTAAGTGAATAACTTTTGAGTCCCTTGACCTGCTATTTGTTTTCACTGTCTTATTGTTTTGACACAAATCTTAAGATATTGAGCTGAATGTTTGCCATTAGTGGGATCAATAGATATGGCATGCATCATCAAAGACACCTGTTGCCTGATAATGGGTCTAACGGAACCCTCTGTCTCTCGTAAGGCAGGGGATTTCATCATTTTCTGCTCTTCCTGTAGGCTTTGAGGGAATTCATAGATAAAAAGCAGCTGAACCTAAGTAGACAGCTCATCACAATACTGCATTTATAGAAGCCAGTGCAAGGTGATCTACAAAACAGCTGCTTTGAGTTCCTCAAATCCCTGCGGTTTTCACCTTCCTTCTGAAGTTGGACACAGACACACACACACTGAGACCCCAGGTCCATCCCCATTGTGTTGAGCCCCTACCAAGCGGAGGACTGGGAGCGGAGTTGGGTTTTGGGTGGCATGTCTCTGCTTTAGAGGGATCATGGCTTGACTGTGGAACAAAGAGGGAGGTATGAACCTGATATCCCTGCCGTGTCACGCAAACAGTAACCTCTTTCACACTCTCTCAGTCCTTCCCCTCCTCCTCACTTTGACTTTACCCCTTGTTCCTCCCGCTGCTTCGCACACCCTCTCAAATATACCAGTAACTCTATGGAATCACCTACCGAACGTGACCCCCTGCCCGGGAGGGACATATTGGTGATGTCAGGTCACTCACTATAGCGTAGCATGACACTTCTAGAGGGCTCTACTTACACGCTCATTGTCTCTACATTCCAGCTTGCTAAAGCCCTTTGGCTAGTAGCTTGGTATAAACATCATATGAATAGCAATCTACATTGATTTATAATCAATCTGGATTTATTGAGGTAAGCGTTCTGGGCTCCATGACACTGGATTGATTGATTTGATTAATTGATTGAATCTTTACTATTAAACATATAAAGATAACACAAAAAGGGTAGGGAGGCGAGAATGTCCTTTGGTAGGTAATTCCACATTACATTACATCTTGACATCCTTTTTACAGATGTTTAGCCAAATTAATTTTGGCTAGAGGTTTGCGCCCGCTTTTCTCGTTTTGTAAGATATTATGTCACGTGAAACTTGACCAATCATGGAAATTGGCCCATTTACAGTATTGTCAGGTTGGCCAAAATGTCATGTGAAGCTCACCAATCCTCAAGCTTATTGTCATATGCCCGTTTATGCCCATGTATGCCCATCTGGCATATGCTATGGGCATAGACGGCCCCTCTCGTGGCCCTTATATATGACTATTTGTTATTACGTCACCCTTTGCCCCTTTCTGACTCTCTGATTGGCTATGGGCCCATGGTATAAACACAGACACTCAGTCTGGGACAGCCGTCCCCTTCTCTGTCACCTTTGGCAATTTTATATATTAGATATATTATTGGTCTCCTAAAGTTGATTAAACAATAAAAAATCACACCCAATATGAAGTGAGCGGTGGTCGTGCTTGCAAAACGCTGAGGAAAAAGGCTACAGACACACGCACAGCCACTCTATGGAGTGGTTTACCACCGCTCAAAAAACACATCTGGCATCACTGTAGGCCCCTCATCAACTCAGGACTTGTATTTGCCAAACTTGAACATCGCCGTCAAACATGGTGTATTGTATAACCAATTTTCCTACAACTGATGGATTATGCAATGATTGATAACCACTGCATTCTGTCTCTACCTCCTAGATGTGAAGAAGGACTGGTCAGACCATGCTCTGTGGTGGGAAAAGAAGAAAACATGGCTGCTGAAAACCCACTGGACCTTGGACAAGTATGGCATCCAAGCCGACGCCAGACTCCTGTTCACACCTCAGCACAAGCTCCTGCGCCTGCAGCTGCCCAACATGAAGCACATGAAGGTCAAGGTGAACTTCTCTGACCGAGTCTTCAAGGCCGTCTCTGACATCTGCAAAACCTTCAGTGAGTACAGTAACATGCGGGACTTAAAGAATAATATAGGATGTTTGAGGGAAATACTGTACCAGTAAGACGCCCTAAGGGCGGACAAGTTGGACAAAATCTGGACAAAGTATTTTCCCAAATATGGATATGACTGATGTCTGACATCATAGATGTCACATGACCACATGAGACTACATTCATGGTATGGTCTTAATATTGATGACATCAGGGATCTCCATATATGGGCAGGTCAGCTATGGACATGGAGGCATTTGTAAATTAATTCTGTCTTGGCCATATATGGAGCATCCATATATGGGCATTGCCAAATTATGGGTCAACAATGTGATGTCACAACAGGTCAGCTATAGACCTTGAGGCGTTACCTACCTACTGACTAACTGGCCGTCAGGATCTGCCCGGTTTGATAGTAAATGGTCACAATAAGACCATAGAAATGGAGAATGGATTTTGTGCTCAAAACCGTCATTCATTTGTCATCCTTATATCAAACAAACCCTGTTGGTGGATGGAGTCACCTCCACTGAGGAGGAGTCACCTCCTCAGTGATAGCCCTGACGTGCCATTGGAGCCAAAGCCCAATCTGTCTTACTGCTGTTTAATAAACAGAGATTATCAGTCTGACTCAGCCACACGCGTGCGCAGGACACAACTATTCACATGACAAACATGCGTGTACACTGCACTAGTGGTACACAATTGTTAATGTACTTTGCACTAGAAGCACAACTATCCATGTACACTGCACAAGACACACAACTATGTAAACGCAACTGTGCATGTACGCTGCACTAAATGCACACAACTGTACATGTACGCTGCACTAAATGCACACAACTGTGCATGTACACTTCACTAGACACGCACACCTGTGCATGTGTACTGCGCGAGATGCATAAGACACATACAACTGTGCATTGTGTGTACTGTCAAATCCTGAGTGTAAAAATGAACCTGTAGCATGTGCCAATCTTTCCTTCTCTCTCTGACCATCGCTGGGTGTCGTTCAACCCTCCAGCCCATATTAAGTGCCCCCCCCCTATGGGCCGAGTACCACCCAGAGGTCCAACAGGTCCATTATAAATATTTCTCATCAACTGGTTCCCTGCTGCCCTGTCAGAGAGATGTCAAAGGTCACTCAGTGGAGCTCCAGGCCCCCCTGACCCTGTAACACACACCCAACTTTCCTAGCCGTCTCCAGACCCTGCTCCCCATTCACTGTCTCAGGGAACATCCAGGTGTGAGGAACCCTATCCCCCCCCCATTTTCACAAGGCAGAATATTGCAGCTCCGTTAAAAGGGCTCATGCTTTTATTGGCCTCAGGTACAGAACTGTGCCTTTTTCTTTTAAGGCAGAAAGGGCCAAATTTGAAGTTCCATGAAATGAATATAACAAATAGCAGATTCAGTGGAACATAAATACACGAAAAGATTGTTTTTCAAAAGGGGGAGGTACTGCAGGGTAAAAGCGAGTTGTGCAGCTCTTGGTCTGTTCTAGTTAGGAATGTGTCTACCTCTTCTGTAATAAATCTATTTTAGCTCCACAGAAATTCAGGACAAATTGCTTTTGGCTGACTTGGCGCATGCCGGGATGTCGCAACGTGACTTAGGGTAGCAATGAAGGCCCATGGTAGTGTAATGCATCACTACTAACTTGCATCACTAATGCACTTATCTCACCTTTACTCCCCCCCACAGTCTCCTACCGGAAGAATAACTTTTATTCTCAGATTAGCACAGTGAAGCTAAAGTGATTTTACATTTTTGTCCAACTGGTCTATGCAGGACGTTTAAATCTTACCCTTATCCGGGGACATCAAAAACAGTTTTTGTGTGTTTCCCAGGCCAGTTGCCTAGTTTATACTTAGTTGCACACGGTTGTTGTACACCGAAAATAGAAGATCAACAAGCTCAGAACGTGTTGCACTGCAGCGGGTCGTTGGCTTGTATGTCGGCTCTTTCCGATGTGCGACACCTGCACACAGCCAAATATAACTCGACCATGAGAGCTGCTGAGCATGGAGAGCCAGAACAGACCGGAAGAGGTGACGACCTGTCCAACTGGCCTTGACTCCAGACAGGGAGAGAGAGGAAGGACTTGAGATATGCTACTGGGAAAAGAGGCTGATGGAGAGAGAGAGAGGATGGGAGACAGGAGTTTCCTTTCAGCTGTGATAGTAACTTCTCTCCTCTTTCCTCAATGATTGATTTCAAGGGGCTTTTCACTCTGGACGCTGCAGTTGGTCTTGCAGAAGCTGTCTCCTGGTGCAAAACAAATTCCAGGTTCACTCCTTCAGTGTGGGAGTTGGCAACCTTATATCATCCTCTTCCTCGAAGGTCCTCTGCTCTCTCTCTCTCTCTCCCGTAAATACACAATATAACACTTAATTAGCTCTGTGTGTGTGTCTATATAATATACAGTATAAATACACACTCAAACACATATTCAGTATTAATATATTATTATTCACAAATTATTTCTCATCCCATTCTCTCACTCTCTCATGCATTTCCCCGAAGCCCTGATAGTGAATCTCCTACACACGAGTAGAGCTTACTGTACAGTCCCTACTGTACCTGCTGCTCTACAGTAAGTTAGATGGATCAAACCAATTATCGCTGCTGTACTTCTCCCATGTCCACTGCAGCTGTGTTTAGTCTCCCCCCTGGCACACAGACACGGTCCATCTGGGCCGGCTGGGAATGGCCACAGAAGAGATACTGTAATGGTACTGGCTAAAGTCACTCAGTTACACTCTGACTTTGAACTGTGATGATTTTCTTGGGCAGCCTTCAGATCATGCATCGTATTGCCTATTTTTCTTGTCACTTGCACAGATAGAGGAGTGAAGACTTTATTGATCTCGCATGTATTAGGTTAAGCTTTTTCTTTTCCTCAGTAATGTTTTTATTTTTTATTATCTTTTTTTTATATTCTTTCTTTTAAAGATCTAAGAACTGTGCTTATTTAAAGTCCAAAGAATCTTTCTGTTATCTTGATTGAAATAGAATGGCCACATTAAACGATCACATTGAAACAGCCATTTTATATTTGTCTGTCAATGAGTCACATTCGGCCATGACAACCTTGACCTGTTTTGACAAATTGGATGCTTCATTCACCAAACACTTTAATGTGTGTGTAACCTCACAGATACACATCCACACGTGAACATACAGTACACCTGACAACATGCAGGAAATACAGTCTTCACCAAACACAAACGCATGACACTGTGGACCGGGGAGCGTGAGGTGGTACAAAGTGCTGCTTAACCACGTTCCACTGCAAAATGCAGTAAAAATGAACATCATTTATGGATAATGGCAGTCACACTGCTTCCACTTAACCACAGTGTCCTGTCTGTTATGCACCATGTTCTGCCTGTGTCCTGACCTGCCCTGGTTTCCAAGATACTGTAGGGGGACAGGAACCATAGCAGTGGTGCCATTAGTTTGCAGAACACCGTTACCTGGAGGCTACAGAGGAGAGACGGAGACTAATAGTTTAAGACAAAAAGGGCAGGGGTAATGAGGAAGGATGAAGAAAAGCACAGAAGACTGTTTAACCGCTTTCACCCTGGCATCCCTATTTTGGACATGAAAATTGCAGGTCTACGACATGTTATGAGCTTGTAGATCAGCTAGTTTTGAATAGTATAAAACAGGGCATAAGTTGTTAAGGGAAAGGAAGACAGCTGAGGAGGCTTCATAGTAAAATGGAGTAAATGTTGCAAAAGTAAACCAAGATGAAGGCCAAAGGGTACATTTTTACTCTCAGGCTTATCCCCTTAATCCTATATACAGTACTTCATTGACACACATCCTCCAGGGGGCTGTAACCCCCCTCCCCCCATTTTTAACTCTACACCAAATCACCTATAATAGCTGATAATATTTTTGTGAGTAAATGGCATGAACCTCCACGTGTTAGGCTCTCCCAGTGAAACTCTTGGCTGTCAGGTGAAAAGAACAACTCCACGTATATTAGAGGAGGCAAGAGGTGGTCTACACCCTCCCCAGACCAACAGTGGGGATTGGCAGCGACAGGGGACTGCAGTAAAAGAAAAAGAAAAATCGCTGTAAGCTTCAGTAATAGGCATTGCGTCACAGTGGTCCACTTGATTTATGGACCATCGCCATGCGGCCTGCTTGACTGGCCCAAGTGTCCTGGCCACTGTTTTCATATCACAGAAGTGTGGTTTTGGCCTCAGCTTCCAACTTTTAAATTGAAGAACATTATTTTTCTTTTTAATAGGATTTCATCACAACGTTGGAATGGGGAAGAGATGCTCTTACACTCGTTAGCCTGAAGTAGTAGAATGTACCACATAACATTTTTTGCAGAGTCATCGTGTTGGTTACTGACGTCTGGCTTTCCTTCAGTACTAATAATGGTGTATGTATCGGATACATATTTACATTATTGTCATGGTCCTTTTCCTGTTAATCAATCCACCTCAGAACAAGCTCTTGATTTAGCGCTCCAGGATATTGGCCGATCAATTACACTCACAGCCGCACAAGCAGGTTAAAATCCAACTCTGCTGATGAAGTGATCTGATGGAGAGAGGCGATAAAACCATCTCTTCTTAACTTTTCTCACCATGTAGGGTCTCTGTCTTTGTACATGGTAAACCACGGTGTTATAAAATTAGAATATGACGGTGTTTGTGATTCCTCTGTGGTCGGGTCATACTCACTCCAGTGAATCATCTGTTCCACGGAGTTAGACCAAGCAACCATTGCTGGCACTGAGTCAATCCCCTCTCCCTTGGCTGGAAGCCTGGCCACTGCCACAACTCTGGAAGATGGAATATAGAAGATGTTCTGCAAGTAGGGAATGGGCTAATTGTGTAGGTGTGTGAGTGTGTGTGAGCCGGGTTATTGCCATATTTTACATACAACGTACCGGACCAGACATACCAACGCACTCTTGACTAGTGTTGAAAATATTATTTTAACTTTTATTTTGTATTTGTTTATAAATGCTTGCAGAACAGGGTTTATCTGGCCTGCATCAGGTAATAATTCGTTTTTGGAATTACCTGAGGATTTTACTATGCAGGGGCCCCATGACATTATTCACCAATATCGGCTCATCACCGATTTGGTCCACCTATTCTACTAATAATGCACTGATGGTATTCAAATTATTTATTTGAGAGATGGTTATTTGATAATGAATAATACTGGAAAGCAATATCATGAGTCATTATTGTCAGATCTATCAGAGGGTGTTGATTTACTTAACAGTACCAATTATGGGCATTGGTATCACACCCAAAAATGCTACATTATTTCATCCCTACGCAAAAATCCTGTAATCATCCAAGCCATGCCCATTGGTGTATGCCCTATAGATTCCAAAAATATTACATTTTAAGAGGTTTTATATTGATTTCACTTTGTAGATGGTGTTGACATGAGATCACAGGAATGATAAATGAATGTGACATGGTTGTTTGACATTGTAGTAAAATGCCACATGCCTCTGCAATGCCTTGGCGGAAAACAAACATGTGCACACGCACTCAGCCCAACACACTTGGCTGTGCCCCATCCTCACGCAGCCCAACGTGGGGCTAAAGCTAGGCTGAACGCCTGCACTCGCATGGCTGTATAAGGGCACAGCACTTGTGCTAGAGTGTAGACGGAGTGGGGAGGAGGGAGGAGGGAGAGCGTGAGCGCCCATCTGGTAGTCCTTAAAACCTCTGGAATGCTTTTGCTTTAGTTACACAAACTAAACAAGCAATTCTCGCCAAGCCAAGAAGTCCTGTCTCTTCTCCTTAGGATTCAGACTCCTCTGCTTTTTTTCGTTCTCTCTGTCTTGCTAAATGTCTCTCTCTCTTTCTTGCCATCTCTGTCAAATCTCTGTCAATATCACTATCTCTGAGTCTTAAACACCTTTCCATATCGGTTGACCTCATGTGATCAGATTTGAATGAGAATCTCTTTTCTGTAGATAACAAAAGTGAGTGCAGTGAAATAAACTTTCTCAAATATCAGCCACCTCCCTGATTGGTAGAATGGAATTTCCAAATGAGAGTGAATCCAGCTGAAGGCCCAGCTGTGCTTTTCGACTATGCTCATCTGTCTGTTCAGTGTTCAGACACATTCTGGCAGCCTCACCCACTGCCTCTACAAACCGCCCTAAACCCCGTCCTAAAGCGTCATTACTGCAGCTGAGGGATAGCTCCTTCAATCCCTATCCTATTCCCTAACGCATCATTACTGGCTCCTTGACTCCTCGGCTTCCTTCCTTCCTTATCTCCTCCTTGGCTTCCTAGCCTCAGAGGGAGGAGTGATGGATGAAAAGTGAAGAGAAAATAAAGTCCAGACAGTGAGTCTTTTCTGCTTTAGTCATTATATGAAACCTGGTGTGTGTAACGGACTGATATTACACAGCTCATAGCAAAGCTTAATTCCATTTGCACACGCACACGCGCGCACACACACACACACACACACACACACACACACACACACACACACACACACACACACACACACACACACACACACACACACACACACACACACACACAGTGTGTAGCAGATACAGTATTACTGTTTACTTTAGTTGTCGCATCTCACCTAGTCTGTCATACAATGGATTTGGAGGTGTTTTGACATGGGCAGTGTTTGTGTTAGTGCCACTTGAGCATTATGTAATGATAGTTATCAAAGACTGTGTAGTATCAAACAATGTGCGGGGCGGGGGGGGAGAGAGAGAGAGAAATCATGTTGTTGTGTGTACCCTCTCTGCTCCTGATGAGCAGGTTGGTCTTGCATCGTTATCTCCATTCTCTGTGTGTGTGAATGTGTCTGTGTGAATGTATTGCACATTATGAAGCATTTTTGATAACGGTGCCATAGAAATGAAGACCATTCACCATTTGGGATTTACAGCTAGTATTAGATTTGTTGGGGTCCTGAGAAAAGGGATTTGACATTTTCCACCCCTCATGTGCACAGCTGTTCGTGATTGTTACCCTCCTCTCTCTTTCTCTCTCGCTCCCTCTCTCCTAGCCCTTCACTCTTTGCCTTTCTCTCCCTTATTGACCTCCTTATTCACTGCAGTTGGAGATTCGTGTGTGTGTGTGTGTGTGTGTGTGTGTGTGTGTGTGTGTGTGTGTGTGTGTGTGTGTGTGTGTGTGTGTGTGTGTGTGTGTGTGTGTGTGTGTGTGTGTGTGTGTGTGTGTGTGTGTGTGTGTGTGTGTGTGTGTGTGTGTGTGTGTGTGTGTTTCTCATTTTGTCCTTGATGCTGTGGTTTATTTGAAGCTAGTAGTTGAAAGAATCCTAAATGATGACTTTGGTGACCCATAGTGACACATCTGCTCCTCTTGAGGTCTGGGTGGCTTAACACTGTTGCTACGCAAAGTGCTGTTTATGTGACAAATCAAAACTTTGACGGACTCTGTCTCTCCCCCTCTCTCCATCTGACCGCCCCACCCTTCAGATATTCGCCACCCAGAGGAGCTGTCACTACTGCGTAAGCCTCGTGATCCCAAGAAGAAGAAGAAAAAGCTGGAGGAGGCTGAGGAACAGGCTCTGGAGATGGAGGGTCCTCTGCTAACCCCTGGATCAGGTAATGTCAGAGGCCCAGAGCTCCTCACCACTCATCATAGCTTCCCCTCCTTCCTTTTGTCCAAAGCAAAAACTCCATACAGTAGCAGCACAATATGGTTAAGTTTGGCTCTGTGAAATGCCTCTGAATGTGTTATGGTTAAATCAATAGTTAAATTAAAGGTGGTGTAAAAAAAAAACAACAACTTCAGCTTAAATTTTATAGTAGTCCAGTTTTGTTCATATTTTTCTTTCATCACTTCTAATTGCACTTGTGTATCCTGTATCCTTTTATAGGGTTAGGGAGTTCTCTCTCCTGATTGGATGAAATGTGTCTTTTGACAGGAACATTTTTTGTTTACTAAGAGAAAATGAAGAGATGGGGAGATTCCTGTTACTGAACCCTATAGCAATAATTACTATAATGAGCCATTTAACACCTTTTCTTAAACCAAATAATGTTACTTAGACTTCGTGCTATAACATTTCATGTTGTGCTTTGCACTGTATGGAGTAGTTGTATTTTCTCCACTTGATTTGAAAGGTGTAATAATGTCCTTTTTAATGTCTGCAACAGGTTGCCTAGCAGGTTCCTCTGGTTCTTTACAGAGCATCTTTCCTCTTTTTTTTCTAATTGCCCCTGTGGTTCGTAACCACTAAAGCTGCAGATTGCTGCACCCTGTTTTCGGCTAGTGACCAAATAAGAATGTGTGAGTTTGAGGCCGCCGCCGTGGGAGCTGCAGACCTGGCTCTCTGCACTCCTTGGCAGGGTGGACGAAGAATGGCTGAGATTCCACACATAGTTGGTCACGCTGCCATTTTAAACCCAAACCAGGCTACACACAACTACAGCTATACTCACACTGCCTGCCTCTGTCCCTGCACCAGTGATGAGACGGTTACAGCCATGTGAGTTGAGAGCAGCAGAACAGGACAGGCCATGTTGCTGTCTCATTAGAGTTAGCATTAGGGGACAGGGACACTCACTCAATAACTTGCTAACTCTATAAGGCAATGTGAATGGGGCTCATTGTCTGGTTTGGTAGAGAGCGTCTTTCCACCCCTCCCCTGCCCTGCCCGAGCTGCCCTTCTACGTCCTTTGCTCAAGTTCTCTACCCTTTCCCCACCGACAGGGTATGAGTTTATCAGACCTCTGTTTGAAGCTCTGCACAGTGAGAGTAAACAAATGGAACCACATGGTCCATGTTGGACCCTCTCAGAGTTACAAATGTATAAATGAACACTTAGGATTTTACTGTGGACTCTTCCAGTCAATACAAGATTAAAAATAAAAGATACATTAATTTACTTTTATCACAACATTTGTACATGGAGATGTGTTTTTGTGCGCTGAAATGAACAGCAAACTAGAGAGCCAACACTCTATATAGGACAGCGCTAATGTATCGCTAAAAACAATATTGCACTGAGCCAAGAGCACACAGAGCAGAAGGAGTTAAAGTCCATGTTTATTTCAGGAGCTAGCACGCGACATTCACACCCTGTGTTTTGTCTCTTCTCCATCTCAAGGGTGGGTTTCATTACTGTCTCTCTGCATGCACTTCCCTTCGGTCTAGATGTGAACTCCTGCCACCCCCAGTGCACCGCTTGAAAAAATACACTTCTTCTTCTCAGTGGGTGATTGTGGTCACGTTACGGTGGTGAAAAAGAACAGAGCATTAAGAGGAATGTGCAGAATCTGTTTTCCTGTGCCGATGTTGTACTCTCCCTATCTCTCTCGTCCTCTCCCTATCTCCTTTTCTCTGACTCACCACACACACACACACACACACACACACACACACACACACACACACACACACACACACACACACACGCATACTTACAGTACATACATGCAGGCGCACACATGCTACCACCCCCTCCCTGTGAATCACATGCTACCATAGTAGACTGTGTATTTCATGGCCAAGTTGCATGGAGTTATTCCATCCCCCTGTGGGGAAGGGCCTGGCCTCTTACCCCGGGTCTCCTGATAGGAATCACAAGGGCCATGCTGTACAGAGAGGCTGCGACGCAATCAGCCCTCTGCCTGATCAACCAGAACCACTAATCTCACCCCTGCAGCCAACTGCTGCTGTTTGTACCTCTCCACTCCACCCCACAGAGGCATGCAGAGACCCAGAGGCAGACCATATTGCAGTCCTCCTCGTCATGTTTGTCCACTGCTAAATCTCCCCTTTTCAACTACTTATATATTTTATGTCATATGGAAACAGATGTCTTTTGCAAACCTGAATAAAAGTCTTAGTGACAGGTGCGTAGGCAAAGTAATCTAATCAAAGATGTTCTTTCAGACAAAAGCCTGAACATGGTCTTTGATGGAAACAGTTAATTATTTAGCAAAAGTACGACCATGTGCGCATAATCACTTTTCTTAGACGGGCCGTGGCATCTTTTAGTTCCAAAACCACAACCTCCATCTTTGGGTTGGTCATTTTAGAAACACCAGTCCTGTATGCAACAATACCTAAATCTTAACAGTATCGTTCATTTCAAGTTTAAATGCCATGTTACTAATCCTCAATATGAGTCAAAAAGACTATGTTCTCATTTGGCCTGTCACTTCTCGACGTATATCAGTATGGAGAATGACATCCCTTAGATTTCCAGCAGTGCACAGCTGTGCTGCGGCGTATATACCTGTATATATATTACATTGACCAACACCCTGCCCTGCCTGGGTTTCTAATCTGCCACGTTGGGTTTGAATGGCTATGAATGGGTGCATGGAAATGATGGAGCCACGATTGGGCAAACTTAGTCATCCGAGGCTGGCAGTTGGTGCTGGCCATGGAAACATGGCACCGATCTCCTCGTTCTTCTATTTTCCTGTATTTTGCATTTTCTTCTCTTTTCTCCTCTCTTGTCTTGCCTTCTTCCATTGCTTTTCTTTACTTCTTCCCTGTCTGTCTTTCTCTCCCCTTCCATCTTAGCCTCTGAGATAATATACATCGGACCTGTCAAAGGTAAGCTGTCCTCTTCTGTCCCTTAATGTTTTCTGCACTGCTTCCTCTTCCTCCTTCCTTTGCCTCCCCTCTCCTCCTCCTCCAACCCTCACCCCTACAGCTGGAGTGCTCAGGGTCACCTGACAAGCCATAACCATAGGAACCAGCTGCCACGTCACCTGACTGCTCCAACAGAGGAAGTCAGCTGATGTTGGTGGTCACATGACAAAAGCTTTGCCTCCCGTCAGAATTCAACTCAAAGCTCATAAACGCCCATTATAACTTAAGTAAATTCTTGTTCCATTATAACCAGAACAAGAAGGCTCACTGCTGATGTTTGTTGTTTTGCTGTGGACACCTGGTCACTTTGAAGCACGCAGGAACTATTATATTATAATGTTCTAGTAACAATGTTGAAGACAATTTCACAGATAATGAGTCATATTGTTCTATTGTGAGGAGGACATATACCATAGTAGTGTATGAAAATCGGACATTTCCTTTCTGTGTGTTTAGACTGAGCTAACTGATAAAAATCACCTGTAAAAAAAAAAACTCATTGGGAAGTGTAAAACATATTTACATCCTCCTCAACAGAACAATAAGATTAACTTTAAAAATTCACAATATTGTCCTTTTTTTTAGAACTCAACATAGTGGGTATAATGGTCATAAATTATATCTCCTCAAATAAAAGAAACACACACGTTCACACGCTTGCACACAGAGAGACACTTTCATTTGTTGATCCCCCCCCCCCCCCCCCCCCAGTTTACATCGAGGCCTCACAGCTCCGGGTGGTCCAGCTTTTTCCATGTAAACCCTCTACCACTCCCCCGGTGTGAGAGAATTAGGGAGTGGAGGCATGTTAACATTCTCCATGCCTTTCACCCTGTGTTGGACTCGGTCAAACGGGTGAGAGTAAACGTGGGATTGCCTCGTTGCCTCATCTATACTTTTTCTCTCTGGATACTTGGGATTCCTCCAGAGACCGTAGGGGACATGGGAGTACTCTCCATGACCTGATGAACTCTGCATTAGAGAGAAGCCTCGAAAGAACCCTTAAACGGCCTCCCCAAAAACCTTCCCTCTAGGGATGAATTGCCATAGCCTGGACCCTGTTCTCATGACCTCAACAAACACACACACACACAGAGCTCACTTCCTGTTTTTAGTAAAAATGTGGTTTGGCCACTGTTGCTGCTTGACCCAATACACAGACATACACAGGGAGTGGGGGTATTGGTCAGTGTGTGGCCATTCATCTGGACCAGAAGCACTTCACAGAGCCAGCCAAGAGGAAGTGTGACAGCTTCTGTTTGATCTTGCATTTATTCATCTATGAGAAGTCCAAATCCAGGGTTAATTTATATTTCCGACAGCATGACGCAACAGTCATTGTTAGACATAACTACTTAAAGTGATATTTCACTTTCAAACATGTTTGAAACGTCTTCAGGCTTTTGTGAACACCCCAGACAGTCTTTAAGTTATTTGAATCAGTATTCAGATATTTGATATTCATTTTATCAGACACACCCCCTTCCTATACAAGCCCATTGTAACTTCAAACTCCATTTGAACCATGATAGATTCATCGAAAACCCATTCTTGGTTCTGGTGACTTATACGGCCCTCCTAATATGTGAGGGGCCATGTTTTTTCTATTACTTTTTTCATTAATTCTACAAGCTCACAACACATTCATCGAATATCTGACTATTTTTGGGCAATGTTTACCTATTATGACATGCTAGGATTCTTGTGGTCAAATGTTATATTTATAATGTACAAGTTAATATTTTTGTTCTGTGCCCTTTTTTTCAACATTAAATTCCTTGTGTCCTCGCCTCATCTCCTTCCCTCCCTCCTCCCTGTGGCTGGTTGTGATGTAATTTGCTGTGTGCAGTGCAATATTGCAGGTTTTTCATTGTGAGCAAGTGGGCGAGTGTGATCATATTGTGCATCATCTGCATGCCTGACGTGCATCAATCTCGCTATCAGCAGAAGTGACCTAGTTGATGGTCTGATGGGGTTGCAACTGTGTGTGCTGTTGTGAAAATGTTCAGCCATTGTAGTCTTTGCAGGCACTAAGCAACTATCCATCATCTTCTTGGGGATTATTATTCTTTTTATTTTTTAATAGATTAACGAATCAAGGCAAATTATGTAATTCGCTAATATAGCTGTTCTACAAGCGTTTTAAAGAAATGCGATGCTGTTGTGCATTCCTTTGCAAAAAAGCTTGGATATTTCATTACATGAATTGACTGCTGTGTGATGAGTGGCAAAAATGACCACTTCAGTCCACCACATTTTGTGACTAACCAATGACTGTGTGTCTTCCAGGGAGCATCTACTCGAGCCCAGGTCTGTACAGTAAGACCATGACACCAACCTACGACTCCAGAGATGGAAGCCCCCTGTCACCCACCACCGCCTGGTTTGGGGACAGCCCCCTCTCAGAGGGCAACCCCAGCATTCTCGCCGTCAGCCAGCCAATCTCCTCGCCCGACATCCTGGCCAAACTTTACAAGCATCAGTCCCTCCTGGACAAGGCCAAAATCAACCAGGGGTGAGCCAAGCTTCAGTGGAATTCATGAAAACATCTTATTTGTGGATTGTAACGCAACTGAACCTTCATACTGGGTTTTAACGCGGTGAGTGTGCATTGTGTCTTTGCAGATGGTTGGACTCGTCCAGGTCCCTGATGGAGCAGGATGTGAAGGAGAACGAGGTGCTTCTGCTGCGGTTTAAATATCACAGCTTCTTTGACCTCAACCCCAAGGTACGACCCACAGATCCTTACTCAATAGCTGGATAGTTATTGCGACCGTAGGTCGCAGTTACTTGCACACTATCCAAACCTCCACCGGCTGTCCCTCCGTCACTCCCTCCGTCACTCCCTCCGTCACTCCCTCTGTCACACGTCACACGTCACACTTTTGCCCTGCTCATATCTCTGCAACCGTTGCCCCGATCCATGCCAGATTTTGCACACACACTCCTTGCCTGCCAAACTACAACCTCCAAGGACCCCCGGAGTTTCGGGGACCCCCAGGTCCCTGGGGGACCCCCAGGTGTAAAAAATTACCAAATGTGCAAAAATGACCAAATGACCACCCCAACGGGGCTGCTCTCTCTGTGTCACACACACACACACACACACACACACACACACACACACACACACACACACACACACACACACACACACACACACACACACACACACACACACACACACACACACTCTCTCTCTCTCTCTCAAACATAATGTGTGACCTGCCAAGTGGCAAGGAATGTTGCCACTGTCCTCTCTCTCTCTCTCACACACACACACACACACACACACACACACACACACACACACACACACACACACACACACACACACACACACACACACACACACACACACACACACACACACACACACACACCCCTTCACACCAGGGAGTCCAGGAAGGATGAGCCTCCATGCTTAAATAAACAGACCTGGGTCCACTATCAAGATCTGCCTGTGGGTGTGTCTACTTTTAGCAGGAGAGCTTGCATCTTGCATGCTAGTATTGGCATTTCTCCCAAACTCAATGAAGACAACACACAAGATTTGAAGACATCACACAAACCACTACACAGTATCTCTACAGTCACCCTGCTCCTACAGATTTTGCCCTAAAATCATGCACACCAGTACACAGTATCTCTACAGTCATGTAATCACAACGCATCTGTCCCATCTAGCGCCACCATCAGGACGATTTTGCACAAACTACTTTTTGGCCTATTTATGGAGATAAGCGACCAACGGTCGCTTATCTCCCGATTAGGGAGTCTTACTGGTATGGTAGTCCTGGTGCTTCACAGTGCTAAAGAACGTACCACATACACACAACATCATGGGTTCAACAATGTGATCATGGACTCATGATTTGTGTTGTGTTGCTCCCACATAGCTACAGTACATCCACCCCACCCTCTCTTCCTTCTCCCCTGTACACTATCTAACAATGCATAAAATAAGCTTAAAATCCTTTTAGAGGATACACACTGATGACACAGCAGACCACATGATTCTCTATTGTTTCATTTTACCTGACGAAAGGAAATAACTGCATAATGGCAAGCTCACTGAAGATCCTGGCAAACCTTAGCAGTACAGCTACAGAAGCTGACAAATTCACAGTTTTAGGATGGAATGCCTGTCTCTGATTTGCGTTACCTAACTAAAGGTCTTACACAAAGGTTTATTTTATTCACTTTCTTTACTTTAAGCCCTTTGCACACAGGCGCGTTTAACCGCACGGATAAAACGGACAATATAATTTTTTGAAAAGAAAACAATGATTCTCTATGACCTCATGCACACCGGCTCCGAATTAGCCGTGCGACGAGTGGCTGCCGCCGTGCGTTTTTTTCTCGATCGAACCCAGTTCGATTCGTGCGTCTTGTCGCATGCGGTAAAAAACTCATCACTCCTTTTATGACTCCTTATTGGATCTGCAGCGCCGATTCCGCACAGCCTTGCACACCAACCAAATCCAATGCGTTTTATTCATGCCGCAAACGAAAAAAACGCAACTGTCCTGTGTGCAAAGGGCTTTAAAGTGCTGTTTGTGTGAGTATTATTTGTGAGTAAATTTTTCACTGAAAATAATAACATCAACCTTTTTAGTGTCACCAAATTAATAGTTTGATGTGAAATATTATATATATCATTTTTGGATAATTCGTCACACTCCCGGTGTGTAAGTACCTAGCCTGGAAACCAGACGAATCTGCCATTGCAAAAAATAGTATTCGTCTGGCCATGCCAGGCTAGTAATAACCTGGGTGTCAGTTTGTTAGGGTTTGTTATGCCAGAAAGTTTATCTTATCATCAAAGATATTTGAAAGTCAACATAAAAGACGTTTCGGTTCAGGTACTTGGAACTAAAGACTTGTTGTGATGCTGTAAACCGCACATATCAGATGCTCCCAAGATGGATAAAACGAACACAAAGAATTATGTGCAAAGTATTTCACCTATACATGGGTATTGTGTCCTCCTGTACATACAATTGACTGGGGGTGTGTGTGTTTGTGTTTCTCCACTCATCCCTGCAGTATGATGCCATCAGGGTGAACCAGTTGTATGAACAGTCCAAATGGGCCATTCTGCTGGAGGAAATAGAATGCACCGAGGAGGAAATGATGATGTTCGCTGCCTTGCAGGTAAATGGACTCTGTGTGTGTGTGTGTGTGTGTGTGTGTGTGTGTGTGTGTGTGTGTGTGTGTGTGTGTGTGTGTGTGTGTGTGTGTGTGTGTGTGTGTGTGTGTGTGTGTGTGTGTGTGTGTGTGTGTGTGTGTGTGTGTGTGTGTCTGTGTGAATGAATTCAGCATTGCATTGTCAGTGTCTGAGGACCTGCAGTTCTCTTCTCATCAGGCAAATTGCCTTTTCAACCACAAGCTAATGAATTGGATGGGCGTTCAGCCCAGAGCCGAGTCTGTTCTGCTGTGGTATGCATACTAAAAGTTGGCTATTGTTACATTGTTGCAGAGAGGGAGAGCTAATCAGGGTATTATCGCCCATCCTCCCTGTGGGCTGCTACAGTATCACAAGGCTTTTGAACAAAATGTCCCTAATGAATTATTCATTATAGTTAATTTGCAGAACAGTAATTCACTTAGCCCCACTGAATTAAATGGAGTATAGTATAATTGCATTTATCTGAACATATATTCCTTAACTGACTGATCCACTGAATGGCCATATAAGTGATGTGAAGAAGAGAAAAATGAAATAAAAAAATGAAATATTGTTCGTTTCCCAGGCCGTGCGTTAAGCCCCGTCCGGCCGGGGTGCGTCTGTCGCCGCTTGTTCCATATCGCACTGTTTTTCCAATCGTACTGTAATATATGATATACAGTAAATGTTTTGGTTGTAGAGTTTCCAACACTTCACTAAAATGAGATCCAGTCTCAAGGCAATTAAGGAGCTTCTAACTTAATTGTGTGTACAGCAAACTACAAAACATAAAGCTGTCACCTTCTAAAATGACAGACATCTGGCCCACTAACATGAGTGCTCTCTCTCCAGTAACTTTAGTCATGTTGTAGACATAAAGCTCATGGCTGTTTTTATTGAACAGTGTAATCTAATGATAGAAGATGCATGGTGAGAACAGAGTCGAGGGAAAAGGGGGAAGTGAGTTAGAAGTGAATGAGACCCTTTTTGCCCCCTCAAGTTGCACCCTCAGTCTGGGGGTGCTATTTCCGACCATCGTAAAGCTTGGGTGCCAAGACCTGAGGACGCCACCCTGTCCTCACCCCTGTGGTAATTATAGAGCATCTTGAGCCACTGGATCGAGACCCTCCGCTCAGACCACCCACCCCTACTAGCCTGAGCCAGAGACCTGCTCGAATTCCTCAACAAGCAGCCCACGTACACTCAGAGGTGTTAGGTGTTTTTCATCAGAGGATGGTTATAATTACACCTACAGTACAGTAGCTGGTTTCCTGTTTCGCCCTCATGAGGCGCTAGCTAAAAATGCTAATCCGCGTGCTGTGTTTAGATTAGCAGCTAGTCTGTCGCTACCTGTCTGTTAGCTCGGTGCTAGCTCTCTTATTATATTTCAGTTGGGTAGTATGAGGCCGATGTTTGCGACAGCTAAGGTTTCACCGGCATGGGTCAGAAGGGGTGTGTGCCTGGCTGAGCCTCACTGAGAGTGCTGGCTAGTGATTGCCCGTGTGTTGTAGCTGGGTGACTGATGTTAGCAAGGTATCGCCTGTGTCATGTGTGGCTTAGCAATTAATTCACGTGCGTTAATCACTTGAAAAAATATTTAGTATCATTTTACTGTACTTGAAGTACAATGTTAAGTTGGTCAGTTCTAACCAAAATGGTTATTAACTCAACGTTTTCCTCGCAACATAATCACTAAAATATCGTCACTGTCGGGCAGAAACCTCGTATCTCCAAGTTTCATGTGTACGTCTTTTGGTAAAGGAAAGCCCTGCTTCATCATACAAGACCGCCACGATGCGAGGCGTTGTGTGCTTGTAGATCTGCTGTTTTCACTAGTTTTGTAAATTTTTTAGGTGATAAATACAAAACGAATGGTTTTGGACATACAAGGTTTCCACCGACAACGACGATATGCTATAAATATAAGGTGCTGGGAGTGAAAATTATAATGTAGGGGTACCTCGGATTAAAAAATTATTCATGGGGTGCCCTGAGACAAAGGTTTGGGAACCCTTGATATAGAGGCTTTGAGAATACTTTGTTCATCCCCACACACACACACACACACACACACACACACACACACACACACACACACACACACACACACCCTAATGGAGCATGTATAATACGTACAGTTGATGTAAGAGGCAGAGACTTATTGTCATGGAGAACCCTTTGTTCCACATTCTGTAACCTTACCTTACTATAGCTTATGTCTCTCGCTGTCTGTCTCTCTCTCTCACTCTCTCTCTCTCTCTCTCTCTCGACAGCTGTTCATTCATATATTGGAGGGGGATGGTGTGGGGTTGACATTATAAATACCATTTGTCAACAAGTTGTATTTAGTGTCGGTGACTCACGCTAGGAGGAAACCATGGTGAGATCTCCTGTAGTGGGAGGATCATGACCTGTTGCCTTGCTATTTCCATTGTTAGAGAGAGAAAAAAGTACAATTCCTTAAACCCACAGTATCGCCACAGTCTCACATGTGTTCCCAGTAAAGACATTTATAGTTGGTTACAATTGAAAGATGCGCTGAGAATGCAGTGTCCTGAACCTCCTACTCATTTCCCCTTCTAAATCATTGCCTAAATCCCCTCCCTCAACCTTCATAGAAAAGCCACTTTCTCACAGATCACAAAACCTCTGGTCTTGTCTGGTTTTACATGGTGCATACTGGCACCATTTGCAAGCATAACCCCTAAATGAGCCTTCAAGTATTTATGAGGTGATTATCACAGAGCAATTCACTTTATATAAAAAGGGTTAGTGGTTGTTGCCCACCAGAGACATGCATAGCAGGAAGCCCTATAGAAATCAGCAAAACTGTCGAATAAGGCATTTGACGAGCTGGCAGAATGCATCTCAAACACTTGTTTAATGCCCAGGACAAGTGATTTTATTACTAATAGCATTCATATAAGGCTGGTTAAGAGAGACCTCCACAACATAGGATGCATGATAGCAATATGTAACTTATCCAACCCAAGTTGTCCTATAAAAAAAGCACTCTGCATACATTAACGTCTCTCGGAACACACCGTCATTGTACTCTTTACTCGCTGGTTATGTGCCTGCATGGCTCAGTGCTATATTCTTAAAACATACACAGCCATTTACAATATGCTTGTGCGCCTATACTGCCAGGAATATTATTAATTTCCAAGTTATGAGTACAGAAACCCAGCAGGCATAAGTATAATTGCAGACTGTAGTACACGTACTATACCACTAGAGAGTGCCCAACGATTAGGTCTTCCAGACTGGACCATGGGCTGGAGGAGCCGGGACCATAATGGCCGCCTATGGGCGCCGCCATTAGGGGCCGGTCCGGACGAACGGGAGCGATCCTGGACGCCGTGCGCGTCCTGCGCACGCCGTGTATTATCACATATCCAGCCTTTATTTTCTCTGGATAAGGGAGGTAGCTAAAGGATCAACAGGGTGATTATATAGTCTGATATGGTTGTAGCCATGCCACCATGCCAAAACTGTCACTATGACCGACCTCACTGTGTGGAAGGAGCTCTCCATGTCAAACATGGCCGCCAAGGTTTCTGGCGGCTTTCTGTGTTGCTCGAGAGTTAACCAACTGAGGCCGGGTTGATAATCTATATTTTTGGTATGTAATAGTGAAGTGCTTCTAAAATTCTGTTTACAAATACAACAGATTTGACCTTTTTTTGTCTTTCTCTCCCTCAGTATCACATCAACAAGTTGTCAATCATGTCTTCAGACAACCACATGAACAACAGTGAGAAAGAGGTGGATGAGGTGGATGCAGCCCTTTCAGACTTGGAGATAACCTTGGAAGGAGGGAAGACCTCCAACACACTGGTATGACCAGTATCCATCAATGCTAGACCTTCCCATTCACTACAGTGAAGTCTTTAAGGCCCTCGTTTAGATGAAACAAGCTTGTATACATGTACTTTTTCCTCTCCCACATAAACATGAGTCCCACACCTCCAAGTTAACTATGACGTGTAGTGAAACCACAATCACACAGTGATTTTTAAACTACAGATTTATGAACCAGAATTGGAGACGTCGTCTTTTAATACAGTTAAGATGGCAGATACTGATACAGTATAATCCAGCACATACACTGACCCAAGCGCAGGGAGCTATTATATGGCTACAGTGAACATCATACTGGGAGGAGGTAAGCTAAATAAAACACATGAAGCCTAAATTTGCACGGGCAGCTTAATATAACATTGTTCTCTCTGCCCCGCCTGGAAAAGATACGTTTATACAGCATTTCACAGGAAGTTGCATAAGCAGTGTTGTCTTGAGTATTTCCTTAACAATGACTTAGGAAAACTAGAGAGTCAGAACTGAGGTCATTGTTTTAGTTATGTTTGGCCATGTATTTGCTCATAGCAACATTTATTGAACTGTCCCTGTGGCTTTTGTTCTTGTCTTTCTCCTAGGGTGACATCACATCTATTCCTGAACTAGCTGACTATGTCAAAGTGTTCAAGTAAGTTCAGATCTACAGAAAACCACTAATTCTGTGACCCACTCAAGTCAGGTAGTGCGTGCAAAGACTGCTTTTGTCCAAAGTATGTTGTACTTATCAGGCAAATCAGGAAATATTTTCTGGCTAAATGGGAGAATTGTTGCCTGTTTTGCATCAGTATAATGAGGGTGGATTATTTGCCAACAAACATTTGCAAGCGGAGATTACATTTCAAAGTTTGGCTTGGGAAACTCATCCCAACAATGGCTCTTTTTAAAGCATATTTCGTTTTTTGGATCAAAGCCCTTGCTGACAGGCAAGGTAGCCCTTTTTGAAAGTCTCCCTAATGTATATAAACTGCAGGTGGTATTATGTCCTCTATAATGGTCTCTGTTAATGTTCACGCCCAACGCTGGCTCTTCTCCCATTCATCATGCTGACTTGGCACTAGAGCCTATAAAACGTTCTTTCCCTTCCTCTCGACTGTGCTTACTTACTGTCTCCCCTTCCCCAGCCTCTCTTGGCCAGTGATGTAGGTTGATGGGTTTTTTACATTCGAGGTTTGACGTCTCTCCTTGTTGTCGTATGTTTTCCAGGCCTAAGAAACTGACTCTGAAAGGCTACAAGCAGTACTGGTGCACGTTCAAGGATATCACAATTTCCTGTTACAAGAGCAAAGAGGAGGCACACGGGACACCTGCTCACCAAATGAATCTTAGAGGTACAAAAAACATTCAACACACCACACACACACACACACACACACACACACACACACACACACACACACACACACACACACACACACACAATGAACATGGGTTACAAGAATGAACACAGGTTACAAGAATGCACCACTTTTTTCCCTCTCTGACATGAGGATGTGATCCAAGGTGGTGTGTGTGAAGAATGAGTGTGACCTTTGACCCCTTCCTCCTCATTGAACTGTGGCTTTCCCTGCATAGGCTGTGAGGTAACACCAGATGTCAACATCTCCGGTCAGAAATTCAACATAAAGTTGCTAATCCCAGTGGCCGACGGCATGAACGAGATCTGGCTTCGGTGTGATACGGTGAGTTTCTCACACCCTGGAGTTGACTGGAGGGTGCCACCTAGTTGGCTGTAATCCTACATATACTGTAAATAAGGAAGCCTCTGTCTGTCAGTCACTCTGTTCCGCATGGTTCTCCTCAGTGGGTTGAGCAATTGATCTGAATACAGTACATGTGCTTGTGCACACAGGCATTGACCATTAGCACATGCAGAGTTGTAGACAGTGACAAAGCGCTTTTTTTTTTTTTTTTTTTCGTTTTTGTCTTAAGCACGAGAGATTCAGAGTTCAGGCTATGGGATCTGTCGTCACTCGTCATGGTTGCAGCCCAGCAGGCTATGGTATATCTGGCTGGCTACACTAACTTGGTTCACACACAAACAGACGGCAACATACAGACACTGCAAACTTATAAAGGATTTTGTCCACACGATGAGCGGGAGGGCATAGCACTAGCACACGCATTGACATGTGCACTCTTCAAATCCAAATTGTGTTATTAGCACACATAGCTTGGCTGAAACAGCATAAACTTGTCATGGTTGTGGGTGGCAACGATTCCACATCAGGCTGTAAATGACCGGGTTGTCTCACACCATTGACACCAATCCGATTAAATCGCTGTCCAAAACGTAAACTATGCATATTGGCTGCGCACAACCCCCAGGTACTATGGACTAGTATCTATAATATAAGAACGTAATAATGTTTTGATGACGTGACATAACATAACACTTCGCTCTCCACAACAGGAGAAGCAGTATGCCCACTGGATGGCTGCGTGTCGCCTGGCCTCCAAAGGGAAGACCATGGCGGATAGCTCTTATAACCTGGAGGTGCAGAACATTCTGTCCTTCCTCAAGATGCAGCACATGAACCCGGACCCCCAGTATATCGCAGAGCCAATCACCACCGACATAAATCCAGAGTGCCTGGTGTCCCCACGTTACCTTAAGAAGTACAAGAACAAACAGGTGAGTCCTGAGAGCCATGATTAAGTGACGCATAATAACAAACTGGAATAGCAATATCGTAATGTTGGAAAGTGCTCTACTGGTTAGCCGGACTGTCCTGTAAAAAGGTCACAGGTTTGATTCTCACAACAACAAAAAATAAAATGTTTATGAAAGCCTATACGTTTGTTGACACCCTGGATAAGAGCCACAGCTAACAGACCATCACATGCCAGCCATTTTGCTCTTATATCATACACAACGGGGTGCCAACAGGGTGGAGTTTCCCACCCCTGAGTGTGACATAAGACCAAAATAACTGCTGTGATTGTGGACAATAAATAGTCTGAGATATAAAACATGTCAACGTACCAGCCTCATTTGGGTGTGGTGGTGTTTGTTAATGTAAGCCATAGGTAAAACAACATGGAGTGGAGTACTGCATATTAAATGCACTGATTTCTATAAAGAGAGAAAAAGTAGACTATGTAGCATTTGTGTGTTTTGCGGGAGGTTGTTTACATGTTTGATGGGAGTATAATGGGGCTGACATGAAGAAGTGTCTGGTGCTTCCCACATGGGTGCCTCCTGGCATCTGGGTAGTCTTGCATTGGAATGTACCCCCCCACACCTCCCCTTTTCTCCATTCCTCATTCCCTCCCTCTCTCCGAGGGGAAACCAGGACAGCAGACAATCCTCCCAACTTGCTTACACAGTGGTGTTTCTTATGTCAGACACCGATCATGCGCTTAAATGGAGGCCATATCATGTTTCTCATCTCCTTTTGTTAACTCTGATAAAGCAAAGCACTAGATAGACAGTGATTCTGCCCAGTGGGCTGCTTATACCCATTGTTTCGTCTTCCAAGATCAGTGCTCTCACTGGTTGGACAGCAGTTGCTCAGGATGTAGAGTAGACGCTTGGGACTCAGAAGGTTCCAAGTTCAATCCTCCTGGGTGTCCTTAACAATTTTCCCAGCCACCCCAAAAATGGCTGTACGCTTATACGGCCAGGAATATTGTGATATTTCTATATTATATCTACAGATATTTGACAGCACAGATTTTAAGACACCACTAGAGAGCGCCATCTATAAGTCTATCCTTACTCTGAAGAGCCCTCAGGCTTTCTGATATGAGAACCGAAACGGCTCAAACTCCCATTCACTTTGTATGGGGAAATCTGCAAAAATAGCGTCGGCCCTCACGCGCTCCACGCATCCCAGCGACTGGGCTGGGCTCGAAGCACACGCCATATACATTTTTTTCAGAATGAAAATACGACCTACAGAAGCGGAGAAATGGATTTTATGTTTTCGTTGGTTGCTATGGCTACAGAGGCAATGCTGACCCGGAAGCAATCCTGCATTTCTGGTTTAGGTCAGATCGCTTTCTTCGCAAAAAAAAATCTAGGGTTAGGGTTAGGGTTAAAAAAATGCTTTTAATAAAAAAGACGATTCAAAAGACTATCGGCAGGGACCTAGCTCCATAGTTAAAATGACGATAAGACGACGGGCGGCAGTAAGTGAGTTAAGCAATAGAAGAACTGCTCCAGATGAGCAGGTTGGTTCCTTGCATGGTTTTCCCGCCGTCTGTGTGTGAATAAGTGAAGGTAATTCATATTGTAAAGCACTTCAGATAATTGCAAATTATACAATTTATACTCTAAGGTACAGTATATTAAGCGACAGACTGCAGAAATCCAGACAGAACATTATGGAGTTGTCACTGTTGAGCCATCTGTGGCAAACCAACAACAGACACTCTTAATAACCAGGAGCAATATTTGAACCTCTAAGCTCTGGCAGGGTGAATTTACTTTCTCATAACTGATGGGAAAAGTGTACCCTATGCCCAGCAGATACCCATGTAAGTAGTAGGGGTGTGTGTGTACTGTGTGTACACTGGAACAGCTGTGTACACGCCTGCCATAGATGTGATGGTTAAAGGGAAGGAGGGTGGTGATGGTGAGATGGGTTTGCCTCCCCTTAGCTTACTCACTCAGTCTGGTTTTGATTAGGCTGTATAGGAAACATAGAGCTGCTAGGAGGGCTTTGGGAAGTGTGTGTGTGTGGGGGGGGGGGGGGGGGTTCAGGAGGATGTTGGTAAGTGATGACTCAGTAATTTTCTGGAACTGGGCTGTAAGTATAGCCTAACATGTTCTGGATATCTGAACAGCAGACTCACAGAATATTTTACTGTGTAAGAAGCGGAAGATGGAGAATGAATGAAGGGACAGTGTCTCTGAAAAGACGGGGAGTGTCATTAAACACGATAAACGTATGTTTTGGAAGGGATTCATCACAAACAGCCAGGGGGGTGTCTGCCACTATTGGACCGTTTTTATTTTTATGTTGGCATGATGGAACCATTAGTGTTTTCGGAACAGAAATCGTTGCCATGTTGACTCATCATTGGAGCCCAGCAGCAGGAAAACTTTGAGAAACAAGTGTGTCAGCATTTGTGGTTGAATGTGTACGAGCGAGACTTGAAGCGCTCAAATTTGGACTCGTATTGGACCACAGTCAGAAGCAGCGGTCTCTCGTCTCCCCCAGCCTGTGGGGAGGTGTCTGTCAGTCTGTCTGGCTTGGCTCCAGTCTTGGTCACAAACCCAGTCCGATAGTGGGTATCCCCAGGCACAACATGAAAGACCCAGCTTTCAGTAGTGTGTGTGTGTGTGTGTGTGTGTGTGCGCGCGCGTGTGTGTGAGTATATGCGCATGTTCAGTTGTGTGTTCACTCATGCACACATGCACATGTACACCCAAGTAGTGGGTGTGGGGGCATCAGGAAATGAGCCGTGCCTGGGAATGCTGGGCGGGAAAAGAGGCTGAGAAAAGCTCCTTGCTCTCAATCAGCTGTGGGAGCCACGCAGGGCGCTGGCCTTCTCCCCTTCTCTCTTTCCCTTTTTTCCCCTCCTTCAACTGCACTTCCTCTCATCGGACTCTCCCGAGGCAACTTCCGTGCTTCAGTTCCCAGGGGATACACACAGGAATCTTTCAACCAGTAGTTTGGTCTCTTGCCAAACATATAGTTTTTTGTACAAGGATACAAACTAGGCACAGGCACAGTAATAATCTCACTGGGATTGGAGGCGCTGCAGTTCCTGTATGACTCTCTGGTAGCTATTGCCATCTTGTGGGTCAAAAGTGAATTACTTGTCTTGGTTGCTTCTGGGGAGGGTCACTGGCAGGTTCTCATAAGCCTGTGGGTCTCAAATGTATTGGCTTCAGTACCCCATGCCCATTCCCAGGCTGTCTGAATCCGAGTACCCCACTTATCCAAATATAACATTTTGCAGCAAATACTTTTGTATTTCTTTTCAAAAGCAGTTGTGGTAATGGTAATAAAATGTTGCATTTATACAGCCCCTTTATCCAAAGCGATGTGCATTACATACACACATTCACACACTGATGGAATCATTATTGAGGTTTTCCCATTTTGATTTCCCTTTTTGTTGATTCAGGTTTCTCTTTTGTTTTCTTCATATTTGCACAAACTGATAAACTGCTATACATCGTTGCTAGTCCATGTTATTAATAGAATTGAAACAAAAATTGGGAAAATAAATATTCCTTAAACGGTTTAAAGAATGAGCTCTTTATTGACTTGAGCCAACATTATGTTCATTTCTTGATCAGGAGAGTTGGGGGTTTTCCAAAGAGTCATTAATTTAACCTGCTGCATGAATGAGGTCCCATGTTCAATTAATCACTGTATAATGGAACCCATTGTTTTGCCACCTAACACTGTCTACTTGCTCTTACAGATGACTCAAAGACACTGCTGCTCTGCTTTCTCTGAACACTGCATGAACCTTCAGGCCTTTGCTGACTCTTATTCTTTCTCATTTGGCATATTTACAGTTATGACCTGCTACTGTGTTGTTGTTTTTTCATTTTTTTACTTATTTTTTTCCCCCTGCAATATTGTTCTTAATTTATTTGTTTTATTTTTCCTTCTTTCTTTTTTCTACCCCTGTGCATCTCTTTACCTCCTGTGTTATCCTTCCCACCCCCCTACTTCAGCCAGGCTATATCAGGGACTTGGTAAGTTTAAGATATGCATGTGCAGTTATGAGCTGCAGATATATGCATGTGTCTGTAAACACAGAAGTTTGGCTGTCTTACTAAACCATGAATAATCCCTAATAATTACTTGGTAATACTTTTATCTCTAGATCGTGTTTACTAGTTTTCAGAAATGCCGCGTTAGTAGTTTTTCTTTTCTTGTTTCTTATTTTAATCTTCTTTTACTTCTAACACATTTCCTCCCTAATGGAACATTAGAGCCTTTGCTTTGATAAAGAACTGAAATGTAGCTGTCCCTAACACTGACATTGTTATAGTGTATCTTGATCTTGGAGAACGAGGTCACTTTACATGTCTTTGTTAGGCTGAACCCATTGAGTCAGAGGTCATGGCTCAATCGGTCAAGTAAAGGAACACACAGAATGGTGGGGAAAGCTCCTTAACTTTAGTTTGGATACTGTGGACTATCCTTTCATGTATGTTTGTCTTCTGTTGTTGTTTGAAGTAGACATTTAATAGGGTAGCACTTTGGTTATGGGCTGACCCTGGGTGCCCACCTTTTTTAAGGTGGTGTCCTCGGGTCAACGTTCAATGGATGGTTTCCGGGTGGTGATGGAGGGGTTTGCCCTTTATTAGTTCATGTTAGTTTTGGGTTCCACAATTTGATAGAGTAGTTGTATTCATACGTGTGTGTTTATCAGATTTCAGCCCGCATTCTGGAAGCCCACCAGAACGTGGCGCAGATGAGCCTCATCGAAGCCAAAATGCGGTTCATTCAGGCATGGCAGTCTCTACCAGAGTTCGGTATGACCCACTTCCTTGCCAAGTAAGCCAATTCCTATCTACTCACTATGAGATTCATTTCTTTTGCATACAGGCACATGGTGCGTGTGCTTGAGTGTGTTGTGTTGACATTAACACATTTTAACACACATTTACTAACCAATTTGAATGATTCACAGGTTCTATAAGGAGAAGAAAGAGGAACTGATTGGCATCACCTACAACCGTCTGATCCGGATGGACGCCAGCACAGGAGACGCCATTAAAACTTGGCGCTTCAGCAACATGAAACAGTGGAACGTTAACTGGGAGATCAAGCAGGTATTGAATGCTTCAACACACATGGAATACATGCTGTTAACACATCTGCTGCCGTTGACATATGAGCTCGTCAATGAAAGGGTTAATACCATGACGCCATTGACGGGTCACCTCGTCACTGTTACTGTATATACATTAAAAGTATTATTACTTACTGTACATCGCTCCGGTCCAGTCCGCATCGGTAATGTCCGCCATTTGTTTACAACGCACGTTGGGCAATGGGCGTGCACACGAAGTGAAGCTCCTCCATAGCAAATCCATTGAGAGACCCATAAAGAAACTTCATTTATTCAAAAAAAATCCCAAGGCTGGCATATTTACAGTACAAACTACACTCGGCTGGGCGTGGCCATGACACTTTCATGGAGACACACTGTCATGTGACTAGATTAAGTAAACGTTGAAGTAAAGTGATAATCCATCGGCGCAAAAACAACCCCGCCCGGCCCTTCAAAATAATAGCGGTGGCCTATGGAGGAAGCGGCGCGGCACCAAGGAAAGTTCATCCCTTCAAAGTAAGAGGCGGCAGAAGTGTTAATCTTATTTTTTCCCCCTGTAGCATATTTAAAATTCACAAAATGTCAACTGAATAAAATAAATAAATCAATCATACAAGAACAATGTAAATAGCTTAACAAAAGTAATATTTGTTGTTTTTTCCAAATTCAATGCCAAATGCCACTTTCAATGCCACTTTCACTTATTCAACTCTTAATTACACCAGAAAACATCTGTAATCAACTGCAATCGACTAATCAAGGGCTTAAAGCTCAGTAGGTTTTAGGCAGCGGGTCTGGATCGCTATCAACCAGTATCCAGTTTTGTTGCGTCGCCACTGGCCGTCAGTAGAATTGATTCGGTTGTAGAGTGGACAGTTTGCTACCATGCAAGCCTAATCAAGCCAGACACATTTTCCCTATTTTTACTAAATACCATATTCACAATCTCGACTCTCAATTCCTATACCAATCAACTCCAAAGCAAAGCTTTGTTGTTTTGGTGAGAGCAGAAAACACTGCATAGAGTAAAAATCTCCGCCTCCGGTTGACTCCGGTTGCCAGATTCTTGCAGTTCTTTGCAGTCTGAATAGTCAGAAAGAGTCTCCTGTAGTATTTTCGGTGTGGAGGCACCTGAAGCCTAAGGAATGGTCAGAAAGGTTCAGAGAAGAGATTATTGCTTTGTACAAAAAAGGAAAAGGATATAAAACAATTGCAAAGACACTGAATGTTCCAAAACGTTTTGAGCATAGTTCACAAGTTCTAAGTCAAAGGAACTTATACACTAATAAATCGCATTTTCAGAGGGGGTTGAATAATTTCGAGCACAATGGTAGATGATTTTCACACCACTCAATGTGGTTGAAGAGGCTTATTCCAAAGCTGAATGTATATGTTTTGATACTGATACTGGTTCAGATTTCTCAAATAAGCACCATTTCCGTACCCTAATAATAATACTGCCATTGTCAGATCATTTTCTCAAAGGGAGACAGTAAATGGGACAAAGAATATCAAATCAAACTGTTTTCTTATCTGTTTCTTGTGCTCAGGTGACTGTAGAGTTTGCAGACGAGCCCAGTTTGTCCTTCGTCTGTGCTGAGGTGGACTGCAAGGTCGTACATGAGTTCATCGGCGGTTACATCTTCCTCTCCACGCGCGCCAAGGACCAGAACGAGTCTTTAGATGAAGAGATGTTCTATAAGCTGACCAGTGGTTGGGTCTGAGTTGCCCTGGGCAACTAAACTGGTTCAAAGGTTTGTTCTGCAAAATTCAAGTGGGGTGCATTCAGAGGGGAGGGAGGGTGGGACAAGATTATATGGGTTTATTTTATTCTACCATTTCTTGGTCTTTTTAATTTTTTTGGAACTGTGCTAAAGAGCCTGGAGTGGCACCACTATTGCCATGGCTGATGCCATTTGTATTGTTTTTTTTTTTTCTTTCTTTTTTCTCCCTTTGTTTTTTTCTTTTTTTGTCCTGCATTAAAGCTGAGAAATTCATTTTTTAAAACACTAATACTCTGCTGAGTGCAGTGTGAACGAACGCTGAACTTCTTACGTGGCCTAAACCAACGCTAGCAGAGGCTGCACACAAACGGCAAGTTTTATGTAGTTTCTCCCACAAACCTTCCTGACTATTTCCATTTCCCCATCTCCTTCTACATCTCCCTCTGGAGTGAAGCTCCCCAACCTACATCGACCACAACCTATAAAAATGAATGCCAAGAGGCCTTTCAATCCCAAAGACTGTCTCTCTCTTCTTGTCTTCTCTCTTATTGGATAGAGGGAGCTGATCTGTCAGCTGACTGTCAAGCCTATCAAATATAATATGTCATGACAGTAGTCCAACCAAACGACGATATGATCCATCAAAGTTTCTTATGAACAATCATGTTATTTATTGATCCTGGTGTTTTTTTTGTGTGCTTATTTTTCACTCTAGTAAGGTGCTGATCATGTTCTCTGGTTATTATTAATTGCATTACATATAATTGCGATCACTTATATTATCTTACTCATAGCCTGTTGATTATTTTCACCCCAGCACCACTACATACACACCCACACAAACCCACACAAACACATAAAGCCCAATCAAAGAAACTGTCTACCTTATCCGTCATTGTTAATTATTGTACGTGTGTTCACTCAGTCCAATTATGTCCAATTTATGAAGGATTCTCACTTTTCTACTTCCTTAGTTCACATGAAGTCACACATTTAAGCACTTCGACAGTATAGAGATGGTCCCTTTTTATGAATAAGCTGTAGTGAAATCAGTTTTGCCTTTCTTGTTTTCTAAGGTCTTTGAATGATGCCCTGTGTGTTGAATAACCCTCTAGTAATCCCAATGGTGCGCTTCGAGAGTTTGAACAGAATCTTGTTCCATTTTAAATTAATAATGATAGTTATCATGTCTGCGTAAACACCACATTTCATTGTACTGGGGATGAATGTCCTGCATTCTTTACGATGGTGTTGCTTGCCAAAAACAACAGCCTTTCAAGAATATCTTTTTTTTTTTTCTTCTTTTTTTGGGAGCGACACCGTCATACGACTAAGCATGAATTAGGCATCATCCCAAAGGCAGACATTGGTTGTGTTCTGTTCAACAGATGAGAAACGTGTTTATCCTCTGGCACTAAATGTTCCAGAATAAAGTATTTAACTGAGATTTAAAATTAAGATTGCTAACAAGAAACGTGCCAAAATGGAGTAGAATGCTGTCAGTCATGTCTGTCTATGGCTGTACCCACCCACAGAGGACTGGATTTGGAACCTCTCTGCTAAGTACGCTACACATATAGGAGGGATACTATAATCTAAAAGTACCTTCTTTTCTTTTTATTACACCATATAGTATTATAATTCTTATCATTACGCACCAGCAATAGGTCACCAAGAAAAATGAATATGCAAAGACTTATTTTCTTTTCTTTTCTTTGTCCTCAGTATGAAGGATCAGTAAATGAAGTATTAGTTTTTGTAACTAATGTAAAAAAATAAATACACAGGTTTTATAGAATTGTACAGTTGTTGTTTTTTTTTGTTTTTTCCTTTTCTTTTTTTTTTTGGCTGCTTTTTTCCGGGTGGAGGCTGGGGGCTGAAGATTGAACTTTTTTCTTTCTTTTTTTTTTCTTTTTTATAGAGGGGGGAAAAGCCATGTCAACATTACGTAGTATGAAAATTTGTGCCTGCCAATGTATATGATCTTATTGAGTTTTTAGATGAAGATATATAAATATATATATGAAGATAACACTAGTCTCAAACTCCAGGTTCATAGGATTTTATGAAGATTTCTGTCCTTACTTACACTACATATAAATAATTTCTCTGAAATATGAATAGTATGCCTTTTCACTGTGCTTTATTTTCTTGTTGTTTCTCTATTTCCAAGTGTATTTCATATTCTGTTTTCTATCCAACTGTGGCACTGAGTTGCTTTCTGGCTCACTCTTTGAACAAACAATGAAACGTAATTGATTTGTTCAATGCCTTTTTAAAAATATGAAGTTGCCTATGTCCAGGTTTTATCATGATGGAGGCATGTCATTGAATAATGGTTGGTATGAAGGAGACCCACATAGCTTAGGCCCTGGAGTTTGAGACAAACCAGCAAAAATGAACTGAAGGAAGAGGAAAAACAAGCTTAGCCTATACAGTATATCGTTTTTCCTCTGAATTTGGTCTTTTTTTGTTTGCCTCCAGTGTCCAGAACAGCAGTGCATGGCCTGCTGTTTTCAGACTGTAAAAATGCATTTATTTTAAACAAATAATAAAAAATAATTTTTATTTAAGCAAGGTTGTCTTCCTGTGTCTCAAGTTGTATTCATTTTGGTTTGCAATTTACAATTTAGAAATGTAATAGGCACTCATATCCAGGTAAATGAACTCTAAGCCCCCTTTCCACTGCAGCTTTAGCACTACACTACACCACAGATCAGCCAACACAGGGATGCTGACAGAACCCTCTCTAAAAACCCCAGGACAAAAAGCCACCCGTCCTAGACAATTTGCCCTCCTGGCCCCCAACTGTGGAATAAACTCCCTGTCGCACTTAGAACTACAGACTCACTCCCTAGCTTCCGCCGTGGACTGGAGACTCACCTCTTTAGACTCCTCCTAAACCCATAGCACTACTGTAACACTCCCCTTCCCTCAATGACCATACATGAAGATAGCATTTTTAGGTTTTAGAAAAGTTTTTTACTGATTAGGTCGGTGGTCTACCTATGTTATTGTTTTTCTAGATTGATATTCCTATGCATTGTTATATTGTTGTTGATGTACTGACATATTATCTTGCTTATTATATTGACTAGAAGCTCTGCCGCCCTTCGAGCGTCTAGTCGGCAACCTGGCCAACTCGGGAACGTTTTGACCATCTGTTTGACTGTGTCCATGTATGCCCATATATGGAGAATATCTGTCTGACTGCGTCCATGTTATGCCCATATATGGAGATCTCTGTATCTGCCTGACAGTCGGGTGAGCGTCTAGTCGAGGTCCGGCCTACTCGGGAACGATGTAAATGGGGAATGAATGCCCCACCCTTTAATGCAAACTCCATTATACCTGTTGTCCATCTGTTTGGAAAACACTAATGTCAGACATTAGCTCCGCATACGGAGATTCCGGACCTTTCGCGCTGGTTCCGGATAACCGCATATCGGGTCAGGTCGAGGCCGGGGGGTGGTGATGTGCGGACTGATTTATCAGGCTAGGGCACTGCACTCCCTGCTGCGGTGGGGAACGCGTGTGCCGAATTCTGTGTAATGCAAACCCCATTATACCTGTTGTCATAGGACCCATTTTGACCATCTGTTTGCCTGAGTCATTTATGCCCATACAGTATATGGAGATATCTGTATCTGTCTGTCTGCATCCATTTTATGCCCATATATGGAGATCTCTGCAGACACAGTGCCGTTTCTCAAAGACCCTGATAGCTCTGCATACGGAGAATCCAAACCTTTTGCGCTGGGTTCCGAAAAATCGGACCAATTCGGATTCGCGTCCATTGGCTTCAATTAGTAGTCAGGACTCCGCGTATGGAGATTCCGAACCTTTCGCGTTGGTTCCAGAAAACCGCGTATCGGGTTGGGTCGAGGCCTAGCTAAGAACGTAGGCAAAGGTCTGAGCTATTTGCGTGTGAAATTTGGAGTCTGTAGAACCAACCATGTGCTGTCAGGGCTCTTTCGTGCAATTCGGCCTCGGCTTCAATTAGTAGTCACAATGTATTACCTGCTTATTGTAAGTCGCTTTGGATTAAAAGCGTCTGCTAAATGCCTAATTGTAAATTACTACCACACCGCACCAAATAAACTTCACAACTTCATATTCCATTACACAAAAGTACCCCTATTGGTAAGAAACAAATTGACCCTTTTAACTGTGATTATAATACAATATAAATTTGTATTACAGCTATCCTAATTAAATACACTATAATGGATTATAACTGATACACTATAAATTATTATAATGTATTACTATGATAATTATAATACACTATAATAGATTATAACAACTATTATAACACAATAGAATCTATTATGTATTACACCTACTATATCCTGGTGATCTAAATGAACAGTTCGTCAGTGATCAGTCATTATGAAGTGTTTGGCCCTGTTTGGCCTAGCTCGGACTACTCTGGAGTGGATACATTTTAGTACCACATTTAGTACCACTTTCACACCACTACCCAGGTCCTTGTAGTGGAAAACCTGCCACAAGTGGGCGGTGTGGAGTTGTGTGGTGTTGGGCCATGTCAGTGGAAAAGGGGCTTTATCAACCAACAACATGGTGGTAAGCAGTCCTGTAAATAGTGCCAAGAAAACAAATGCTACAAAGTACCGGTACGCTTGGTTGTTGTCTTAACTTGAATTATATTGGGATGCTACGCTACACATTATTATATATGATTATGTAAAGTTTCATACACTTTAGTCACTTTGAATTTTTATATGAGCATAGACGGGTTTCTTGTTTACAAACATTGAGACTAAATGCACAGGTGACTGTATCATGTAATCAGTCCGTCCAATCCCCAAACCTGTTGTTTTGGGGAGCGCTGGTTAAGCCTGGTTTCATTGGCTAATTTTGGTACCGAATCAAACGTGACGTGGACCAGAAACCCGTCTATTGAGCTCCAGGTGCAGTTTCACCATCTACACCAGAGGGCAGTGCACAACCATTATATCCATCCCCAGTCCCACGCCAGCTCCACTGCAGTCTCCAACCAGGCAACCTTCCAAACTTCATTGGGTCCCTGTTCCTAAACCTGACACATTTACCTGGCATCCTCGGGGAGAAACAAAGTGCCAGATTGACGAGGTGATAAACTCCGAGAACGCCCGTGGCGTGTTCCCAGGCTCTAGTCTAGTCTAGTCCATTCTCATGTGGTGACGGCGTTAATCCATCCGCTCTGTCCGTCTGTCACCTGCTGATGTGTTAGCATAGAGGAGCATCTCCAACCACCTGGTGCACACGGTGGCACCGTGCAGGGTGACGGCAGGGTTAAAGGAAGAGATGCATGGCATCCTTTGTGTGTTTTGTTGGCTGCAACAAGTTGGTCACTAGAACTGTGTGTTCAATGGGCCATCACAGCTAAAATCCAGAGATGTCATTATTATTCATGTCACATTCCTAGTCACACTTTTCTATAATGACAACTCCTCTGCTCTCCTCTTCACTTTTAAAATATTCTTTTGAATTTGACCGTGAGGTATGTCAAGTACTAGGCTATAATGACACATTTTAACAGCCTGTGCACTGCTCTCTCCCCTCGGCCTGCTCAGTGTTTGAACTATAATGAGGTGAGTGGGTGGCATGCATCGCTGTGGGAATAATGAATTCTGCATGCGTGTGCAGTTTGATGTTTAAAAATATTTGAGCTAAAACCCTTCAATGCACATAACTAATAAAGTCATTATCATACAGTCAGGGCCGGATCTAGCCTTCAGCACTAGGTGGGGCAGGAAAGAAATTGGGGGCCAAACCTCCTAAAACACTCGAAATGCATTGAAAACTAAGCATTTTGGCACACTTATCTATCTATAAATGCGAGAAGTCTCTGCGTGTCTGTAATCCGCGTATCTCGAGAACCGTTCGTCCCACCGGCTTCAGATTCGGCAAGCGCGTTCCCCGCCGCGGCACGGAGTGCAGTGCCGGGTCTCGACCCGACCCGACGCGCGGTTTTCCCGAACCGGCGCGAAACGTTCAGAATCTCCTTATGCGGGGTTGATTGTTGACATCAGGCTGTTCCGGAGGAAATCGGCGAAAGCTCTGACTCATTGTGACATCACTTCATAAAAGGCTCTGACATCACGTACGCCACATGAGTCAACAAAAAATCTCTGTGAGTGTGTATGTATGTATGTAATCCGCGTATCTCGAGAACCGTTCGTCCCACGGGCACGAGCGTTCTCCATATATGGGCATAAAATGAATGCCCCCATATATGGGCATAAAATGGATTGCAGACAGACAGATACAGATATCTCCATATATGGACATAAATGGACAGAGGCAAACAGATGGTCAAAGATCTCCATATATGGGCATAAAATGGACGCAGACAGACAGATGTTCAAAACGGGTCCTATGACAACAGGTATAATGAGGTTTGCATTAAAGGGGGAACCGGCACTGTGTCTGCAACACAGTTGGAGGCACAGACAGATACTCCATATATGGGCATAAAATGGACGCAGATAGACAGATATCTCCATAAATGGGCATAAAATGGACCCAGAACTATAACTGCAGTGATCTCCATATATGGACATAAAATGGACGCCGACAGACAGACAGACAGACAGATACAGATATCTCCATATATGGGCATAAATGGACACAGGCAGACAGATGGTCAAAACGGGTCCTATGAAAACAGGTATAATGGGGTTTGCATTTAAGGGCGGGGCATTCATTCCCTATTTACATTGTTCAGAGTTGGCCAGGTCGCCGACTAGACGCTGGAGGCACAGACAGATACTCCATATATGGGCATAAAATGGACGCAGATAGACAGATATCTCCATATATGGGCATAAAATGGACCCAGAACTATAACTGCAGTGATCTCCATATATGGACATAAAATGGACGCCGACAGACAGACAGACAGATACAGATATCTCCATATATGGGCATAAATGGACACAGGCAGACAGATGGTCAAAACGGGTCCTATGAAAACAGGTATAATGGGGTTTGCATTAAAGGGCGGGGCATTCATTCCCTATTTACATTGTTCCTTCGGGCGGCCCAGCTTCTAGTACCTATAACACACAATTCAAACAACATGTCTAATGCCTCATTCCCATACAGAAAAGCCAAGCTAATGGTCTTTCTCTTCGCAGATGAGTAAGCCTGGCTACAATGGTTGGCTTGGTAATTCAATGTAATCTCTATGCAAACCAGCTTTAAAATTTCCAAGCTGGAAAAAAAGCTTGGACATTTTGTTTGCATAGAGATTACATTGAATTACCAGGCCAGCCATTAGCTTGTCTTCTCTCAGTGTGAATGCAGCATTACACCTGCATCAGGTTACAGCATCAACCCCCATCCTGTTTTCTTCTCTTTTTTGGGGGACCCAATGGCCCACTAGTGTAGTCAATATGCCAGATGCATAGCTATCTATCTCTCTCTCTCTAATATCTTATCAGTTTATCTATTCATCTACCTAGTCGTAGCATAACATTTCAAATAGTTTAATATTTTTGATTTTTGCATGCCATCATGTTTGGTGGGGCAGACAGGGCCTTTAGGGGGTCATACAGGTAGCTGTGTTCTGTGCATGTGTATGTGTAGTGTACATATGAGCTTAATTGTGCATGCATGTTCTTCATCCACTCTGTGGTGTTATCACACAAGCCACCTTCTCCTACACAGTAAAATCATCTTTGCACCGTCTCTGGGTTAGATTAACACTGAGGATTTTACTGCGCATGATGGCTGTAACCCATGATATTCCCATAACCTGCTCCGGTGGGAATAGACCTATTGTGTCCTACAGTACAGTGTGTATGGGAAGTTCCATCCTGGAAAAGAGTGTTTACTCCACCTAGTGACGTGGGATTCCACCGACCTCTTGGGAGGAGGCGGTGGATAATGATGACCTTTATAGGAAAGATGGAGGAAGAGGGGAGACAAGTAGAATGACATCTGCTAGACTTGATGGATTATGAATGTGGCATCCAGGAAAGTCAAGGAAAACGGGTTTAAGTCATCCTCCAACAGACACAATAGACAATGTGACACCTGCTGGCATTTAAGACAAAACATCCTTATGTTTTAAATATGAACCTATACAGGGTTCACTTGCACGGAAATGTCACACAGTTAGCTTCCTCGTGCCGGGACAGTTTCACACTTTTTTTAAAGGTCATGGAGATGACTCTCTAAGGTTTTGTTGATATAATCTGGGGACTCTTGCTGCTTCTAGTGATGCATTTTCTTAAGAGAGGCCTTAACTTTGCAGGCAAGCCGTGACTGCAGATAAAGTTTATTTTTTCCTTCCTTTTTCCTTATTCCTCTTATCTCTCAGAGCGAAGGAGAACTCACTTTGACTAGTTAATTCAGTCAGTTGGTACCATTATTTTTCAATAACTACTGTTAGCAAGTGACATACTTAAGACATTTAGTTTTTGTATGACGCAGTGGTCCATTTAATGGTGATGTCAGAAAGCGATAGGAATCTTGCATATTTCCATAATGTTCTCTGTCATTGCTCTTGTTCATTTTGGACACCTGGGTGAAACAAAGAACAGACCCGCAAAGGTTTATACATTTGTAAAATAACTTTTCCAATAGATGCTGCAGTGATTCCCTAATGGGGGGATTTTTAAGAGCAAACAACATTTGGCAGGCTGATCATGCACAGCTTACAATTTTCCATGCCAGTGGAACATTTGATTTTTACGCTCAATTTTCACTATAACTGTCAACAAGAGTGCACAGTCAAGAACAGCTTGAGCTTGTTTTCCATTTAATATGGGATAGAGTAATAACTCTGTGAATCATCATTCCACCCAAATTGCTTTCCATCCCTTTCCAAATGTTAACAGGAAATCTTCAATAAAGTTTCTTGACCAAAATTGGTTCCTTGGCATGTGTTATTGTGATCATTTTAAATGTATTTACATTACATTACCATGGAAGTATCTCCAAAGAGCCAAGACTCGATTTCATTGATTGATTGAATACTTTATTAACAGTTTGCAAAAAGTGCAGTGGTACAGTTATACAATAATGCTAAAAGGATAACACAAAAGGCTTAGAGAAGCTAGAAGACTTGTCCACGACCAGTTGCAAATTACAAGACAGACAGACAGGTGCTCACTTATGGAGGTCAAGCTTTGACCTCTGATCAGGGATGTAGTGGGGGGGGGGGGGATGCGGGGGTACGGAGTGCCCACACTTCTCTCAAGTCAAGTCAGTTGATATTATATTTTCAGGTCGTTCTGACCCAGCAATTGGTTGAAATAGGCTCGCCAGCCGTGCTGAAATGAGCATGACTAACAGCAGATGGTAATATAAGATTTGAAAATGGATGAATTAATTGGAAATATCAGTTGTGGAGCTATTTTGCATGGGAAGTTTGGCTGATGATCCGGTCATCAAATTATTGGTTGAGAACCACCGAAGCCAGCGAAAACGTTATGTGCACGCGCACGGACGCACGTGCGTGCACGCGCATTGACGCGCGTGCACGTGCGTGCGTGGGGAGTGCCCACACTTCCAAATTTAGCACTACAACACTGCCTCTGATGCCTTGATTATCTGTTGCTGTACTCTATCCTCTACCCCGAGCCCTCCACCCTAGCATAAGGAGCAGGGGTTTGGCGAGTCATAGGTGTGAGGTCTAGTAGTAGTGTGATTCATTTGTTTTGGGGTCTATAGTTTAGATCTTTTGCGCCTTTGAGGTACAGTGGTTCCCAAAAGAGAAACATTCGCCCTGGATCCAAACTAGTGAATATTAGCAGATCTACAACCTCACAAGCTTGTAGATTGTCTATTTTCACTACATATTAATTATTATTTCTTAGATTTGTTTGTTTCTTTGTTTGAAAATGCATACAATTCTCTCTTTTTTTTTCTTTTCTAAAAATACAATTACTTTTTGGGGAGGAGAAATCTTTTTAAATATATTGTATTTTTTGTAGCAAAAGAAAATGGGATTTTTATTTGTGAACCATAAAAATTGGTCCGTGACCCACAAATGGGTCGCGAGTCGTGACCCAGTCTTTTGGAAACAGTGTGCTAGAGTACCACGAGGAGCTCACTGGGAGGGGGAGGACAGGGTTCTGTTCAAATCCACCACATGTTCTCTTCCCTCCAGGTAGGATTTCATCAAAACCAGTTGGTTTACAGTGTCAAATACCTTCTGGAGGTACATCATGACCATGCCGCATTATTTGCCTAAGTCCACCTCACGTTTGATGTAGTCGGTTGATATTGTTGTGGCTAGTGTGGCCTTGTTTGGTTGAAGGGCACTCAGCTTTTTATTTTCATAGGCCTACATTCCATAGGGCCACACATGGACAAATGACATCATCAACTTGTGAGGGGAGTTGTCCTTATTGATTGAAAGATGAATTATTTATAAAATAAATACAATATTATGGTGTTTTTAATTGTAGTTATAGAGGGCAATTATACTGTATTAAGGCATATAGCCTAAGGCTTATTAGCCAGGGATCCTTCTGGCGATCATAGCCATATCCAGCTTTTCAGTAATGAGCCATACAAATTAATGTAGTTCTTTGTAGATCTGGTTTTAGGTTTCTTACTGTAGCCCAACTGTTTAAATACCTTCCAACCCTCTCATGATTTATTTGTCCACTTTCATCTACTGTTCCGATTGGGCTTTAACCCTGGCAGTTTTCATGTGTGCTAAATTATCTACCATAGTTTTATTGGAAAAAGGATTTCAAGAGACAAACATACAAACATTAAAAAGAAAACAAAAAAGACAAGACAATGCAAAAAGGCTGCATTCTACAATTGTTACAGTTATTACTTTTTTAATTATTATTATTATTTAATTCGTTTAAGTCGGTTATAAAGCGGTACCATGCCTCCTCGACCAATGTACAATTGAGTACATTGGACAGGTCCAGCATCTCTGTCTGTATCTATAGGATTCCCTTGCTATTTCATGCCTTGAAATATCTATTTGGCAGATCATTTGAGACAGCGCCTTGGTGCCAAAATATGCTTACAGAAATGTATGCTCAATAAAAATATTAATATCAATCCAAGCATTGTCTGACTGAAATAATAATGTGTATATTAACACCATAATAATTTTCTAATTTTCTACATTTTGGAAGAAACCTATTCAAATATTGTAGTATACCTGTTTAAAACTGCATTAGTCTTCTACATTATTACATATTTACTTTTATTCCTAGTATCTCGCTGTTCTTGACTATCTGTCTGTCTGCTGTCTGTTTATCACCTGAGAATATGAAATATGGAAACAATCTCTCCACTAAGGAGAGAGAACAAATTAGAGATATTGGAGACCTTGTGTCAAACCACTACCTGCTCGTTGCTCAAAAGTTCAGGACAAAAACGTGCAGAAATTATAATCATGTCATTAAACTCTCAGGGCTGGCCCTCCGGGTGTTCTCTCTGCTGATGAGGTCATGTCACATGCTCTTTATAGAGTTGAGATAGGGTTGTTGTGAGCCAAGACACTTGCATCATCAGTACACGTATGCAATGGCACTTGCATACAGGGGCATCACAAGGGGGGAAAAGTGGGACTGGAGTTACTAGGGCCCAAGGTGGTGCTATTGAAAAATAGCAGATATACAAGCTCACAGAGTGCCGCACTGCAAGCTTGTGGATCTATTTTTGAAAAGTCGTGAAAATGTGTGCAAATCTTTGATTATATGTATTTTTTTAAGCGAAAAGTTTGCCCCGGAACTAAATATTTTGAGATGGGGGTCCATGGCCAAATACATATAATTTTGGGGGTCCTTCATGAAAAGGTTTGAGCACCACTGACATAGAACACCGGTTTTTCAAAAAAAGTGCACAAATTTTCAAGATTTTTCAAAAATAGCAGATCTACAAGCTCAGATCTACGAGCTTGTAGATCTGCTATTTTTCAATAGTTAAAGCACATAATTCCCAGTCTAAATGGGTTAAACACCCCCCCCCCCCCCCCCACCCAGAATTTGGTGCGACACCCTTGCTTGCATAGACAGATCATGTGTATTGTCCAGAATGTTGCACACATCTGGTGTTCAAACTGACCCAGGTGAATATGTGCATATGTATGTGTTGTATTGAGCACATGCGTACACACAGTTTACGTATATGCCATGCTGTACAGTATTTTGTGCACACCCCACTCAATGTTCAAGGCCAAGTACCGTATACATGTACTGTATACGGTATACAGTTGTGTATATTGTGCAATAGGCTATTGTCTTCTAGACTCTAAAGCCTAATTTATACTTCCATCATGCAAGCCGACAAAGTTAGGCCGTGATGCAACACGTGAGATTGTAGACTGGTTATTTTTGGCACCTGACTCCGTCGTACGACAGAGAATAAATTATAACAAAGTCTTACAGCTTATACAGTATATAAAATCCTCAAGCTGCTCAAGCTACATTCTGACAAACACTTAGCATCCCGCTAGTTCTGTTTGCTGTGGGATCCTTTTCTTGGGTAATCCACTTTTCCTTGGGCACCTTGCTTTCTACCTCAGGCATTGTTGCACAAAATGGGCTAATATGCCTCACTTCAACCACAAAAGCCGATTTGCTTCAGCTAAATCTTGTTTCCCAGCGAAGCTAACACAATTTAAAAGCCTGCCATTATTGGGTAATACAGAGGTGACATGTCTTGGCTGAACAGGTCTGTCCCTGAGGCATTGTGGGAACATGTCTGTCGCTTATTTGACTCATCTGGCAAACAGGTCACTTTTGGAGGGGTGCTAACCACTCCTACGTCTGGCTTTGTGTGTATGTCCCTATGTATGTTTCCCTTTGTATGCAGTACCAATGTTTCCGAGCATAATGTACATTTTCTACTGTACATAATATACTTTGTGCGTGTTTTCAGTGAGCCCACGTACTTTCTGCAGGAACTGCTTTTCTAGTTTATTGCGACCGTAAGGTCGCAGTTTAGTATGAAAACCTCCACCGTCCGTCCGTCCGTCCGTCCGTCCGTCCGTCCGTCCGTCCGTCCGTCCGTCCGTCCGTCACACACGTCACACCTTTGCCCTGCTCAATGTATACGTGTAACGCCTGATACTGAGGTGATGTGTCACTGTGACATCACAGATACTGAGGTGATGTGTCACTGTGACATCACAGGTGAGATCGCAGTGATGTCAGATACTCAGAGCAGGGATCTCCATATTTAGGCATAAACAGGTGACATCACAGTGATGTCAGATACTCAGAGCAGGTATCTCCATTTATGGGCATAAAATGGATTCTGTTAGGGATCTCCATACTGTATATGGGCATAAAAGGGATTAGTGATGTCAGATACTCAGAGCAGGGATCTCCATATATGGGCATAAAAGGGATTAGTGATGTCAGCTACTCAGAGCAGGGATCTCCATATATGGGCATAAAAGGGATTCAGATGGAGATTCAACTTCAATGAGTAACAATGGCAAACTGTCAACTGCCCGTATGTCTTGATAATTGGTAAAACAAACTTTTGGCCTATTTGTGGCTTATCATCACATCCAACCATCTTAAGATACTCAGCTAGTGGGGAATGCTCTCTTCCCTGGTGAGAATTGCCCCTTTATATAGGGCTTGTTTGTGTATTGTATGACATCACGCCACATCATCAGCTGTGGACTCTGTGATGTCATCGTATCTCCATATATGGCCATCTCCGTATATGGAGATATAAGTCGTCCATGCCCAGGTATGGGCTGGTGAGGTCAGACTTTGTGTGATGGGTAGGTTATCTCCATATATGGAGATTCAACATTCCAGGTGTAACTATGGCTGCCCGTATGACGTGAGAGGTGGAGGCTGTGATATTTGTGGAGATAAGCGACCAACGGTCGCTTATCTCCCGATTAGGGAGCAGTTTACTATGAAAACCTCCACCGGCCGTCCGTCCGTCCGTCCGTCCGTCCGTCACACGTCACACCTTTGTTTGTGTACGGTGTGATGTCATATATCTTCAGTATGACATCACACCACATGTGTACACAAACCTTTGTGTACGTTGCTGTGGCAACAGTCTGTTGTTGCTGGTCTGTTAGTGTACGTTAGCAACCACCTTAGCAACCATGGTTTTACCCTAGCAACCAACTGTTTACCCTAGCAACCAACTGTTTACCATAGCAACCATGTTTTTTTTACCCTAGCAACCAACTGTTTACCATAGCAACCAGATACGCAGAGCAGGGATCTCCATATATGGGCATAAACAGGTAACATCACACTGATGTCAGATACTCAGAGCAGGGAGTTCTCCATAATATATGGGCATAAAAGGGATTCTGTTAGGGATCTCCATATATGGGCATAAAAGGGATTCTGTTAGGGATCTCCATATATGGGCATACAAGGGATTCTGTTAGGGATCTCCATATATGGGCATAAAAGGGATTCTGTTAGGGATCTCCATATATGGGCATAAAAGGGATTCTGTTAGGGATCTCCATATATGGGCATAAAAGGGATTCTGTTAGGGATCTCCATATATGGGCATAAAGGGATTCTGTTAGGGATCTCCATATATGGGCATAAAAGGGATTCTGTTAGCTGTTAGCGATCTCCATATATGGGCATAAAAGGGATGCTGTTAGGGATCTCCATATATGGGCATAAAAGGGATTCTGTTAAGGATCTCCATATATGGGCATGAAAGGGATTCTGTTAGGGATCTCCATATATGGGCATAAAAGGGATTGTATCCCAGATGATGCCCTGTTAGGAGATCCACACTAACAGAATCCATATATGGTCCTACCGACAGCTGCTATAAGCCAACCCTGGTGATAAGGTCTGAGTCGAAGAAATGCTTCTTTCCTGGCAAGAATTGCCCCTTTATACTGTAGGGCTCGTTTGTGTATTGTATGACATCACGCCACATCATCGGCTGAAGACTGTGTGTTGTCATCATATCTCCATATATGGAGACATAAGTTGCTCATGCCCAAATATGGGCTGGTGAGGTCAGACTTAGTGTGATGCGTAGGTTATCTCCATATATGGAGATTCAACTTCAATGAGTAACCATGGCAAACTGTCAACTGCCCGTATGTCTTGATAATTGGTAAAACAAACTTTTGGCCTATTTGTGGAGATAAGCGACCAACGGTCGCTTATCTCCCGATTAGGGAGTCTTACTGGTGTATTATTGCTATTCTGTCTGTCACATTGTATCTATCTCTGACCTCTAAGTTCTTTTCCAGAGAGGGTTGCTTGTGGCGTCTTGCTGTGGCACCCTTTCTTGCTTTTTTATTCTTGATTTATTTGCACTGACTATGGACACTTATGCATTGTTAAGTTGCTTTGACTATTGCTATTTGTGTGTGACGTGACACTTATGAGCGTTGAATGTTTCTTGGACAGTTTATGTATCCACGAGTTTCCAACGCCCCATAGTGCATTGCGCAGACGTCTGCACCGAGCTTCCGGCGCCGATTTACAAGCTCACAACGGGTTGCATCTGCGACGTGAGCTTGTATGTCTGCTGTTAAACCCGTAAGTTTGGTCCCGATAGTCTCCAGGAAACTCCCGCGGAAACTTGTGGATATATTCTTCTTTTTTGTGACAGCTTTTTGACACTTTATGTTTATAATATTCTTCTTTTTATGATTGTACTCAACAGTTTTTTTTTTTTTTTCTTTTTCTTGCTTCTTTTAACTTGTAACCTTAAACTGCTGTGCTGCCTCTGGGCAACTGATTTTCCCCTGTGGGTTAATAATGATATCTATCTATCTATCTATCTATGCAGACCAGCTATGTCATTTGTCGTGTCACCTTTTTCTAACTTCTTTGTAACTTGTAACCTTAAACTGCTGTGCTGCCTCTGGGCAACTGATTTTCCCCCGTGGGATAATAAAGGTATCTATCTATCTATCTATCTATGCAGATCAGCCATGTCATTGCGTTAGTTAAACTGAGATAAATGTGTGCTCATTAATGACTTTTGTCGGGTCAATGGCATTAACCAAAGATCTACTACCACCTCTGGCCCCCTGCATCCTTTCTAAGGGCCTTGTTCACACTGTTTCCTGTTTTATGGTCTGTGTATTGCCTGTTTGACCTTCACAATCACATTGCAGATGTTACTTCCCATACACAAGGCTATAATAAGACATCTGATATTTAATTCCAGCATCCAAGTGACCACCTCCGTACGTACGTACGTACGTATGCATCCTTAAATCATCTGCCTTGTGGTGTTATGGCTGCACAGTAAAATCCTCAGTGGTAATTTATCCATTTGTTTAATGAACAGACAGGATTTTACAGTGAATGAAAATGTCCCCGTGTGTGTCACGGCGGCTCACCCTGCTTGCAATAAAGACCAAATTGGACTTTGGAAAATAGAGTTAGATCTTGGCTCCCTGCGACTCGCCGATGGCTCTGTTCATCGATCGGCTAAATTAGCCGCCTCTGACGGTTATCTGGCAGCAAAGTAATAAAGGGACCGGATGGAAGAGGCTGCTGGCAGACAGGAACATGATGGGACACTAGAGGAGAGGACACTCAGAGACATGGAGACTGATGGTTAGGGACGATGGTGTCCTGAGTTGCCCAGCTTAATCTCTTGAATCTCACCATCCATAGTCTGGGGGGAACAATATCCGATCTACAAGCTCACAACACCCGGATATCTTTGGCAAAGACGTGTAGATGGGAAGCAGTGGTCCAAGTACAGTGCTAACTCTAACTAGTCTACACTATATACACACTCATACAATGAAATCTTAGCTAGATTGATGGTTTGTGGATATTGATCCTCACTTCAGTTTTACTTCTGTTTCATCACTTTGTCTTATGTGATATGACTTTTGTGATATTATATTTTGTTGTCAGCTTGATGTCAGCAAGTTGTGACATCACTTCCTGTACAGGGCGGCTACACGAAATGTGGATAACACTATATATGGAGATAGTCCAGTCCATCATGTCATATGGGACTACCGTCATAGAAAGTAGCCATTGTTAGGCCGGAGTCAATGGCTGTCTGTCTGACTGTCTGTACAGGAAGTGATGTCACATGACATACTTTTTATATATATATGTAAACTAGCCCTTACCCGTTCAAAGATATGAGCTCCGAAATGATGTGCAGTGTGTAGGTTATGGGATGTGCACTGTGCACGAAGTATATGAGGGATGAAAAGTAACTTTAACTGGTGCTTGCATGATGTAGGAGCATCAATGTAAGAAACCTGTTTCGTTTAATGGCTACAGAGATACTGTTCCCCCCCCCCCCCAGCCCGCCCGCCCACCCGCCTGCACACACACCCGCCTGCCTGCACACACACACACACACACACACACACACACACACACACACACGCACACACACACACACACACACACACACACACACACAGAGCTGGTTAAACATTTTGCCTCAAGCTAGATGCAGAATAGATGTGCCGCATGCTAGATGCAGAATAGATAGTAGATACAGCATAAAAATGCTAATATACAGCATACGATTTGTGAAAGTGACAAACGGGCTTCACAGTTATGTCAGGTGTGTTCATATGCTTATGGTGATGCGATTTCAGATCAATAAACCCTTTTGCAAATCCCGCCCCATTCTGCCCTGTTACTATGATGGGACATTAACCCTGGGCAGATTGTTTTTATAGTGGAAGTGGATGGGATTTTTTTCCCCCTTCATAGCCTCATTACAGCTATATAAAGTACCAAAGGAAAAACACCTAGGTGATATTAATAAAAAGGGAAGACAAAGGTACAGTAGTTACATTGCAAAACAGGGGATTTACCCGAAAATATATGTTTTAATTTGTTTAATCCCAGTGGGACAGAATCCTCTTTGCAGATTCTTTTATAGTGGTAGTGGATGCGATTTTTTTCCCTTCATAGCCTCATTACAGCTATATAAAGTACCACAAAAAACACATCTACGTGATATTAATAAAAAGGGAAGAAAAAGGTACAGTAATTACATAGCAAAACAGTAGTTTTCCCCCGAAAAATAAATGTTTTAATTAGTTTAATCCTCTGGATCAGAGATAGAAAGAGAAGCGCATTGCATCTTGGGTACTAGGAAGAGGACAGAGAGAATGTTTCTCCTCACATAATAGGCTGGCTTTTCGTAATTCTGCCCATTTAAATTATATGTACCCAATCGTGACTCTTAGACCATTGATAAGGTACATGTGAACTAGTTTGTTGAAGCTTATTCGTTATGATGAGCGAGATCGCTTGACGCTTGCCGTCGCTATCACCGTACCGGCCGATCTCCGTGTCGCGCAGTGCGGACAGTTTTTGAAAGCCTGAAGCAACATTCTCCACTGCACAAACTCCACCCCCGATAGCAAAAAGTGAATGATTTTTTCTGGTTGGCCAGTCAGGGAGTCTCAGGGACCAATCAGAAGGCTGACAAACGGTCTATTGCGCCAGCCACCGAGGAGAAACGCTGTTTCAGACAGACAGACACTCACTCAGACAGACATTCGCAAAATTATAGTATAGATATGGGGGCGTCTGTGTTAAAAACGTTTCGTTGTCAAGCTCAACGTTGGGCATTTGGACCTATACATGGAGAAATGGAGCGAATCTGTTTGGCCTAAACATGGAGATGTGGAGAACACGTTGACAGTATTAGGCCTGGATCCAACTTTAAGTCGACGCACATGATTCCAGAAGTGTAGTGCTTATTCGCTCTTGTATCAAACCGGTACTCGAAACGTACTTAGAATTTAACATATTTTCTAAAGTAAATATGGGGGCGGCTGTGTTAAGAACGTTTCGTTGTCAAGCTCAACGTTGGGCATTTGGACCTATACATGGAGAAATGGAGCGAATCTGTTTGGCCTAAACATGGAGATGTGGATAACACTATATATGGAGATAGTCTAGTACATCATGTCATATGGGACTACCGTCATAGACAGTAGCCATTGTTAGGTCGGAGTCAATGGCTGTCTGTCTGACTGTCTGTACAGGAAGTGATGTCACATGACATACTTTTTATGCCCATATATGAGTCCTTCTGTACCACATCTCCATGTTTAGGCAAACTCCACACAGAAAGGCCCTATCGCCAACCCAACCTAGGGTGTGAGCGATAGGGCCTTTCTGTGTGGAGTTTGCGTGTTCTCCCCGTGTCTCCTAGGGTTGATACCCTCACAAAAACATGAACAAACTCCCCCCAGAATGACAACAACTAGAATCGTCAGAGAAACGCTGTGGTTGGCCAGATTGTCAAGAATTGGCGCGACCTCGCCCTTTAGGGCGAGGTTGCATGTCACCCTGAGGTCGCATTCCACCCTCGGGTGTCTTACTAGTTTTGTTTGTATTATTTTATATGTATGTTGGCACATTATGTTTGTAGGTATGGGGATCCTGATTCCTAATTAAAAAACACATAATGAACTCAGGGCAAGTTTACTAAGTCTAGACTAGAGGGTTCAAATCGTTAACTAAGCATCTTATCTATCTATAAATGCGAGAAGTCTCTGCGTGTGTGTCTGTCTGTCTGTCTGTCTGTGTGTGTGTCTGTAATCCGCGTATCTCGAGAACCGTTCGTCCCACCGGCTTCAGATTCGGCACGCGCGTTCCCCGCCGCGGCACGGAGTGCAGTGCCGGGTCTCGACCCGACCCGACGCGCGGTTTTCCCGAACCGGCGCGAAACGTTCGGAATCTCCTTATGCGGGGTTGATTGTTGACATCAGGCTCTTCCGGAGGAAATCGGCGAAAGCTCTGACTCATTGTGACATCACTTCATAAAAGGCTCTGACATCACGTACGCAAGGCTCTGACATCACGTACGCCACATGAGTCAACAAAAAATCTCTGTGATTGTGTATGTATGTATGTAATCCGCGTATCTCGAGAACCGTTCGTCCCACGGGCACGCGCGTTCTCCATATATGGGCATAAAATGAATGCCCCCATATATGGGCATAAAATGGATTGCAGACAGACAGATACAGATATCTCCATATATGGACATAAATGGACAGAGGCAAACAGATGGTCAAAGATCTCCATATATGGGCATAAAATGGACGCAGACAGACAGATACAGATATCTCCATATATGGGCATAAATGGACACAGGCAAACAGATGTTCAAAACGGGTCCTATGACAACAGGTATAATGAGGTTTGCATTAAAGGGGGAACCGGCACTGTGTCTGCAACACAGTTGGAGGCACAGACAGATACTCCATATATGGGCATAAAATGGACGCAGATAGACAGATATCTCCATATATGGGCATAAAATGGACCCAGAACTATAACTGCAGTGATCTCCATATATGGACATAAAATGGACGGCGACAGACAGACAGACAGATACAGATATCTCCATATATGGGCATAAATGGACACAGGCAGACAGATGGTCAAAACGGGTCCTATGAAAACAGGTATAATGGGGTTTGCATTAAAGGGCGGGGCATTCATTCCCTATTTACATTGTTCCGAGTTGGCCAGGTCGCCGACTAGACGCTGGGCCGCCCGAAGGGCGGCCCAGCTTCTAGTATATACAATTGAGCAAAAGCCGCATCCCACTTCCAAGCCCATTCACGCCCACTTTGCATCCACTTCAATTCAACTTCAACTCAAGGGTAGGGAGTTGGGACGTAGGGAATACCGCCCATAACTCTATCATTGGCCCCCCGTTGCCATGGTGACCGCCGTCCATTGGCTCGTATTCCCAGCTATGGGACCGGCGGATCCAATTTCAACCGAGGGTTTTTTTTTTCAATAAACTTTTTTTTTTTGAAAAAAATAGTTTTTTAGTAAAGAAGCGGGCGTGGACTCTAGATGTGAGCGGCCCAAAGGGCCGCGAACCTCTAGTATGTACACATTAAAGCCCTCAGCCAGGAGCTCCTTCTCAGACATCCCGGGCAGGACAGCTGCCAGCCAGGAAGGAGAAAAACGACTGCAAACTGCAAACGTCTTCGACAGCTTGACTGTCTACGAAAACAATCAATATTTTAGTCTGGAAATGGAACACCTAGTTGTTCAATCTTTATTATTTTTGAGCGGTCCTGCTAGAAGGAGCTAAGCTCCAACATCTGGCTTTGTCCGGATCGAAGCGTCCTGGATAAAGTCCCCCGAAGCGTCCTACATCTGGCCTATGGAGTGTGTTGTCAAACCTCAATGTCGTCAAAAGATATTGGCCTAAACCTGATTTAGGCAAAGGGAATGCCTATCTTGGCCTAAGTCACACTAGTAGTATAATCTCCATAAAAGGGGTGGGATCCTTTTCAATTGGAGATAGGCGATTTTACCAGAGGTGGCTGCATGCCCAGTGTCATGAGGAGCTGACTTATGCAAAAATATAATTTTCCTCAAATCTGTGTGTGTGTGTGTCCGTCCGGCCGTCTATTACCAGCTAATCTCCGGCGCCGTTGGCCCGGTCACTGCCAAACTGTGCACACACACTCCCTGGATGCCAATTCAGAACCTCTGCCCCACATTTCTCACATGCCTGTTCCATTGCCACCATGAGGCAGATTTTTGTAAAACCCATTTTTTGATTGGCAATGTTTGCAGGATTGGTCGGTTTTGAACAAAATGCCTCAAATCTTGAACGCAGTGTGCGATTTTGATGACATTGCGCACGCACATTCCCCCTAGGCCAGAAACATTGCCATTCAGAAGATTGACTTCCATCTTCTTACTATAAATGCGAGAAATCTCTGTCTGCGTGTGTGTGTGTGTGTGTGTATGTAATCCGCGTATCTCGAGAACCGTTCGTCCCACCGGCTTCAGATTCGGCACGCGCGTTCCCCCGCCGTGGTTTTCCAGAACCGGCGCGAAACGTTCGGAATCTCCTTATGCAGAGCTGATTGTTGACATCAGGCTGTTCCGGAGGAAACCGGTGCAAGCGCTGACTCATTGTGACATCACTTCATAAAAGGCTCTGACATCACGTACACCACATGAGTCAATGGGCATAAATAGACACAGGCAAACAGATGGTCAAAACGGGTCGTATGACAACAGGTATAATGGGGTTTGCATTAAAGGGGGAACCGGCACTGTGTCTGCAACACAGTCGGAGGCACAGACAGATACAGAGATCTCCATAATGGGAATAAAAGGACACAGACAAACAGATACAGAGATCTCCATATATGGGCATAAAATGGATGCAGACAGACAGATACAGATATCTCCATAAATGAGCATAAATGGACACAGGCAAACAGATGGTCAATACGGGTCCTACAGAGATCTCCATATATGGGCATAAAATGGACGCTTAGAGACAGATAACTCCATATTGGGCATAAATGGACACAGGCAAACAGATGGTCAAAACGAGTCCTACAGAGATCTCCATATATGGGCATAAAATGGACGTAGACAGACAGATATCTCCATATATGGGCATAAATGGACACACGTAAACAGATGGTCAAAACGGATCCTATGACAACAGGTATAATGGGGTTTGTATTAAAGGGCGGGGCATTCATTCCCTATTTACATTGTTCCCAAGTTGGCCAGGTCGCCGACTAGACACTCGGCCGCCCTTTGGGCGGCTGAGCTTCTAGTTATTCTATATGGAGGTGTCACCTAAACCTAACCTTAACCCCAACCCTAACCTCAGTGGCGGTATTTCTGAATGGGGATGTTTCTAAGTGGGGGTGTTTCTGAATGGAGTTCTGCCCCCTTTACCGGGGAAGAAATGCCACCCTTTTCACATTGGCCTGTTACACCGCCGGGTCGACTTTTGTAAAACACGTCTCTGGAACAAAATGCCTCAATTCATGCATGCAGCATCCGATTGCCGACCCCTGAAAGGCCCAAGAAGACAAGGCACCCTTTTCACATTGGCCTATTATTATAGTGCCACCATGGGGGCCACATTAATCGGTAGCCAGCTGTAAGTGAGATTTCATCTGGGTGTTGTGGTGGAATTCAGATCAATCAATAATTATGAGAAAATGAGGAGACAAGACAATTATATTAGGTGGTGGTGGTCAAGTTTATGTAACATGATATCATGGACAGAAGTACAGTTTAACACTCTGGGCAGTGGTAAAGTAGTTCTGCCCTAAGCAAAGGAAATCAAACCCTAGTTATACTGGCATTGCAAGGACAAGCTGTAACATAAACAATATCTATCAACCTAGGAAAACATCTTGACTCTTACAGTACATCATGTTATCTGTAATGCATGATGCAGCATAATCTACTCTTACTAACGTCACTCATAATCAATCATGATAATACAAATACACACACACACACACACACACACACACACACACACACACACACACACACACACACACACACACACACACACACACACACACACACACACACACACACACACACATCTGGTAGTCGAACAAGGAGACTGTAATGATTGGAGATGGATTTTAGTTTGAGCTGGCTAATGGTGTGTAGCACCAACACAGTGTCCATCATCCAGGTAGTCTCCTTAAAAGTGTATTTTCAGCATACCCCAGGGTATTAACTTTGATATATAGGGGATTCTTCTCAAAATCCTATTTCTACTGTACTGTCTGCAGGAAAAGACAATGTTTTATTTCCTTCAGTGGCATAACATAATGCACAGCTAGGTGAGAGAAACTATAAGGGATTGAACAGAACTCCATTCCTTGGGGTTTCTCGCCGTTATTAAACTGTGAGATGAACCGTCCATTCCATTTTTGTTGTGCACTATAGAAAAGTAGCTGACCTTGGGTAAACAAATGCCAAGGAGATATTTAATACTGTATTCTGAAGTCAGTCCAGACAGAAGCAAGTGGCCAGCCAAGCAGAAGATGAAGTCATTTCCTCCTGTGAAACTTCCTGCATCTTGACATAACATGTTTCCTCTCCTCTGATATTATATATCAGGACTGCTGAGCTTCACAGATGGCGGCAATTGTCTGTTTAAGTCATCATTCAGATTAGTCATCACCAAGTAAATGAAGGAAAAATAATATTTTGCACAAGGAAATCATATCTTTATTTAGTTGTGATAGGGGAAAAAGTGTGGTTTAGACTAAGAGATTGTACAGTTTAAAGCGGCACTATGTAACCTTTTTTTATTAATAAAATGGAATATTCAATCTGTAATTGTAGTGTATGTTAATACAATATGTCTCCCTGCTCTGGGGCGGCATGGGGTAGAGAAAGCACGAAGGGTTCCCCGTGAGTTAATGTCGAAGGGTCCTTGGGCAAGACTCTGAACCCCACATTGCTCCCGATGAGCAGGTTGGTGCCTTGCATGGTTTCCTCCGCCACCGGTGTATGAATGAATGGGTGAATGTAATGCACAATCTCTGTAAAGCGATTTGGATAAAAGCGCTATATAAATGCACCATTTACCATTTGCTCTTCTATTGAGACATTTAGATTGTGTCAAAGGTCATGTCTAACACAGTAGTTCATGTCTCACCTTAGTAGTTGGATCCGACACAGATTTGAACCTGATGGTCAAAATTAAATTGATCCCATAAGCAAGTAGTCAGGCTCTATTAACTCAATGGTAAACTAGAAGCAGTGCTCTTCCGAGCACATGTGGTCTTCACCAGTTCTGTTATTGTGTCCTCCTGGTGGCACTATAACAGGCCAGTGTGAGAAGGGTGCCATGTCTTCTTCTGCCTTTAACGGCAATGTGACACTGCATGCATGATTTGAGGTGTTTTGTTCCAAAAATTAGTTTCAACCTGCTGGTGGCGCTATAACGGGCCAATGTGAAAAGAGTGGCATTTGTTCCTTGACCTAGTGGGAATGTGCGTGCAGAATTTCTCTGTAATCACAAGCTGCGTTCATGATTTAAGTAATTTTGTTCAAAACGGAGCAATCCTGCAAACTTTGGAAACCAATCTTAGCCAATCAGGGTGTAATATGGAAAATCGGACAGATCCATGTTGATCACATGACTATAGAGATACTGTCTACCGATTTGCGTGATTTTTGGACAGAATCTGTAGGAGTGCAAAAATGGGCCTCCTGTTGGCGCTGGAACAGGCCCATGTGAAAAATGTGGGGCAGAGGTTCTGAATTTGGGAGCGACTGGGCCAACGGCGCTGGAGATTAGCTGGTAACCGACGGACAGACGCACAGACGAACAGGGGCGAAAACATAGTCTTGCCATGCCTTCTGCCTGGTGAAGACAAAAATGAATTACATTACATTACATAGATTTTATTTGATATATTTAAATATATTAGACATATTTCACCCAGTGTCAATGTCTAATGTATTCCTGGGCGCTACACTTCCTCTGCCAACGTGGGGAGAGCAACGCACTGACCTCATGCTTCCTTCAATGCAGGAGGAGTCCAAGCCGCTTCTTTTCACCTGACAGGGTAGAGTTTCCCCGATTGGAAATAGCATGCGGAAGGAACACGTTTTTCCAACCAGGTCCTTTCCCCTCCATCAGATACCCTGGCTGGCCAGGGGGAGGCAGTATAGAGACCAGGATTACTGCATGTTTTTGAGTTTTTTAGCGCTGTTTTGAATCTATTGAAGTCTCTGCAAGCGCTTGCTTGGGATCCTGGTGAATTGCTGGAAAGCGGGTTCAAATCCAGGGTAGGAAAAGAAAGTTACATAGTGCAGCTTTAACTGATGGTAAAGGAAAACTCATGGTACAAGTTTGAGTCCCTTTCTTTCTCCTTCATTTCCTCTTAGAGACCAACTCTTTCTTGAATTAATTATAGTGATATTAATGATTCCATTTAACAAACAAACATTTAATCCGCTTTCTTTGAAGGATGCCCATCTCCAAATTTTATTGAAAGCTAATTCCTTATTGCCTATTTTCAGAGTGCACTCTATGATTGATCTTAATATGAAACCCATTACTCATGCCTGGTGTGACATCTGAAGATTGATGGTTAATGGTATGGTTGAAGAGTGATCAAAACTCTCTAAAGTATAATACTCATAAAAAGTCAAACACTAATGAAGGCCTTGTGTCAATGAAAAGCAGCAGCAATTTTATTGAAAACATGTCCTTTCCTACAGTGACAAAGTTAATGTTGTATTTGATAACCTTTTAGAATGTAATGCTTTATTTCAATAAAGCATTCACGTGACGAATGAGACATAGGGGTCAGATTGAAACTTGGATCCTTGCATCTGACATGGTCTGAGGCACTAACTAATTAACCATTATTTTTAATCCTGTAATTTGACAGGATCTGTTGAGAAACACATACCAGTGTTGGAAAGGTGCTAATAGTGAAGATACAGTACAAGTATTAAGGAAAGCAGTCACACAAGTGTAGCCACAATACAAGACAGTTTTATTTAGTTATGACACAATCTGGGAACCCATCGTCAAAGAAGAAAGTGCGACACCTATCGGGCTGTCTCTCTTCAGTAGCGTAGCGTTCTCTGAGGCTGTCTCGAGAGATTAGTTATGACATGACAAGTATTCTTCAGGAAGGGACTTACAATTTCAGTTAGTTGTTGATAGTGGTTCGCAACCTTTTCAGGCTGTGAGCCACACAATAATCATAATTGAACTGAGGACCCCCTCACCCTCACAAGCACTTGGATTTCTTATATTATTTTACAATTTGGCCCCTGGGGTCCCAACCCACAGATTGAGAACCACTGACTTTTGGATAGGACGCAGGTGTGTTTTATGAATGGGTCGGTAGACAAGCTATAGTCTTTGACCCATAAACAGATGTAATCTGATCCCTGTAATATGTGTTTGAGCAGACATGGGATCCTTAGATGAACTCTTCCTGCAGCATTGTCCTATGATGACGCATGGAATGGAATTCAGGTATGCCTACACAGTGAAATCCTCAGTGTTAATGTAACTCTGAGAGTGTGCACACAAATACAAATGGATAAATGATCACTGAATGCTTCACCTCACAGGTTGGGTTGAGTGTGAAAGATAGAATCAATGGCGGCTGCAGGGTCTAAATAACTCCTCATTTCACACTACTAAAGGATTGTCACACTTGACCTAGTTTTGTGGATGAAACTGTGAAACATGAAGGTGTTGTTGAGTCCTTGGATCTGAAAATGTGGAAGAAACACACACACACACACACACACACACGCGCGCACACACACACACACACACACACACACACACACACACACACACACACACACACACACACACACACACACACACACACACACACACACACACACACACACACACCTCTTTAAAAGAAATACAATACTTGACAAGCTCATTCTAAACAAGTTCAACCTGCCTGGTAATAGACTGATTCAACAAAGTGACGCAAGAGCCCGAAGAAAATAACATCATAGTGTTGTTTGATGTCCTCAGTTTGATGTGGATGCACAGAGACATGCAAGCTGGAATGTATGCACGCACACACGCTCGCTCGATCGCATGAACGCACGCGTGCACACAGCACACGCACACGCACACGCACGCACACACACACACACACACACACACACACACACACACACACACACACACTCACAGACACTCACACTCACACATATACACACTGGGTGTTAACTAGGCAAGAATAACACATGGCTCTCCTTATAGTTCTGAGAGACTACGCTTCTGTGACCAGTGTATGAACTCCTGATTTACACAGAACACCGAACTGTATAAACAACGAACCCCATGGATAAACAGTTTTATTATTGAGAGAGGAGGAGAGTGTGAAAGAGCAAGAAGAAGGCAGAAATGGAGAAAGAGAAAAAGCAGAAGCAAGTTAGAAAGGTATAGAGGGAGTGGGAGAGCGAGAGGCTATTCACAAAGAGAAAGAAGATGCGGAATTAACAAACCTGTGTGTGTGTGTGTGTGTGTGTGTGTGTGTGTGTGTGTGTGTGTGTGTGTGTGTGTGTGTGTGTGTGTGTGTGTGTGTGTGTGTGTGTGTGTGTGTGTGTGTGTGTGTGTGTGTGTGGCAGCCATCTGGCTGTGTGGAGAGATGAGAGGCAGCTGCAGGTTGAACCAGAGGGTCCATGGTACTGTTAAACTCCTCTCTTTCATCTGATCTCCATGTTGGCCCTGCTCTCCACGGGGACTGGGCCGTCTTGTTCTCCCTCCTCAAGTACCTACAGCACAGCGCCATCCGTGATGTCATGGGCAGGAAGGCTGTTTGTGTTTTCTAACTTGGAGAGGGGTCTACTCTGGAAGGCGGGAGAGAAAGATGATGCACGGACGGAGGGCGGAAGAAGAAAGGCGGGGGGATGTAACAAGGGCCGCCTTCTAGATGATGGAGTGAAATGGGAAAGAGTACTAGTAGTCAGGGACCCACCCCTACAGGATGTGAGATGACCTGTGATTTTCTGCCGTACTTTTTATTTCTGTTTTATCTATTAGGTTGGTCATTAAGGTCCACAGAATGACAGGCCTGCTCTGCCGGAAACATCGCGAAAAAAAGTTATGGCCATTTGTATATTCACTGTCCCATTGACCCAGAAAATGGTGAAAAGTGATGAGTCATCAAAAAAAAGTTTAAAAAATCCATTGCAAGCATTTGTTTCGCATGAAAAACATTCCTTGGGCAAAAATTCAGACCCAGAAAACGGTGAAAAGTGTCTGGGGTCGAAATGTAGCCCAAGGAATGTTTTTCATGCAAAACAAATGCTTGCAATAGATTCAGAATCATGAAAACACCCCAGTTTGACCCCTCACATGCTAATTAAAGCAGATTTTTTTCTTTTTTTTTATATTTTTCTTTTTCTGTGTAGTCACAGTGTATTGGAGTCGATGGGACAGTGAATATACAAATGGCCATAACCTTTTTTCGCGATATTTCCGGCAGAGCAGGCCTGTATGACCAAACTAATAGATTAAACAGAAATAAAAAGTATGGCAGAAAATCGCAGGTCCAACCCTATTCCTTGAGCTTTTGGGCTTGTGGGTCCCCGGCTATAGGCAATTGTTACTTTTGCAACCTTGGCATGCATTTATGTCTCATTTGTGTTTTCTTTGTTCGTTTCCACCCTGACTATACGTCTATCAATAATGACAGTTATTCTCTTGTCCTGACATTCGTCCAGTCATTTGATAATTTCCAATTATCCAATCAGTCTTGTCCCGACCCCCAATACCTGGCACTAGTCAATCAGCTGACCCCTTCAACCTCTATATAAAAGGCCCCACAGACGAGACGCGATGTTGGGTCAGATCGGATCTCATGCCCGGGGGTTTATCGGTGTTCATTTCAAACGACAGCGATCCTCTGTCTTGAAATATCTCAGACCATTACAAATGAGACCGACGTCTCGCGATTCTAGCCACCCACGATCTCGGGGGGGTGGTGCCATGAGAGACACGACTAGATGAAAATTCCGCCCCCTCAAGAGGGATAAAATCAAGAGTGTTTTTCTCTCTCTCTCTTCACGTCAGTTTAATTGCCATTTGTTTAATGTTTTGACAATGAGGGTGTTCCAGGTGATCCCCAGCTTAATGATGGAGACCAAATGGTAACCAAATGGGCTATTATTTATACTAAAAATCTTTCTCCAAAATAATCAATTACCGCATGCCAGCAAAGACGCATCTAGGTCTGTAGTCAACCCAATTAGCGCAGAAGTCCTGCAGCTGCGGTGTTCTGACTCGCTGACATGACCACTGAACAGCTCCACTGGGGAAAAAGTTTTATTTTATTTTTCTGGCAGTTGATTGAATAAGAAACAAGGCTCCAGCCTCCACGGAAAGACAAAGTGGCAGCGGTTCTCAAACTATGTGTCCGACAATAATTGTAAAGGATTCCTACCCGATGACCCGAGAATATCAAGCTTTTTTGATATTATCGGGAGCGCTCCCGACGAGTCCCGAGGTCATAAAAAGCTAATTAACATAATCCGATCGTGTCGGGGTACTGTTCAAGCCCAAGACCGATTCCGGGGCCGACCAAACGATTTTCCCGGGGGGTCATCCCGAAATCTGATCGGGGAGCCTCGGCTCCGGGATCGGCTCAATGTGTATGTGCCTTAAATGATCTATGCCAGAGGGCTGGCATAGATCATAGGGCTATGTCCTCACGGTCTTACTTACTTTGGGATTGTTATGTGTTAGCTCCTTTTTTATAAAACTTTCAAGTAAGGTCAGTCTTGCCAAAACAAATATAGCTCATATCCCGGATATCATACAACTAACTCCATTGTCCTAAAACCTGTTAAAACAAGTCCCAGAGCCGTATCATTGTTTTGGTCAGCAATGCATTCATCATTGTGATGAAACAGGGCATTGTCATTTTTACTACTACTACACTTTATGAAGTGATAGGCAAACTCCATCCCTAAGCATAAGCATTGCCGTGTTGTCGAGATTATGAAAACGCTCACCATTGCTTCAGAAAGTTGTTCTATGAAAAGATACGATTCACATGTTCAACCAGGACATGAGCTAGGCTACAGTATGTTCTGGCAAGATGAGCCAGACTTAAATAGGTGAAGTGATGATAAGAAAAAAAAAATGTACACTTAAACTTATCCTTTAAGCAACAACCCACTTGGATTTGAAACACAGGAAACCAAAACACAATCTAGGAATCCCCTGTGGACTACATACTGTATATGCTACAGTACATCCATCCCCCCCTATTGGGAGTTCCTTCTCGAAGGAGTTGATAAGTATTACTACCATGTGTAAGATTGAACCTAAAAAACACAAGGTAAGAATGTGTTATGGTTGAAGAAGTCATGATCTTGTTTCCTGTGATATGTTTCATGACGAATTTTGTATTGCCTTTACTGTTGTGTGAGTGTTGATTGTAAATAATCACTTCACTGCTCACATCTTGATTGCACATGTCAACTATTTATTGCCTTCATTTACAGTTTGTTTTGCACTATGACCTCTTGAGTCTCTAACTTTAATTGTCCAAATCATAAAGGTTACTAAGGCAGACCACATTGTATTCCAGGAGGAGAGTACTTGCCTGAGTACAGTAACGGTCTCTAATATTTCTTAATCTTCAATGTACTTGAGGAATAACCAAATGTTTCAAAAACTATCGTGTTAAATATTATAATTATACAATGACTCACTTTGTCAAAAGAAGACTGCTGTTTTACTTTAACCTATTAGACTAAAACAGTATTAGTGTCTAACCTAACGTGACTGAAGTCGTGTTACTGCTTTTATGTTCATAAAATGAGAAAAAGGAGTGCACATGACTCATGGCATGTTACCCATCTCTTATGCTAAACATAGCTCTTAAATGAAGGAGTATTTTTTGTATATTTTAACCTTGAATCTCATCTGCGTAAGTATAGATATATACTTGTGACGCCGTGGTCATGGCTTTATCAGGATGCCCAATGATACGAAATGCAACTGTTGTTGAAGTACAACTCATCTACATTGTGAACATCATGACATAATATTTTATTGTGTTCTTATTCATACCATACTCTGTTCCTTTCTGTATCTTTTATGACTCATATCTCCTAATGTGACCAGTTCTGTATTCTCTGTGTTTTAATAAACTTCAAAACGTGTTGTGTGATACTGTCTAGTGTCATCTTGTTCTCCAAGCTTGCCTCTCAACTGAATCATGACTCACCCCCTTAATTAGAGTAACCCTCTTAGGACCATATCAGTGTCAGCTAGTGTATACATTCATAACAGAGTCCATAAAAATACTTTAACAGAAGAAGTACAGACTTAAATAAAAGACAAAAGTACTGACATAAGATCAGCCCAAGTACAGTGAGTAGTTAAAAATAGTTTTCCACCTTTTCCATCCACGGGATTCCACAACTCTTACGCATCTTGGAAACATCTATGCCACGCAAAAAAGTCTGTTCTGGAGCGTGTGGCGTCAGTTATGAATCCAAAATATAGTTTTAGTGTTGCATTGAGCAATGACCACTTCAGACTTTTTACAGGAGTGTTGAGCAATCTTTCTATTGACTGTTTTCAAAACCTGGTAGTGCCATAGAAACCTTGACCTGCTTCCACACAGTTCTTTCATCAGAACCAGCCACTAATCTCACTCTAGAGAGACACAGCTGCCTGAATTCCCAGACTCTCTAGCAGGAAACGACTAATGCCCTCCTGTACTAGGCTGGTTGTGTGTGCGCGTCTGTGCGTGCAGGGGGTGTCTCATGACATAACCACATGTGTGCTACTCTCTCTTCCCCCTCGGCTACTCTCTCTCTCCTCAGCTTGGTAAAACTGACTCAACCGGTACTACTTTAGCAATGTTTGGACATGTAAGGAAGCATAAAGACCGTCCTCTATTTCCTCAGTGACTGACTGACTCTACTGCTGTCTCCATAGCACTGTGACTATGGCAGCAAAACACTCCACTGCAGATTCACCATTTACAGTTAGGTAACGGCATCTGTAAATCAAAGTGATAGTCTAGAGGCAAGGATATAAAAATACTCTCAGAAGACTCAGAGCAAAACTTTTCGATCCTAAATCCTTGAAAGGAAATCTTTCCCTGTGACAAACCAGATGTTTCACTGTAGCATGAAAACACAAAAGCAGACAAACTGTGGAAAAATGATCCCAAGGAAGCTTTGAAGGCCAGTGAGGAATTAGGACCATTATTTGATTACTAGACCTCTGCGTGCTAACTGGCAACTAAACCTCTGTACTGTAGCTTCTTAATACTTTCTTGTATAGTGAACCTCTTCCAAGTGGAATAGTAAACCAGCTTTTCACCACATAATCTGCCATGCATAATATCCCACTTTGTAGCAGTAGCACATGAGTATTGTTAAGTGTTCTGTGCTTGCAATGACAACTGATGATGGCTTTGGGGCACGTCATTGTCCATTACTAGAACATGATGCAACAGGGAAAAGGCAAACAGCCAAATACAGGATCTGCTTCTTCAATGGAAGAGTGTACCTGCAGTTCTCTGATTGATTGATTGAAGACTTTATTAGAAGTTTGCATAGGAAAAGGTACAGTTTCATGACGGTACAGTTCACTGGTACAAGGTCTACTAAAAGGAGATCCATGAAAAGACTAAGCTTATTTCCACTGGAAACCATTGAAGTATCTCATATAACATTGAATGACAGACAAATAGAACACAGTACTATGCAGTAGATATGTAAAGAAAAACAAAATAGAAGACAGTAAGTCAAAACAAACAGTATATACAAAGAAGGGGCAGGGGAGGGTAGGGTTGGGCTAGATTCTTTTTTACCAGTTGCGAACGGCTGCTGCCTGTAAGTGGTTTTTCAGGGCAATTTTAAAGGATGCTAGTGATCCACACTCCTTTGTGGCCTTCGGTAAGGCTTTCCACATTTTGGTGGTATAGCAGAAAAAAGAGTTTGACCCTTTGTTGGTTTTGACTCTGGGTTGAAAGTGATCTGTGGCGCTGCCTCTGGTGTTGTAATTATGGACATCCTTAATGTTTATAAAGTATTTTGACAGGTACTTGGGTATCATAGTGGTGTAGTGTATCTAATGATAGCTATAGTCTATCTGCAATGGGACATTGAATCAGATTTCTATCAAATCTTTAGCCAGCCATATAATAAAACAATCAGTTTGACTGTCAACTGATGCAAGGACATTTGTTTTGTGCTTGCAGTGATACATATAGTGATGCTCATTGTGGCTTTCTGCAGTACACAAACTGCTGTAAAAGTCAATTATCCCAAACATGGTAAACCCAGAGAAGTGATGAGTTAAATTGGCAAAATGAAAGCGGCTTGGTGTACCTGTATAGGTTAGTGAATTAATAGGTTAGTAAATCAGTTCACTGGTTAATCTTTTATCATGCATATTCTGCAGTACCGTGTGGCTTAATGTCATCTGACACCGTTACATCTGCTACTGTACTTGCACAGCTGCTGTTTTTATTTGACTTATGATAACTGATTCATTCATCATAGTCCATGTCAATGAACAGCCGGTAAGAGACAATAGAACAGACTGACTAACTTTTCTCAGGCGAGGCACAATCGTCTCTCATCCAGCCAAGCCAATCTTCACACGCACGCATGCACATGTGTACGCACTCACTCACACACTCACACACACACACACACTCACACACACACACACACACACACACACACACACACACACACACACACACACACACGTGTGGATGCATTCCTATGGCACAGCATGCTGTTGACATGGTTATAGAGAACAAAGGATGTGGGTTTACTATTATATAACTCTCAGTTTATTGCAGGCTGTAGCATAGACCATGACACTATGGTGGTCCAACAAATCCAGCACCAAGCTATTTGAAAAAAAAAAAAAAAAAAATATATATATATATATATATATATATATATATATATATATATATATATATATATAAATAATATCGACAAACAAAAAGTAGAATAACCTACACTGTATAATATCTAGAAAATGTTGCTGTAAATTTCTCCTGACCTTAGGTTTCTCAACTTGAGGTCTGGGGCCCCCTAGGGGTTCTTGGGGTGGGGGGCAAAGAGTCAAGAGTGAAATGGATGAAAACAAAAACAAAATGTGTACACTCAGGAGTCAAATTAACACACGATTTCACTGTGTAGATGTGTGTCTGTCCGTGGTAAGATTGATATCACCATAATCATATCAAAAATAAGGATCTGTGATCAACTGGAGCCTGGAGGTCCTTGAAAATACAAAAGATTGCAAATCACTGATTAGACAGACAACATTCATTTTAAAGTTTTCAAATAAATGTAGTGGAGTAAAAGTACAACATTTGGATCTGAGATGTAGTGGAGTTCAGGAATAGAAAGCCTGCTGTTTCTATAAGCTGGTTTGGCAATCGATGATGTCACAAGACGATGGGTTTCTGACCTGCCCACAGCCCTCCTCTGAAAAAAAAGAAAAGCTATTTTTGAGTGAGGACCAATTATATGAACATAGGTTGAAAAGTGGTGGAGTGCCCCTTTAAGTGAACTAGCCCTTACCCGTTCAAAGATATGAGCTCCGAAATGATGTGCAGTGTGTGGGTTATGGGATGTGTGCACTGTGCACACAGTATATGAGGGATGGAAAGTAACTTTAACTGGTGTTTGCATGATGATATGTAGGCGCATCAATGTAAGAAATACCCGTTTCGTTTAATGGCTACAGAGATACTGTGTACCCCCCCCCCACACACACACACACCCCCCGCCCGCCCACCCGCCTGCACACACACCCGCCTGCCTGCACACACACACACACACACACACACACACACACACACACACACACACACACACACACACACACACACACAGAGCTGGTTAAACATGTTGCCTCATGCTAGATGCAGAATAGATTAGCCTCAAGCTAGATGCAGAATAGATAGTAGATACACCATAAAAATGCTAATATACAGCATACGATTTGTGAAAGTGACAAACGGGCTTCACAGTTATGTTAGGTGTGTTCATATGCTAATTGTGATGCGATTTCAGATCAATTGCTCCAGCCACTGAGGAGAAACGCTGTTTCAGACAGACAGACAGACAGACAGACAGACAGACAGACAGACAGACAGACATTCGCAAAATTATAGTATAGATATGTGTCTGATCTTTCTTGCATGCATTGCCCCCACCCCTAAAGCGGGGGGTCTGGGGGTCCTCCCCCATAAAAAAAAATTAACATAGTAGATGTAATTTCCTGTGTTCTGGTGAATTTTGGGAGTTTGATACCAAATCCAGGAGAAATCCAGGAGATTTGCCAATCCAGGAGCATGCCAGGAGATGGGGTCAAAATCCAGGAGACTCCTGGGAAATCCAGGAGAGTTGACAAGCCTGGCCACTGGAGTAGGAGTAAAAGTAGGCTATTGGAAATTGGAAATACTCAAGTAAAGACAAGTACAAATACCTCAAAATTGTACTCAAGTACAGTATAGGTTAAAATGTACATACTGGAAATTGGAAATACTCAAGTAAAGTTCAAATATCTAAAAATTAAGTACAGTACTTAAGTAAATGTACTTAGTTACTTTACATCACTGCAAGTGCTGTGCCTGTGTGTGTGACTGGTGGAGCTGAGTCCGTCCTGCTGGGAACCTGCTACTGATTTTCCACCGAGACTACAGTGAGTGCAGTCAGTTCAGCTGTGGCGCGCTGGAGCCCTGCGCAGAGGCAGCAGAAATAAGGAACACACATACACACACAGACACTGCCCCACGTTGAGATACCAACACAACAACTCTTCGGCAAGTGAAACCAGCGCGATGTTAAGTGCGAAATGCTCTCGTTTGGTTTGAATAGATAGCACAGACAGCTACTACGACGGCGGGGCTGTTTGAAGTTGGTCAAGTTCAACTATAACAGCTGGACACGTTTATTGAAAGGACCAAACACACGTGGAACAACGTCGCCAGCCAAACACAGTGGTGAGTCTATGGCTTGAATTCCTTCCCTGTTTGTTTTCATATGGCTTAATGCAATTTAAGTAAATTAACTAATAATAAGTGACATTGTATAAACATAATGATGGCATATCAAAGATTTTCATAACATACCTTTTTAAGAATATTTCTATGTATTTGACGTAGCGTAGCCTATAATTATTGACAATGTTGCCACGCGCACTTTCCGTGTGCGTCGACGAGTGTGTTTGTTTGCGCTACAGCGCGTGTGTGGTGCGCGCGCGTGTAGTGCGCGCAGCGTCTTGAATTAAAACGTATAACGTTGTTTTTTTTTTTTTTTTGTGATATCGGTGGACTGTCAGTGTTGCACAATGCATTTTCTGATATAAGTAAAACGTAAAATATATAGGCCTACGGTAGGCTCTCAAAATGTAGGCAGTGCAAATATTGTTTTGTTTACATAGGATACACACTGATAATTATTGCAACACGCCTCCTAGTTTTGGAATCCCACCACATGAAATGCTAAAACTAATGCAACCGTTGTTGACTATTACCTCAGAGGTTCTTCTGACACTAGCCTACTGTAAAACAGAGGAGCCTTGTCCCCTTGTCCCCCTTCCACTGGAATTGCAAATATTTCAGTCATCCCCTGGCCACGTCACACAAGTCAATAAGTAGCTGTTTTCCAAGTAGCTATGGCGGGGGAAAAACTACAACATTACCAACATTCATGTGATTATTTTAGACACAATTAGAAATACGCAATCTTTATGGAAAGGATCTGGACATTATTTGTGATCACTAACAACTATTACTTCATCCTCAGTGTTATTCATTTTGTAGACCTTTAGTGTTGAAACAACCAATTGGTGCATTTGGTCACATTTGTATAGGCCAGAGTTAAATTAACCCTCATTAGAGGTGATGATGGGTCCTCAACTACGTTCAAGTAAAAAATCTGAAAATTAAAGTGTAGTCATTCTGATCATAGTTCATGTTTGTCTTTGTGTTCCATCAGCTGCGAAGTGCTACCAGGATTTTCTTTTCATGTGAAACTGCTTGAAGTGTCCTGTCATGTTCAAAGCAGCATTTGGTGGCGGGTGGGAGGGGGCATTTATTTCCCCATGAGACTAGTCAATTGTTGAGGTGAAACAATAGGCTATTATATTTCATAAGACAGGGTTAAATGGAGACTGTGTAAGTGTAATTTTCTGCTCTTATGTCTTGTCTGAATTGACCTTATGTGCACTGTGTTTGCTGGAGTCTGTCCCAGATTCATTCAAAAGGTTTTAAAAAAGGAAAAGTAGCCTAGTACAATTTTTATCTGCACGGAGCAGCTACCTCATGTCTTTTGCCAGAGAGTCTCTTTAGCCCCTTTTCCACTGGCCCAACTCCACACCACTCCACACCACACCGCCCACTTGTGTGAGGTTTTCCACTACAAGGTCCTGGGTAGAGTGGTGTGAAAGTGGTACTAAACGGGGTACTAAAAAGTATCCACTCTAGAGTAGGTCTGAGCTAGGCCACACAGGGCCAAACACATCATAATGACTGATCACTCACTGGCTTTTCATTTAGACCACCAGGATATAGTTGTAATACAATACAATAGATTCTATTGTGTTATAACCACTATTATAATCTATTATAGTATATTATAATTATCATAGTAATACATTAATACTTTATAATGTATTATAATCACAGTTATAATCCATTATAGTGCATTATAATTAGGTTAGTTGTAATACAAATTTATTATGTATTGTAATCACAGTTAAAAGGGTCAATTTGTTTCTTACCGATAGGGGTACTTTTGTGTAATGGAAAATGTAGATATTTTTATGTGGTGCGGTGTGGTGTGGTGTAGTGTGGTGTGGTGTGGTGCTAAAACTGCAGTCGAAAAGGGGCTTTTGACTGCAGGTTGAGGGCAGGCAGGGTGCTCTGCTCGGTGTACTACTTCTTATGCTGTTAACTAAACCATGTATTAAATTATGACTTGTTCGCAGGACTGTTTCAAGGCTTGATTTGCTCTGCTACCTCATAAAAGATAAGCCTATTTTCATGTACAGTAGACTACCTTTGGCATTCAGTTACAGTCAGCCAGGCTGCATAATGTTTAAAAAACTGTTGAGCTTGTTCTTTCCATGCTTGTCAATTGATCTTTTACTAGAAGACAGACGTTCCTCAATGTTGCCGACAGACATAACAACTAAACAACCATATCTCCCTCCTTCCGTGGCCCATATATATAATGAAGGATGGACAAAAACAGATCTACGCCTGCAGGAGTGACATCATTAGACTGTCCGGTAGCTCTGCTTTTCAGACAAACAACTTACCAATATAACTGTTATGTAGAAGTATCAAGGCCAGACTTGGGGACTTTTACTGAAGGTTATTTTCTAATATTACTTAACTGATTTGACTATCTATCTACTGTACATCAACTCACTCCGACCATGCAAGTATAGCTGTTGGCTTAAAACTGTTCATGTTAAACCCTCAAACTATTTGCAAAAATTATATTTTTGCTGTTGTGATAATACCGGTAATCTCACTGGTGAGATGGAAGTCTATTAGTGGGATGTTCTGTTTGTTTTTGTGCTCTTTACACTTGGCCATCGCTGGTGTGCTGTAGGGGTGTCTTCTAAAAATCGACGAATCGACGCGTCGTTTTAAGCCCCGGGAATCGACGCCAATTGTTTGAGTCGAAGCGAAAATATATATTTTTTTATATCACCAGTTAGCCTACTACTGCCAGTACTGCGGTGCACTGCTGGACTGGTGTGGTGTCATGTACTTCCAATGAGAAGTAGCAATTGGCGAACAGTTATTTATTGTCTCGCACCAGCGTCGGGTTGTGAAACGGAACGGCCAGAACGGTTCAGACCGCCGCTTCGTTAAAACATTCAGAGCCGGGACAGTGTTCCGTTAAGAGGAGGAAGCACGCTGTCAAAATCCCATATTAAATAATCTGCCACAGCACAAACGCGCGTCCACGAAGTAGTAAACAATCTTCTAAAGTCAAATTAACATACACAAGTGTAGGCTACAAGTTACATTTTCTAATTAAAGTGCTTCTGAATTGTTCTGTTCCAGTGTTGTAATCCATGATGAATGATTGTGTTTCGCTGTGTTTGCGTCCATGACATGTCCACACTGCTGGCTCAAGCGGGAGCTGTGCCTCCACCTGTTTATGATCCTTTTCTGAAATGAATCCGTTCTCGACACTGACTCATTACTCTGTCAGTGCTCTGTGTCCCGCGACTGCGGACTGGATCCCATCGTTCATTTAAAAGAGCCGTTCAAGAGAGCGGAATCGTTCGCGAATGTCTCATCTATACTGCACGCTGCCGAGAGACGGGGCAGAGTTGAAACAGCGGAGATGTTTTATTTGTTTTAACGGTGTGTTATAACTCTATGGTTGTACACTGCTATGCAGATAACATTTGTGCTCGCGCACCGATATCACCGAAAACACTGTGTATTCAATTCATCTCTTAATGTATTATTCTATTATGTTGACGTGGTTTAAAGCAACACTTTTTTTTTTTTTTTTACACAAAGTAGACTATAAAACGTCGGATTAACCCCCGCGACTCGAGTCGACTTCATAAATCCTGTGTCGAAGACAGCCCTAGTGTGCTGTCACACTTCCCAAAAATGTTGTTTACCAAACTGTAAACATTTTTGCGGGTTAGCTGTTGTTCATTAATTCATGTTTAGCCAAGACCTCCCTGAGTCCCTGGTACCACTTAACCCTCGCCACTTAAACCTCACTGGCAGCTCAGTCATGCTGAAAAATACATTGGTCCTTGCTTGTCCTTCCTCTAAAGACAACAGTTAGAGGTCATCGTCATCATTGGTAGAGATAGTTACTGCTTAAAAGTTAAGAAACCCTGATGAAGATCTATTGGGTCGACACGCGTTGGTCATATTGTTGCTTTGCTCAAATTCTTTTCATCAAAGACAGAGTGCCTGAGATTTATTTTCTTTGCAAGTCTGCAGTCCACACCACTAGGGAGTGGGGAGTCAAGCAGTACTTCTTTGAAAAACCTTTTGGTCATATGTTCGTACCTGTGTCACCAAAGAGCACCTGTCTAATATCGAGCCATTGATCCATGCAGCGCTTGCTTTTTTGCCAGAGTATTACAATTTGTTCTGCAGGACAAAAATAAGACTAGCATTTTGAGTCTGTAGTGCTAATCGTATATGCTCAGTCATTATACTCTGTACAGTATTTTAACTTCATGCTTAATGAACTGTACTAAATACATTAGAAAGTAGACCATGTGCATCGACTTTGGTAATGGTGCAGGACAAACAGAAGATCAGCTAAAATAACAGATGAATAATGCCCTCATACAGTATAAATAAATGTACAGTATATGTATGGGTTTCGTCTTAACTGCCAGTTGGCAGAGATAATGACAGGTCAGGTGCAATCACTTAACCCTCACTCAACTTTGGAGCCAGGGAGAAATGCTGATAGCTTTCTAGGCAGTGTTTACACTGTGTAACCTACTACAGATCATGTCTCATGGTTAGGGTTTGGCACTTGTTCTATTATTTGTAGGGTGATAATTAATTTCTCATATTATGCCCATGACTAATAGTGTGATTAACACCGTCTCATGACATATGCAATCATGATATTCCTAACGTATTGCATGACAGATGAGATACATTTTGAGTGATACTGTATCACTATTCACTATATGTTCAACAAGGGCATTTTGGCCCATGTTGCTGTAAAGTGTGGAGACAGGGTCTGATAGACAGGGGCTATTTCTTCCCCTTTGCCCTTATATACATTTCCTACACTGACTTTCCTACAAGGAACACATCACCATTTTAAGCATTATCTTCATATAATTGGTCCTCACTCACTAATGCTCATTATAAGATACAATTTATTTCTATACTTGCTCTGCAGCTCTTTGGACAGTTCTGAAGTGCTCCTTTAAGAAAGTAAACTCGTAAACACTATACTTTTTGTGTCTTGGGATTCCATCTTATATTTTTGAAAAATGAACTATACTACCCGTGTAATATACTGTACATTCCACATTATATATTACAGACAAATTGAGTGCTTTGTTGTGCATCCTGTAGTACAGTAATTCATTTCTGAACAAATCTTACAGGAGTGTTACAGGAGTGTGTGCGTGCGTGCGTGCGTGCGTGCGTGTTTTACAGCAGAGAGAGCAAGAGGGAGACCTTGTTTGGTCCCAGAGCAAATGAAACACTTTAGACAGCTACTTTTACTGACTTTCCTAACTCAGCTTTTAAAATACCACAGAGAATAGTGCTCAGAGTGAAATGTTGGGACTAGCTGCACAACAAAATAACTTAAAGACACTAGGGACACTAATAGTAATTGACCCTTCCAGTGTCCCAAATGTCCTGCGACTGAAGTCTTTCTGCTTGTGTCAAGGATGAGTATTATTTGGAATGACTGTGCTGCTCCCTCTAAGCCAGTCCTTCTTAACCACCAGCAGCATCCTTATTGTGGGGAAAGCTTTCGCTGAAAATAGCAGATCAACAACCTCATCCATCACACTGCAACATGTTGTGAACTTAACGATCTGCTATTTTCAGCTAAAGCTTTCCCCACAATAACAGAAACCAGAAATGACTCTAGTATTGAGCCCTGAGGGACACTGGTCAACCATATGGGGTTTAAGTGGATAACAATAATTCTACTGTATGTCTTATGCTGGCACTGAGAGCACATGAATAATGTCATCGACCCATTGTTATATGAGAGATGAAATGGGCAAAAGTGCCGTAGTCTATGTTCCTCTGTTATATGACATCACTCTTCCTCCAATAGTCCATATAGTAGTGTCCTCGGGAGGAGAGGCACGGTCAAGAGGCTGCAGATGAGGTGAAGTGTGCTATTTCTTTGGAAGATTGTGGAGCCGAGAGAGCAAGCATGAGTGTTTTTCTTGAATAATGGAGCCCATCCTTCCTTTAGTGTATGTTCTATAGAGAGAGGGAGTGACGGATTGAAGGTGGGAGGATAGGGAGAGGCCAAGGTTAGTCAGCTGTAGGAGGATGAACTTTTGCCAGAATAGGGATCATGTTGTCTTGTTGAGTCAGTTATCCAGACAGATCCCATTATGAAGCCTCATAGCATGGAGTGATGGTGCACTGCTTCATGTCATACCGATGAACCATGCTGGACTGGTTTTTGTTTCTGTCTGCTCCCCCTTCCTGCCCTGATTTATACATATAATATATTATATATATACAGTTCTATACAGTAGGTGGTATGGAAATGAAGTACAACTCCACTTTGGGCCCGAGGTGCAGTCATCTGAGAAACATTTTGATTAGGTTACTTTCCTGCACAGAGAAAAACGAGTCTTGTCATTTTGTCTCACACTTGGGCTTTCAGCACTGTTCTTGTCACACCAGTACAGCCTTGAGTGCCTGTCTTTAAAATATTGCTCCTCCTCCTGTCCCTCGACGCTCTGGGGATAAGTTGAAAACCTTAATTAACAAGGGATTGTTATATCAGGGTATTTTTGACAAGTGCAGGAAAGAGAGAAATGAAAGTAGACGGAGAACATTGATATCATTGCAACAGCATTGATATTAGCTGGCATGCAGTCTGAGTCATCCAGCACATCCTCACATCCTTAATTGACAGCACTCCTAGTGTCGTAGTCCAAAACAGAAGCATTCTGTTTGGCACTACTATATATATTCCTGTCCACGTAATTGCAGTCCTGTGTGGATACCCGCTCTCTCTCGCTCTCACATACACATACACAGACACACATACACGCACAGAGCAGAGCTAAGGAGGAGCTTTAATTCCTGTTGAGTGGTAGGTGTTCTCTCAAGGAATGTGAATGAAAGATAAGGCATAGGAATGTGATTTCCCATGCCTATCATTCTATTTCTTACACACACACACACACACACACACACACACACACACACACACACACACACACACACACACACACACACACACACACACACACACATGCACCGTTTTAATTATTCAACACCTGGGAGACAGACAGGTCCATTGCTTCACTGTCCCATCAGGCTTCAGCAGCCCTTCGCTGTGGCTTAGCTCACTGCTGTTCACTTGTAGATGGCTCTCTGAGGAACTCACAAGCACGCCACTCGCCAAGACTGTACAGGAAGCATGCCAGCAACAGACTTCTAATTCAGAAAGATTAAACCTGTGTGGTTCCTCATCTCAATAGCCAAGTTGGTTCTGGATTTGCAAGTAATGATAAAAGGAGGTGAAGTATATGGAAGTGGCTTGATGATGCTCCATATCCTCCAGCTGGGTGTTTGGAACCGGGCTGTTGCTGGCGCTGCCAGGGGTGTCACACCAAATTCTGGGCCCTGGGTACTAGGATTCACTGCAGGCACCCCATGAATGTTCTTCATAGGGGGATGGGGGTTTAACCCATTTAGACTGGGAATGCAATCAATGCATTATTACATGTTATCTTGTGCTTTAACTATTGAAAAATATCAGATATACAAGCTCACAGCGCGGCACCGAGTGCCGCGCTGCGAGCTTGTAGATGTGCTATTTTTGAAAAATCTTGAAAGTCTTTGAATAGTTTTTTGAAAAACCCATGTTTCTATGTCAGTGGTGCTCAAACGTTTTCATGTCAAGGACCGTCACCCCCAAAATGATAAGTATTTGGCCAGGGACCACCATCTCAAAATATTTAGTTCCAGGGACTCACCCAGAAGCAAAATTTTGAGTTACAAATGTTTGCTTAAAAATACATATACCGGTATTCAAAGATTTGCACACATTTTCACGACTTTTAAAAAATAGCAGATCTACAAGCTTATGAGCTTGTATATCTGGTATTTTTCAATAGTTAAAGCATAAAATAATTAAGGCCCCTCCACCTTGGGCCCTAACTGAGTCCCACTCCCCCCCTGGTTGCTGGCGCTGCTGTGGCAGGTCCCTGTGAGGTCCCCCTCAAAAGAGGCCCCCAGAGAGGCGCCAGTAGCACTGCCTGAACACATTTCACATTAATGCACTGTTTGAGAGGGTGGAATCTGGGGAATGAGAAGGAACACGGCTTTCTCCTTTCACTGCTTGGCAAGGTGTAGCCCCAGTTAATGACGTGTTTTTGGAAACGGGCTTTGCTGGAAAATTGGGTGATAAGCTACAGTAAAATATATGTGTCGTTTACACCAGCACAGCAACTCCCTGGATACCACCGCTATGATAGTGGCACAACCCAGGCTGCATTTTCACTGCCTGAAGTCGTCTGTTCCCTCTTTCTTTTTTATTCACGCTTACTCTTTCCTTCTGAATCTGCACTTATAAACCCCCACCCTCCTTTACGCCATGCTTCAGTTGGCCACCTGAGGGGACGGGAGGAGATGGGGAAGCTCAAGACTCTCCTCTGCTGGTGACAGCTTGCAGGGTGATTGTGGGTGGGGGTGTTACATCAGCTGTAGGTCCATGAAGGAGAGAGGGAGAGATTCTCCTGATTAGAGCTTCCAGGGGTGCTGGGCTGCCATGAAGATGCACAGCATTCTGTTCAATAGGACGGATGACCAAGACCAGCCACCATTCACTAATCCATTTCTATTATCCTGTTTCATAGACGTGATTTAGAGCTCCGTTACAGTATTCACTATGCAGCAAGCCAGTCTCCGGCTGCTACAGTATATGGAGAGGAAGAGCTGTCACCAGTGAACGTGTTAAATAAATGTTTGAGTATTCAAGTCTGAATATTCAAAAGCCTTGATGTTCTTAGATGGTATTTGCTACAATGCTCCAGCAATATCTGTGATTAAACGTGACTGTACAGTACCCATTTTAACTGTACAAAGTAGGTCTTTCTATGCTTTATCAGAGGAGTCTTTGATATTACATAGTACCCATGAACTTACTCACTGCAATTCAAAATGTAACTGTGCACTTTTTTCATATCGTTTGAGCTGATATGGCCTTTTGTGCTTTTGACAGCAGGTCAAGTATGGAACAGGTGTCCCATCTTATCTCAAGAAATAGAGCGGGTCTGTTTCCTTCCTTGGCATACTGTTAGAGATTTATAATGTTGGAGGTTTTCAAGATTCCTTGAGAAGGCAATAAGTACTCTATGCAAAATCTTGGCTCCCATCTATTATTAGTCTTCAAACTAAATACTCCTGTCTACTCATTACATTTACATTCCCTTGAGACAAGGGTCAGACAATAACCCCAGGACAGTCTCTGTTTACCGTACTAATGTTTAAATATGTTTAGTATGTAAATGGGATACATGCCAAATGCGGATAACAATTAATGCCACTCATTTTGAGTCCTGTTTATTCTTCCAGCATCTTTGAAGGGCCCATCTGTCCTAGCCAATTTGTGAGAGAAAGAGGGAGACAGAAAGTAAGAGAGTGCGGGAAAACATAGTCGGATCCGCCAGGGACTCTTCCGCAGGAACAGACAATGCATCATTTTGAAGTGATAATTCAAGTAAAAGTTTGCTACGCCGTGAATTGTGCCACTGCCAAGTTTAAGTTTACACATGCACGCATAACGTTAAAGATGAGTCAACAATATTCTGCCTTTGAGGGATGATTAGCCCATGACATGTTTATACAACCTTGTTTTCATAGCTGCGCTGAATACATCTTGTTGAGATAGTATTATTAGGGGAACATTTTATTTATGTTCATTTTACTAAAAGAGAATAAATAAGTTGTAAAGACCAAAAATGTATATTTATTTCTCTGTGCCCTTATTTACATATCATGTTATTCCTATTTATTTACTAATTTGTTTTTGGTTTTCTTTTAAACGGAGTGTACTGTACTGTTTCCATATCTAATTCTCTAACAGAGCAGTGGTGACCTAGTTTTCATTTTATTTGCTTATATATGATGGTGACTGGCAGTGATATGTGATGTCTTATGTTTGTCTATTGTCTTTTATGTTTTTGTTATTGAAAATGAATAAAATGTAAGTGAAAAAAAAAGACGAGTAAACGTGTGCAGGATAGTGGTAATAAATAGAAACCAACAGTAAGAAGTGCTCCTTGCTTCATTGTTTGCTGTAGAGGTGTGCATTGGCACTACCCTCACGATTCAATTCCATTACAATTCACCAGGTAACGATTGGATTTGATTCGATTCTACGATGCATCGCGATACATCACACTTTTCTGTAATACTGCACAACATGGCAAATTTCAGTCAGTACAAGCAGTCAGATATACTGAACAACATATTTTATTTAGAATTATATTACTTACAATATTATATATACAGCGTTATTATATTACCATTAAGACGCCTAAGGGCGAAAGGGATGGAATTCACACAGGACGGAATACATTATTAATATTGTGGCTGACATTTTGGCTGATTCCATGCTGAAATCGATCAAAGCTTATGCAATATACGTTTCCAGTAGGATTTACCTTAACCTAGCCTAGAAGAGCCCTGTGCATTCCAAGGGATAGAAGGGCGGGGATGCATGGCAGCTCCCTATTTGATCTTTGATCTGTCTGTCTTTGTGTGCCCGCCTTTAGGAGCGGAAGTTATACAAGACTCTTTACTACTCATCTCAACCATGTACTACCGCTGGTTCTGGACTGGTTTGGTGGTAATTGTTAAAGATTTGAAACAATACATACCGGTATGTGTGGCTGCTGGACGATTCTTTGAAGCTGAGTTGAGCTTTCAGAAAACAACGTTTGCGGTCTGTTGTTTATTAGCAATCCAATTTGATGAGGGCATTGTTTTTCAGCCTGGGTTGCTATGCCTCAGAGCAGAGTAATTCATCTACTGTTTGAAACTGACAGTTACACACTTTAGAGTGGTGCATCGGCAGCAAGGCAGTCTGTGTTGTTTGTGTGTGTCTCTCGGGTGTGTGTGTGGCTGAGCAAATGATTAAGCTCCATAGTCCTCTTGAGAGCATTTGGACCTAATTAGCCCACTTTTTATGACCACATTCTGCAGTTAAGCACAGTTGGCCTGACTGAGCTCTGTTTTGCCTGTCACCATCAGCTGACACACTCAGTCCCCAATGGCGTGTGCGATTGTGTGGGTCACCAAGTGAGACAAATTCCCCATCCTAGATGGCTGTAATAATAGAAATAACCACTGCTGGTATGTCTGTTGGCAAGATCATCTTGCTGACGGGGGAAGTGACTATAAGGAGAATATTGGTGAGGCGTTTGGAGAGACAAGTGTGGAGATTGGCGCAAACACAGAAACAGGGAGGCCTGCCTAACATTTGGAGCTGGTTCCCTCCTCTGTCGTTACATTCTTTTATGGTGCCATTTGCAGAGAGCTGTAGAAACTGTGAGTTGAGATTGGATATGAGTGTTTGTGGAAGAGAGTGATCGGCCACAAGAAAACAAGTTATTTGCTTGAAAAGGAATTGATTTCTTTAGCTCATGGTGATATTTGGGCCTCCACTGTCCTGATGTGGAACAACGTTTACAAGGTGGCTTGTCTCATCCCTCTTCCTTAACAGTGTAATCTCACATAGTGCTTCTTGCCCATACCCTCTCTGTCTCCTCCACTTCAGTGAAGAGTGGTTCTCGTCCCCTCCAACTTACCCTTTGTCAGCTGCTCATCGCTGCCCACCCCGAGACATGAGTGCGAAGTCGGCCATCAACAAGGAGGTGTTTACGCCTCATGATGAGAAGATGCTGGCGGCCGTGCAGGTGAAGCGCAGAACCAAGAAGAAGATTCCCTTCCTGGCTACTGGAGGACAGGGAGACTACATGACCTTCATCTGCCTCTCAGGTTGGTGGACTACTGTTCCGTCTTCTCTGGTTATTTTTCCCATTTCTTTACTTTATCCACAAGTTTCCAACGTCCCATCTTGCATTGCGCAGAAGGTGTGCGGCAGTTCCGGTGTCGCAGCCGAGTGTGATCTACAAGCTCACAACGGTTGCATCTGCGACGTGACGTGAGCTTGTATGTCAGCTGTTCTCCGGATGTGTCCCACACATAATTCTACAGTAAATTACAGCGGAAACAGGTGGATAGGTGGAGTTCTCTTTATTTGGAATTTATTTGTCACTTTCCTGTGTCACTCCTGTCTTGTAATTCTCTCCTCTCCTCTACTCCTCTCCTTCCCTTCCCATGTAGCCACACAGACAAGATAGTGTGTGGCATGTACCATTCTTTCATGTGACTGCTGTATCTATGATCAAGGGGCAGTTACTGTGTGTGTGTGTGTGTGTGTGTGTGTGTGTGTGTGTGTGTGTGTGTGTGTGTGTGTGTGTGTGTGTGTGTGTGTGTGTGTGTGTGTGTGTGTGTGTGTGTGTGTGTGTGTGTGTGTGTGTGTGTGTGTGTGTGTGTGTGTGTGTGTGTGTGTGTGTAAATTGCTGGTGTTTCTTCTTATGGAATGGCATCGATGGCGGTGCTTGTGATGTCTTGGTGATTATGCTCACTGTCAGCCTCATCAGCTTGGAACTAGGAGACGCACAGTGGAGACCCGTAGTCACATTTCAACACATCCTCCCTAATTCACCCACTAATTCTCACATTGATGAGCATGTTTACGTCTCTCCTGCCAGTAGAATGACATGACACGCTTAATCAATTTACACCTCCTTGGTTTTGGCGTCAATTCCTTTAAATTAATTAGATTAGGTCTGAAATGTAATAATTGTTTCACTTGAAATTGGGGTTAAGTTGTTTTTGTTTCCCCTCTATTCCCTTCTTGGAATGTGTGGTGAGTCTGGTGACATATCGCTCAGTAATTCAATTAGTCATGTAACTGAGGGACTAGGGAAAATAGCTAAAGTTGATCATATCGTCCGGATTGATGAGAAATCAGTCGCTCTGCAAAATTGGCACCTTTCCAACAGTATGAAGGTTATTGCTAAGAAACATTGTTACAATAGAGAGCTGATCTACCAAACATACATTTCAGAACTTTTTGTGCAATGTTTTATTGCGACCGAAGGTCGCAGTTTACCACGAGAAATGTCACAGCTTGTCTCTCTGTGTACACATTTTTGCAGTCTATGGGTTTGTTCCCTTGACACATCACTGTGACATCACAGGTGAGTAAAAGTCCATATATGGGTATTCCCCAGAATCCCTTTTATGCCCGTATATGAAGATCCCTGATTTCATCGATATATATCACTAGCCAGATGGTCAGTGGTCTTAACATGAGAAATGTCACAGCTTGTCTCCGTGAAGCCGTGTGTATATCACTACATGGCCCATATCTGTGTCGCTGGTTCAGATAGGGATCTCCATGTATGGGCATAAAAAATATATATTGTATGTTGTGTATCATTGGAACCACTCTTAACAGAATCCCTTTTATGCCCATATATGGAGATCCCATCACTGTCACTCTGTGCCACATCACTGTGACTCGTGACATCACAGGTGATATCACAGGTGACATGCCTATTTGGTAATGCCCATACATGGACATGTTTTGACATAACATTGTTGACTGTCATGCAGGGGTCTCCATATACCGGTATGGGTAACTAGTCCGATATACATCACTGGCCAGATGGCTAAGAATTGGCGTTGTCGCCCTGAGGTGTCTTAGTATATAATGTATATATTATTATGTACAGTATGTACAGTATATGTATACTGTATTGGGTACCATTTTTCTATTGTCTTTGGTATGACTCAGCCTGGAATTGAAAGTCTTAGGGCGGACACTCTAAAAAAAAGCCACTGATCAGACATAGTACTGCATACTGTACTATGTAACATGTCAGTTAATTTAACTGACAAGTGAAAGATGTGGTTTATTAAATTGTTTTGATCAGACGCCAGCATCACTCCCCACCATCTGTACATTAGCATACAAGGCAAGCACTAAGTTTGCATTATAAGACTATATCTAAAGGTGACTCCACAGTCCACACCAAAGAGACTACAAGAAACTCTTTCCAACTCCTGGCAGTCTGTTTGCATCGATCTCCACCTGCCAGTCTGTTGCCAGGTCTGGTCATTATAAGTGACTTTAAAGTCGATTGTAAATATTCATAGTTGCGGGTTGCTTTTGTTAATATTTATTTTCCTTAGTGTAGTTGCTTTTGTGGGTCTTGCTTTCAAGATTATTAAAATAAAAGGCTGATGTAATTGGGCCAAAGTGGTAAAGAATGGTCGCTTCTTTTGGACTTGTTTTCATAAACCGGTTTGCCTGTTTCACTCACGGAACGTGTCAAATGTGTGGTGCAGGTGATTTCTCTCTCCATAGCACTATTACTAGCTTTGCTTTGGAGTTGATTAGTACAGGAAATTGAGAGTTGAGATTGTGAATATGCTATTTAGTTAAAATGTGCGACGGGAAAATGTCTCTGGCTTATTTAGTTTTGGTTTTGCAGCAGTATCAAACTAAAAGCTCCACTCTACAACCCCCTCAATTCTGCGTTTCCTAGAAAAAGACAGCTTTATAGCGTCTCTTGCCGAAAAGCTGCCGATGGCTCCCTGTAGGCAACAAACGCTTTCCGCTGCCGACGTCGTCCAAAAATCTCCTTGGTTAAGAGTTACTTTTAGTAAAAAACGACAACCATGCTTGTATAACAAAGACAGTGGACATTAAGTGAAAAATCAAACCTCGGTTCGAAGTGGAGCTGTGAATTTGAGCAGTTCCAGATCTATGTTTTTGATTCTATGTGTTTTAGATCTATGAATTCTATCTGTTCTAGATCTATAAATTATGTGTTCTAGTTCTATATTTTTTAGATTGATTCTATGTGTTCTAGATCTATATTTTTACATTCTATGTCTTCTAGATCTGTGTGTGTGATGGGAGTAGACAAATACTTGCTTTATGCAAATGTAGCATATTTACTATTATTTGAAATAATAACAAATACTGTCCATAATAGGCCTAACAAACATATAACTTGAGAAAATATCTGCTTCTATAGGACAGATTAATAGTGAAAGGACCACCACTCATCGAGGTGCTGCATGCCTGAAGAAGGTCTATGACCAAAAGCTTGCACTTTATTTAACTGAAAATGAAGAACATGATTTTGCACACTTTTGAGTGTACGGAGGCTCCCTTAAATCTTTCATTAGGACAGATTTAAAATAAACATTTATACTTGGCATTCAATCAATAAACCCCAGCATCCCTATTCTAAGGGGATATTCACCAAAAGTAGCAGATTTACAAGCTCACTACAAGATATTGATACATTCTAAATAGTATTCTGAGGCACCCTGGACTGGTGTTATTGGGCGCCCTAGTTCACTATGAGAAAGTGATTGAGAAACCCAGCTGTTATTATGATGTAGAGACACTGTGATGACTAGTTGGAGATGTGTGGCACACAAGCCATAGTCAGCCAGACCTGCCGGATTTCAGCCGGATTCGGGCCAAACCTGTTTGCTATGTGGGTTCTCTGGCCGTTGTTGCATGCATTCGGTGGTCACTGTTGTGTTGGTGCGGGGGTCTGGAGAGCACTGTATAAAGGACGTAGGCTACTATGTGCTCGAGCGCTCCTGTTCTTGGGAGTGTGTTTGTCTGGGGCTCGCGCTGTACAGATGTGCCGTTTCAACGCTTCGGTATTTGCTGCGCGCGACGCCGTCAGCGCTAATATTGTAGTTGTGATCGTGGTCGTCTGCTGGCCGTTTGGAGGCAGCCCGACTGTCGGGAGGGTAATTAAATGCCCCGATTATCGTGTAGTGTACGGCCGCCTTTACTAGTCAATTTCGGCCGGGATGCGATTCATTGTGAGCTTGTAGATTTGCTAATTGCTACGTTTTCTGTGTGTTGGTCGTTCGAGCTGTGTGTGTGTGTGTGTGTGTGTGTGTGTGTGTGTGTGTGTGTGTGTGTGTGTGTGTGTGTGTGTGTGTGTGTGTGTGTGTGTGTGTGTGTGTGTGTGTGTGTGTGTGTGTGTGTGTGTGTGTGTGTGTGTGTGTGTGTGTGTGTGTGGTGCGTGCGTGCGTGCGGTCGCGCATGCGCATATCCTGTTCAAACTCAACGAGACCGTTCTCACTTGACGGTGAGGACACGGTGAGGACACACATTGCTGCCTATGGGGAGCTCTGTTCCACACAGCTCCAAAAAACCTCTCAACCCCTGTTTCAACATAGACAGGTTCACTAGCTCAAGTTTCCGGTTTCCTTTCTTTCCTTTCTTCTATTGACAAGGCTGGCTTTGGTTTTATAGACCGTAATCCAACGTGGTTTGATTGCAGGAGTTCAGTCTGTTCCTATTCGCTCGTTTACCAAAGTAAACAATTATGCTGTTTACTTTTCACAGTGCAATTGTGAAAGTAAAAATACACCTGCCCTCGCACATTTTAACCACATCAGGTGATCTAGACCAGGTAATGTTATGTCCTGGTCCTGGACACAACAGGAATGAGAAACTCCGCTTTGAACGAATAACTGAATCTCTAGATATCAAGCTGTTTTAAGGTTTAGCTTCAGTTTTTGCTCAAGTTGCCTCATTGATTTGTAAGGATGTTTAATAAAAAGGGTTAATATCTAACCCTGAAAGGAATAGATGAACAAGTGCTTTTATGAAGTCCTTCCATTGTTTTAATCCAACCATGTAATTCCAAGATTCAAGCTCACTTATTGTGGACTGGGAGGAGGGCAATAGATGAATTATACAGTAAACACCTGTAAATACACAATTTTGATTCCGATAATCATGTAGCTTAACGCTGTGTGCTAATGTGTTTCAATTCCTACACATAAAAGCATGACATTGAGCCATAAATGCCAGTCACCGCTTAACTACAGTTTATTTTCCCAGCAGGGGTTTACAGTCAAGTCATACTTATTTTCATGTGTGAAATAAATGTCTCATCACGTCCCTAGCGGCAGCCTTCACCCCTGTGTCCTATCGCAGCTGTCACTCTGAAATGTATTAAAATTCTCATCTCATTCTGCCTGCCATAATTGAAATCCATAAATCATCTGCACCTTAAGCTTCAGAGAAATCTTTTAATCAAGACAATATGCAGTGTCAATGCTTATATGGCCCGACAGGGAGTTTGAAGGTTAGAATCAGGGGTGACAAGACATGAATGTGACTAGATGGATACTGGTTACAGTCCCTAAAATAGCTGGTAAAACTCTGGACAAAAGTGCTTATTCTCTCCTAAAAAACAGGACCAGGGCCAATTATATAAAGTATTGTAAACAGTCGGTTTTTTGTGTGCAGGTGACGTGAGGGTAAAAATTTGATATTGGCATCCAGCTGAAAATGGGTGATGTTGTCAAAATCAAATCAGATTTTCACTGACACGCCCATCAGAAATTAAATAAAATGGTCACACTGCTGCTTGCAACCAGCTGCAATCTGGAACTTATTTTAAATTAATATTTGTTCATTTTAAGTTTTTAACCAATCTGTGTGGTATAGTTAATACAGTACATCTGCAGTGGTTGCAGGTGGTGTCCCTACTGAAAGATTTATCTAATATATTGAGAAATGTAGACCTTGGTGTTGGTTAGGGTTAGGACACCTACTTGTTGATAACTAGGACCCGCTTGAAACTCATAGCGTATATTTGCCCTGGCCAAGTGGGGTTGACTTATTGGAAGAGCTGTAGAAAGTTAGTCTCTTGTTGGAGAGACCCAGATTTGAATCAGTAGGACATCATCATTAAAGTTGCAGCTTAAACCACCAACTGCTTGAGTGGGGCCAGTCAGTTACTCACAGGACAAGACAGTATGTGGTTGTACTGGGCAACTGTGGATGTGAGTCTGTGTGTGTATTACTCTGCCTCCTCCTGCAACCACTATCCCCAGGCCGATGTACAAAGAATCTGCTTTTAATCAACGTCATTTCTTGCAAATGATTTTTCCCTTTTCTTCAAATTCGGTCATTCTGCCAAGTCGCACTCCCCCTGGTATTGTAGTCCTTTGTTGATGCTGACCCCCTACCAGTCCATTACGAGCATGTGTCCCATGATCGATCTGATAAACTTGGAGTCGCTAGTCGCTTCTTTTCGTATGACAATGAGGAGTTTCACCAGGAGGACATAACACATATGTTATACCCAGTTCTGCCCCCCACAATACAGGCACCCCGAACCAATCTGGAGGATAGGAGTTGCTAATAGCAGCTACAGAGAGATCACCCTCAGCACTTGGCTTCCCAGTTGCTAACACGACCAATTGTTTATGTTGGAGCGTCTGGCAAAGCCAGAGGCGCCATGGAGGAATCAACCCCCTAGTTTCCACAGTGGTGGGCAGGAACTTTATCCCTCTGCCAACCCGAGTGCCAGCAAAACTTGAACACAGTAAAATCCCTACTTCCTAGTGTTAATTTGACTCTGAGAGTAAGAAGGTTCAATTTGTACACTGGCAGAGTTCAAATTTTATAAATGAACACTGAGGATTTTACTGTGATGTGCTCTATCTGGGAGTATTGGCATGCTCTTTGTGTGTTAGGGTGTGTAATACAGGTTTGGGATGAGATCTACCTGGTTACTGTTCGTGCTTCCCATAAATCCCTACAGGTGGCCTATTTAAAATGGTTTAAAGTCGTCATTAGCTGATAATTTATACTATGGCTTAAGTCTATCATCTGTGAGGAACAAGATAAGCCAGGTTGAGAGTTTTCACCCCTGTTCCACTCTGAGGGTGTCCTGATATTGTACTGTGTGACATTATGACAGAACCTGGGCTGTTGCCTTCTGACTTAAGAGTGGCTTTTCTTTTTTCCTTTTTTTCTTAACCACACGCTATGTTAGCCAAACACCCGGTTCCACTTTGTTTGTATTCCAATTCTTCCAAGCATACTGGGCTCCACGTGGCACCATTTGTTCATAAAAAAATCGAACCTCTGTTCGAAGTGGAGCTGTGTGTGTGTGTGTGTGTGTGTGTGTGTGTGTGTGTGTAGCACCTCTCTGGTCACCCAGGATCATGTGTACCGATTTTTGTGACATTTGAAGAAAATATGTAGGAAAAGGTGCAAAAAGTGTGTTTTGGAGAAAATTCAAGATGGCGTAAAATCTATCCTGGCGCAAATGGGCGTGGCCTATATGGGGAGATGCGTCTTGACCCAAGGAATCCAGGGAAAAAAGAATTTTAATTTTCCGATCTACGGTTCAAGAGTTACGGGGCAAAACGCAAAGTGGGCCGTTATAGCGCCACCATGAGGCCGAGTGATGTAATTTTTTTGGGATTCATTCTTAAAATCATTATGAATCTCCTCTCCGAGGTTTGAAACTGTAGCTCCTATGGTTTACGAGAGAAAAATACTTGAATGTGAGTTTTTGCAATTCCCATTATAAGTCAATGGGGAAAATTAATTCACTAATAAATTAATATCAATTAAACTATAGAACCTTTCTCTTAGCAAGTTACTAGCAGACGATTCCCGAGTAAGCCGGTCGATTTGACATATGGCGCGAGTGTGTGGTGCAAAAACTGTGGGAGGAGTAGCGTGCCAAACTTTGAGGCTACATACAGACAGACAGACAGACAGACAGACACGGACGGACACACACACGGCCACGTATAGGGAGCTTGTGTTCCACACAGCTCCAAAAATGGAAACTTCCCCATAGGGGTGCTGCACACCTGCAGCACCCCTAGTTCCAATGCTGTTCCCACGCTCCTGCACAGTGGCCACCGTGCCAAAACATCACATTCACTTTCTCTTTCAGCGTGTGGAGATGCGCGGAAGCAAAGAAAGTCACCACAGTTTGATTTGATCATTGCTTTAGTCAATTATGAAGGGATTTTAAAAATTAAAACGTCTCCATATTGCTTGGGAAGTCTACGTCGCAGAGAAACCATTGCCATTGTGATTCGCTAATTGCGTAATTTCACATCGCGATTTCGACTCATGCGACTCATTGTGAACTTGTAGATTTGCTAATTGCTACGTTCTCTTCTCTGTGTGTTCGGTCGTTCGAGCCGTGCGTGTGTGCGCACGGGTGTGTGGTAAAGTCAGTGAGCTTTTCCTCTCCATGTGTTCGTTTGGTCGTTCGAGCCGTGTGTGTGTGTGTGTGTGTGTGTGTGTGTGTGTGTGTGTGTGGTAAAGCCGCGCATGCGCAGATCCTGTTCATTCTTGACGACAGACTCTGGTGAGACTCTGGTGAGGACACACATTTCTGCCTATGGGGAGCTTGTGTTTCCACACAGCTCCAAAAATGATTCCACTCATGTGTTTGTGAGTTTGTGACTGATGCAGAGTTAGCAACAGTAGACCTAATTTACTCCCTTGTATAAACCTTCAAATGTGGCTTCCTTTCCAGCATAAATTACATTATACCTTGCTTAAAAGAAAGTGTGAGGTAGAAACCTAAACTACTAAACACTTGTTTTGTTTTGTTTTGATGATTTGAACCAGTGACCTTTGTAGGTTGTTTCTGGATAAAACCGCGACAGTGCTGGCAGTTCGTTTTTGACTATTACTGTACTGTATGTAAATACAGTTAGATTAACCATGTAAATACAGTACTGTATGTAAATACTTAATAACTTTCACTGTTCATTCAGAATCTATACTTTTTGCGTTCAGACATGCATGCATTGTCCTACGACAATGTTATGTTAATCATTGGGTTTCCAACTGCTAACAAGTGGCAACCTGTGGCAAAGAAATCTGAAATTACTGTTCGTCATCTTACATACAGTGTATTTTCTAAAGGGTCTATGTAGGATTGAAGGTTTATGTGCAAATTAATTCAACATGGCACAGATACATGAGTTGTATGTAGGCGTTGTGTAGTATAATGTACTCAAGTATTCAGAATGCACAACATGGAATCATAGCAAAACACCATGGTCTGTACTGTACTCTGTTCTGTGGGTGAGACCACCACCACCACTACTACAACCAACAACGACAACAGCTAATTTTTCACTAGGTTCACCCATTATGGGCCTTGTGTGTTTTTTCTTCCTGGTAACAGACCCTCTGCTGTGTTATATTGCGTGTGGGAATACAGTGGTGAAGGCATGCCCTGTAGTACAGTTAGTCATGTGCAGTCTGTAAATCCAGCCAACCATTGTTCTATTTGTCACTGTGTGTGTGTGTGTGTGTGTGTGTGTGTGTGTGTGTGTGTGTGTGTGTGTGTGTGTGTGTGTGTGTGTGCGTGTGCGTGTGCGCGCGTGCGTGCGTATATGGGAGGGTGGTGCATCAGCAGGCACTGCCCTACTTATTTAAAATGCATGGCTGGTAAACATAACTACTGTATATGTAGTATGGAGGAGGAGTGGGAGAGGGAGTGCAAAATAGCTTTGTAGCAGAAAGCAGAGGCCCTGGGCAATGTTATGTAATCTACTGGGTACAATAGTGAAATATACAGAGACTGTCATGGTCACTTCAAATTCAAGCTGAGCAGAGCACCAACGCGGACGACCAGATATTCCGTAACGTATACATAACATATCTGTAGCATAAAGAAAACTAGAATAGGACTTACAGACAACTCCGCACTAAATAATATAGTATATGTGCTCATTTTCCTACTTATATTGATCCCAAATGACTGTCCATTGGGTCTATTAGGCACCAATTTCCCCTGCAGACTGCAGCAGCCCTCATAGCTTAAGGGGAGCACACACCGGCTGCGGACGGCGTGCAGACAATTCACTGTGCGGCAACGCCTGGAAAATAGAATTGTGGAGTGGCGCGTGCCTGTGCGCATCTGACGGCGCCAGTGTGGGTTAGGGCTGTCTTCGACTCAGGATTTTTGAAGTCGAATCGAGTCGAGGGGTTCATTCCGACGCGTCAACGAATCGTTTTATACTTTGTGTAAATAAATAAATAAAAGAATGTTGCTTTAAACCACATCAACATAATACTATAATACATTAAGATGAATTGAATATACTGTGTTTTCGGTGTTATCGGTGCGTGAGCACAACACTGAGTATGTTATATTCACAGCAGTGCACACCGATAACACTGTTAAAAAAAAAAAGAAAACTTCTCCGCTGTTCAGCTCTGCCCCGTCGGCAAGCAGCAGCAGTAGAGATGAGACATTTGCGAACGATTCAGCCCTCTTGAACGGCTCTTTTAAATGAACAATGGGATCCAGTCCGCAGTCGCGGGACACAGAGCACTGACTGAGTAATGAGTCAGTGTCGAGAACAGATTCAGAATCAACGGATCATGCACAGGGGGAGGCACAGCCCATGCACGTTCCAGCTAGAGATGGCAGTGTGTACATGGACGTAAACACAGAGAATCACAAACAGCATGGATTACAAAAACACTGGAACAATTCAGAAGCACTTAATTAAATGTTGCCTACACTTGTTTATGTTAATCTGACTTTAGTAGATTGTTTACTTCTTGGATGTGCGTTTGTGCTGTGGCAGGTTATTTAATATGGGATTTTGACAGCTTGCCTTTCCTCCTCTTAATGGAACGCCGTTCCGCCTCCGAATGTTTTAACGGAACGGCGGTTCCGGCGGTTGCAGCTCACTTTCACCCCTGCGCTGGACTGGTGTGAGACAATAAATAACTGTTCGTCAATTGCTACTTCTTTCAATTGAAAGTACATGACACCAGTCCAGCGCACCACAGTACTAACTGGTGATATAAAAATTATATATTTTCGACTCCTCGACTCAAACAATTGGCGCCGATTCCCGGGGCTTAAAACGACTCGTCGATTTTTAGAAGACAGCCCTAGTGTGGGTATGTTCATTGAAAATAATGGGGGCGGCTGTTTTGACACGTGCTATCCGCAGCCGGTGTGGGTCCCCCTTCCTATCACTTTTACGCGATTTGCTGCGGTCAAAATTGATAATTATTGTCATGAACGTGTTATTAGTAGTAATTACAAACACCTCCATGCCTTGGTTGACCCACATGAACCTCTTGTAAATCATAATGTTTTGGGGTGAGCATTCGGCACAACTGCCAATTTAAGTGACTACTGGCTAATCACAGCGCGTCTATTCCGGGACTTGCCAAAACACATAACGGCCTAACATCTGTTTAGTAGACTGTGGCAGCTCATGTGGGACAACAAAGGCATTGATGCGTGTGTAATGACGACTAACAACTGATTGATGAGAAAAATGTTGACCGCAACAAATAGTGTAAAAGCGATAGGCTTATGGGCTCCACTCTAAGCTATGAGGGCTGCTGGGGAGACTGGACAACAGGGGCATTTCTGCCTAATAGACCCCATGGAGAGTCATTTGGAATCAATACAAGTAGGAAAATGAGCCGAGATGTTATTTAGTGTGGAGTTGTCCTATAAATTATGCCTGTTTAGATCAAATTATATTACTTTAGTCTCTGCAAATTTCTCATTGGGGCCTTCGTTTTTGTACCTCAGCTACTTCTTATCTCAGCGGAACAAAGCACTCTTCATAGCAGTGATATGGAGTTTATGCAACTGGCCTTGTAACAGTAGTGGAAAGGAGCACCATTTACACAGGATCTTTTCAAAGGCGGAGACTCTGAGAGCCTCTATGAATTGGTTCTTTTGTTGCATTCATAGCATTGTTTGCCCAAGGCAGAAAGCTATAGCTATTACCTGTCTGCGTTGAAAAAACCCTGAGTGTTCATTTTGCTTTGAGAGTGTACAAATGGAACCAAATGGACCCATTCTGGCCCATTTGGATCCATGTCGTTCCATTTATACACTCACACTTAAATTATCACAGAGGATTTTGCAGTGTAAAGCTACATCTGCCAATCAGTGGAACAAGAACCTTTTATACTGTAGCTGCAGCTAGTTTCAGTTTGGAGTCCTGCTACAGGAAAACAAGACTCACTGTTTCTACTCACTTTAAGTAACTTAGTAAATCTTGTCTCAGCCTCAGGATGAAATCTTGCAGATGAGTCAGGCAACAGAACAGTGTAATAGTAATACATGCAAATCCCCTTCATCCTTTAACATTACAGAAAGCATATTTCTTGCTCCAGGCTTACAGTAAATCAATAGCCTTGTGTTTGAGTCTACTTAGAAGGCGCCAGCTGTTTTGAATGTGTGATTAAAACATTTTAATGGATTGCAGATCAGTTAAATTACAAAGGAAACTAAAAAGGAGGAAGAAAGCAAGAAATGCATGGATTTGAAAATGCTTGATTCAAAAACATACAAACGCCTACGCGTGAACACAGACTACACACACGAGCAAAATTGTGCACGCACATTCCCACTAGGCCGAGGAAGAAATGCCACGTCAACATTTTAATCAGCCTCATGGTGGCGCTATAACAGGCCGATTCGTGTTTTTAAATATAACTCCAACGATCATTGTAAAACTTTGTATTCACACTCCCTAGAGGAAAAGGAAAAACCTTTGCCCTGAATTTTTAACATCTGCCTTTTATAGCGGCACCAGGAGGCCGACTTATATTATGTAAAACATAATAATAATAATTATTACTCCTTCCAATTTCATCTAAAAATCACACAAATCAGTACACAGTATATCTATAGTCATGTGATCAAGAAATGCCTGAAATCATTAACACAGTGTGCGATGTTTGTGAAATTTCATGCGCACATTCCCACTCAGTCGAGGAACAAATGCCACCCTTTTCAGATTGGCCTGTTATAGCGCCACCAACAGGTCAACTTTCGCAAACACTCTTTTGGAACAAAATGCTTCAAATCATGAATGCAGTGTATGATTGCTGTGAAAGGCAGATGAAGACATGCAACCCTTTTCACATTAGCCTATTATAGCACCACCAGGAGGCCACAATAAAACCTACCTGACCTGGTGGTGACCTGTGCTCTGAAGAGCACTGCTTCTAGTTTGCTCTTTTCTCCTTTGAGTCGTTCCCCCTGCCCCTTTCATGTTTTTTCTAAATTTCTTTGGAAACTGTGATCCCACTTGCCCACGTGTGTGTGCACATGAACTGTGTATGACCCTTAGAAAGGGAGCGTTAGGGAGGGTTTAGTGCCGGAAATAAGGAGCAGGCCGTCTGGCTGTCCTGGAACCGTCCTAGTGGATACCAGTATCTAATGTTCCAACGAGCCACAGAAACAAAAGCCAACATTCTGCACCACATGGAAAGGAAAAGGGGAAAGCTAGTATTTTCTCATCCCCAGGGGAGGGGAAATTACACAAATTACACAGATACACAGATACACAAATGCACAACATACACTTTAAAATCCACTGTGTCACTTTTACAGTTACAAATGTAACCAAATGGACCCTTATGGTTCCATTTGTACACTCTTGGAGGGACACATGGAGGATTTTACTGTGTAGCCTACATGCTTTTGTGTGCGTCAGAGAGAGAGAGAGAGAAAGACACACGCGCGCGCGTGCGCACACACACACACACACACACACACACACACACACACACACACACACACACACACACACACACACACACTGAAAGACAATAGGTAGGTACTGTTCATATTCTATACGTTAAAATATGTGTGTATAACAGCTGTGCTCCTATGTGTGAACTGTATGTGGGTGTATTCATGCACTGTGTGTAGGGGTATTCATGTTCATGTGGGTTGTTTATATGTGTAAGTAATTGTAGTTCATGCATTGTGTTATTATGCTGATAACTTTGTGTGTGTACAATTCTATGGACTCCACTCTTCCCCTTTCTTAAACACATCTCTGTTCCTCTGCCTAATGAACATATTAAGTAACAGAGAGAGGTATTTACTAGTAAGACGCCTCAGGACGACAAGTGACAGGCGAGGTCGCGCCACATTGATGTGGACATCAGGGATCTCCATATATGGGCATAAAAGTGATTTGTTCCCCTGGCATCACATGATCTCCATACCGTATCTCCATATCTGGGCATACAAGGGATTTGTTCCCCCTGTCATCACAGGGATCTCTCAAACGGCATCATTAATATTGATGACATCAGGGAACTCCATATATGGGCATAAAAGGGATTCTGTTAGTGTGACATCACAGTGAAGCCAGAGCGTGATGTCAGAGAGGCAAACCCATTCTGGTAGAGTTGTTCCTCTGACATCACAGAGACATCAGAGCATGATGTCAAAGCGGTAAACCCATAGACCGTAAAAATGTGTACACGTCTACACGGACGGACGCGGACAAGCTGTGATGTCCTTTATAAAAGACTCCTCAGGAAAATCAGTCCAAGCCAACAGACATTGCAACTGAATGAGATTGAGAGTACAGTATAATAATAATAATAATAACTAGAACTGTACTGTGTCAAGGTGCCAACTTGTGTCTTGTGCCAGTGACATCACCACTGACATCATCAGGAATGCTGGTCCTTCATTGGCTGTTAATGATGACGTTGCCAGAAATGCTGGTCCCTGATTGGGCTACGGGCTTAAACACACACGGCTACCTACATTTACATACCTACCTACGTACCTACAGATGTGCCATTTCAAAACTTCACATGTCCTGCCACTGGCAAGACAGTAGATTTTCAGGGGATTTGTAGAACATTAAGCTTGTAGATCTATCTATTTTTGCTATTTTATGAAATTCTCTGACTTCTAAGTTTAAATGTACCTATGAAGGTGGATTCTGCTTTTCAATGTGAATGGAGTGGTTTTACATTTGCGAGTTTCTGCAAAAATACACACAAGAAACCTGTGGAGAAAATGCATTTGCAGGAAATGTTCTGGAAAAGAGCAGTGAATAAATAGGCTACCGAAGAGTTGAAATGGCACATCTGTACATACGCAGCCGAACGCAGTACTTGCACACTCTGCTGGCGCAAGTAACTAGAACTGCACTCTGTCGAGGTGCCAACTTGCGTCTTGTGTGCCAGCAGAGTGCGCCTTGTTATTCAGGTTGCACCAGTGGTGTGTTCTAGAATTATTTCGAGGGCATACTATTAAATCTACGATCCGCAGCCATTCATGTGGCCAGCGCATAGGCTACGCCAGTGCATAATGCCTATCAGATATGCTACTTTGAAAGGTTCATGAGGGCATACGTTAAAAAAAGAAAAACTAAATCACAGTATACAGCGTAGATCCCCCGTATCAGGTAGAACACACCACTGGTCGCACTTGTTGTTGGTGACGTCACCAAGAATGCTGAGATAGATAATACTCAGTAAAATCCTTAATTTAGTGTACAAATTTCGACACAGAGTGAATTTGACACACATTTTACTTGTGTTAGTCACATTGTAGTTAAGCTAATCCAGATGGATTTGATGTCAAGTCACTAATGAAGACAATGGCTATGTGGCAATGCCTAAGAGGTATACGCCCGGACCAGTAGGCCAGCGGGCACCCAGAGTTAACACAGTTTTGTTGGTCATTTTCAGTGTGTATTTTATCTTCAACAGATATGGCTTTTTAATGTCTCGGGGAGCTGGGACAAAATGCTTGTTAACAGAGGTCAAACCAGGCGTGGGTGGTCCGTCTGTTCTGTTATGAGGAATGCTGCCTTCTGTGGGTTTGTCTCGGGGCTCATGTTAGCGGCAGACAGATTAGATTGATGCTGGCCTGTACTTACCGAGCAGAGAGAAATACAGCCCTCTCACATTGGATCAGACACATCAACATGACAATAACACTACAGCGACTTGTGTCTATCCATTTGTTCACCCTCCATACTGATAACTGATTCTTTCTTTGTATTAGTATGCCGTGGGCATCCATCCTCGGGCCTGAGGGTAATGACAGAGCTCTTCTCCCCTGTAGCCGTCTGCCCTCCAAACTTGAAACGACCCACTCACCCATCATCTACAAACTTTGTCTCATTCCCTGAACCCAAATCTCTACTCGGCCAGGATGAGGGTCCTTTAAGTCTCAGGGATAAAAGCCCTCCGCACTCAAGTGATCTGAGCTTTGCAGAGGAGAGGAGTTGAATGACAAGCACCAGAGAGAGAGACAATGAAACTGTTGGAAAGGTAATCTTTGTAAAGGTACTAACTAAGGCTGTAGGAGGAAGGAGAGGAAAGGCTCAGTGTTTATTTGCACATGCACATACTAGACGCAATGCAACACGATGAGACCTCATGCCTGTAAATACGCACACAGGCAGGTGAATGCACAAAACCTCAAGCTCCCATGCTTTCTGGTCTTGCGTGTGTGCATACAGTACGCACACAGCAGGCGAAGATGGAAAGATGAAAGGATCAGGTGTTCTGCAGATGGCCTGAGGTATGTGTGCTGGTGTGCATACAAAAGGCCCTTTCTCAAGAGGCTGCTAACTTGGTTCTTCCGTGTGTGTGTGTGTGTGTGTGTGTGTGTGTGTGTGTGTGTGTGTGTGTGTGTGTGTGTGTGTGTGTGTGTGTGTGTGTGTGTGTGTGTGTGTGTGTGTGTGTGTGTGTGTGTGTGTGTGTGTGTGTGTGTGTGTGTGTGTGTGTGTGTGTGTGTGCACGTTGAGATATCAAAACACCCCTCAGTGGTTCTGACAGCTCCTTCACCGAGGCCAAGCTGTCCGTCATCCTCTGACATCAAGTCCCTCTTCTACATCTCGCATTCAAGTCACTCAACTTCCCTCTTGATCCTTTAACCTCCTGATGATTCCACAGAGCAATGTTTGCTATGCACTTGTTGTGTGTTGGGTTGTTTTTTGTTTTCCAGAAGAGTTTTCCAATGGAAACTGCAGGGGGGTGCGGTTCCATTTATTCCAACTGGAATCCAATGGTTGGATTGGAGGAGGCACTGTGTGGTTGTTGGTTTGGAAGAATACCCGGTGCATCCCCCACCTCCTTCTTCTCCCTCCTTGCTCCTTGGCTGCTGTTGCTGCTGTTCGGCTCCTGATTTAGTGCACTGCTCAGCGCAGGAGCGCTCCCCTGCTCCCACTGGAGATGAGGACGGGAGCAGAGGAGTGAATGTAAATGAAAGAGAAGAGATGAAGGGTGGGCTTATTGTTTATTTGCATCCCCAGTGTTTACATCAGGCGGATAGGCATTTAAGATTGGTTCTCCCAAGTCTTGCATCAGCCGGCCGTCGGAGGTTTTCTCTTGGCTGCAGTCAATGTTCTTAACAGAGCTGCTGCATTGGGTTGGTTGGTATTGTTTTTTCTTGCTGGCTTTTTGTTGTTGTTTACAGAGTGTTGAGATATGGGAGCTCACAAGGGAAAATGTTCTTTATGTGAATGTGTATACCGCAAACATGGATCTCATCAGTCCTCGCTCACACCCAATTTTGAAAGATTTCTAACCGCTTTGGAACGAGCCCAGGAGGAGTGTGTACAGCACAGAGATTTATCTACGAGTCAAGTAAACAAAACCCTTCATATGGTCTCCCCCTCTCGCTGCAGAGACTGTCTTGTCTGCCTTTGAAGAAAGCAGAACCATAAAGACTTAATCCCCACCTGGTGGTCTACTAGCAGACACAGCTGGTCATTATGACAACAGAACTAGGTGTGGCCCCTCTTAACCCTGAGACGGATGACTTCTCTGTCCTGTTTTGACAGAGGTGTTTAGAGGGAAATGGGGATTGGCTCCTGGCATCCCTGCTGGGGTGTACTGTACCGTGCTTGATTTGAAGTTTGATAATGTGGCTCACACATGTGGAAGTGTTGATGTCAAGGGACAGCAGAAAAGGGGCCAGAGACAGAGGGGCAGTGACACTTAACGACTATCATGGAGATAATTATTGCCAAATCTGGTCCTTGCAACATGTGTTTTTGATACTGTGTACTCTGACCATAGGTCTTGGCTTAATGTTATGGCAGCAGCAGAATTCCCCAGTTACCTGACAGGAGTCCTCTTCATGGTATTTTCAGCTGTTGTTTCATGGAAACAGAGCAGTGTTAGCACACCGCACCTCCTGCCTTTCATCTGCACAGTGCACAATGGGGGAAAAGCAAGCAGGCAAGGAGAAGGGAGGATGAAAGAAGAAAAAAAGAACCATATTAAAAGAATCCAGAGTGCCGACCTTGTAAAAGGCAGCCATCCATATAATTAGGCGACACACAATTCATGTTGATTTTGAGTGCCTTCTTGACTTAACACTTAATAATCAACTTTATTTACCCATTCAAATTGACTTTTAGATTTAGCTTTATAACAAAATGTATTGCATGAAGAATGGATTATAAGAACTGTGTCCCTGTTTATTTCAGCTAAGTTCATATTTCACAGTGTATTGATTGAATAATTTCATTGCTACGAACTGTACTGCCAATGGCTAATAAGACCGCACACGCTGTGGTGCTCCATTTCTTATTTAATAATTTATCTCTCTATCTACTACAACATTTGGAATTTCTCTATTCTGGGGAGAATAATCAGCAAAAATGGATGTACAAGCTCTCACGTGTTGCAGCTTGACACGCGAAGCTTGAAGAGTAGAAAAAAGGAGGAGCCTAGTACAAACTGCTGGCGGACTCCGGTCAACTAAGCCCTGCATGCCAAATGACGCCATGATGACGTTATGATAACGTCCTCCGGTGACTCCGGTGACGTTCAGGACTAGGCCAGATCACAGCCCATATGGGGATGATGTTGACGTCATTACCAGGACGTTATATGGACATATGGATTATTGTTATTGTTTGTAATGGTAGTAGAAATATGAGCACATAAGGTTATATTCTGGGACATATCTGACTAGTTATGATATTTATCTGGCCTCGATCGGACCCTCTCTGATTAATCCAGGACGTCCGTTTTCGTGGGCAGAATTTATGTTGGTTGTCTATGGTTGAAATCAGGTGGATCTGACTAGTCATGGTTTTACTTGATCTGGCCCCAATCGAGACGTCACTGATTAGTCCAGGTCTTGACCATGCTTGCTTGGGAGTACAATACATAGGGTTTAAGTGGTAAATAATGATGAATGATGAATGTGACCGTTGAATAATAATGAAATGGAAGAAGACGACCCTCTTGGCTATGTGCCAACCATTGCTTGATTCCAGGAATGGGGACAGTTGTTTTTCTCCTGCATGGTGACACATTTATTGTGCAGCTACCTCATGTTAATTTACAGACTTGGGTGTTCAATCAGTGTCCAGCTGTGAATCTACAGTAGTTTCCATGGAGTACCTTAGAGACTGGGAACTATAGACCTAAAAGGAAAAGAGAACTACCCGCAAATACAGGCTTGACCACATGGTGAGCACGCAGAGGTGAAATTACGAAACACATAATTGCTTCATCTGGAATGATTACATTTGAGCAATGAGTACGTATCTATCTTATGTAATGATAAATGATATTTTTGACTGCTGGGTAAACATATGAAACCATTTCTAGATGTTTATTTGGGTTCGGATAACTTTTGAATGTTGTGATAAGTATTTACTATTATTTCGTACTTTATTACCTTATTTTACACTCTTAGGGTCGTTACATACTCCACTTTTAGAGACTAATTTATTTTGGTTCGGCTCTGTCTAAACTATGATATGGTCATTCAGAGGATTGGGGGTCGGGTAACGTCATTAATTCGGCTCCGAATGACGCCATATCATAGTTTAGACAGAGCCGAACCGAAATAAACTCGGCTCCTTATTAAAGTATGAATCGACCCTTAGAAGTATGTTCTGAACAAGTAATTGCAATCAGAGGAGTATCCAGCACTCCACAGTTGGGGGGGACATATTTTGACCAGCCCACATTGGCCGTGCGCGAAGCGCACGGCCCGGCGATTCGGCCTCGCGCGAAGCGCACGGCCGAAAAAAAATCGGTTATTTTATGTTCAAAAACGGTTATAAATCGGTTATTTTTTGCCTTTGGATATTTTGGGTTGATTTACTGCTGGTTCTTCAACTTAGAGGTAATCTATTAGATCAATAGATATCAGATCACCATCAGACACACACTACTAGCATGAACTTACTTGGCTTCATCATCAAACTCTTCAGTCTTGGAGCCTAGAGTAATCCCATTTCCTGATTCCCAGCACCAAACATATCCTTAATGTTTTTACATTTTGCAAGCAACTTCTATTCTTTTTTGCTTTTTTCTCTCTCTCTCCTTCTCAGCACCCCCCTTTCTTTTTACCCCCCGCATTTTCCTCCTCAAAACCCTCAGAATTCTCTCTGCATTCAACAGTTGGTTTGTTTGAGTGAAGGAGTGATGATGAACCACCTGTGTTCAATGCTGCTGATAGCTGATTTATTAACACACGGGACACAGGTATGGGGGAGGGGAGAGGAGGCCTCTTCCTTGTCAGTACTGAGTGAGTGAGCTGGAGCAACTGATGGCCCAATGAATGTGATTGGCTGCTGCCAGTCAGCAACGGCCCTCTCTCCACTGCACCGGCCCACTTCCCCCCCCAGCCTGGGCAGCCCACCCTGGGCTGCAGCCCACCCTGGGCTGCCCACCCTGGGCTGCAGCCCACCCTGGGCTGCCCACCCTGGGCTGCAGCCCTCCCTGGTCTGCCCACCCTGGGCTGCAGCCCTCCCTGGGCCGCGGGCCCGCAGCCCACCTTGGGCCGCAGCCCACCTTGGGCTGCAGGCTGCAGCCCACCCTAGCGCAGCCCACTCTGGGCTGCAGCCCACCCTAGCGCAGCCCACCCTGGGCTGCAGCCCACCCTAGCGCAGCCCACCCTAGCGCAGCCCACCCTGGGCTGCAGCCCACCCTAGCGCAGCCCACCTTGGGCTGCAGCCCACCCTAGCGCAGCCCACCCTAGCGCAGCCCACCCTAGCGCAGCCCACCTTGGGCTGCAGCCCACCCTAGCGCAGCCCACCCTAGCGCAGCCCACTCTGGGCTGCAGCCCACCCTAGCGCAGCCCACCCTGGGCTGCAGCCCACCCTAGCGCAGCCCACTCTGGGCTGCAGCCCACCCTAGCGCAGCCCCCCCTGGGCTGCAGCCCAGCACCCTGGGTTGCAGCCCACCCTAGCCCTGTTATAAATCAGCCACTGACTAGCATGAACTAGCATTTGAGACACACACACTTTACAGTGCTCTAACTGAAACTCTGGACTCACTGGTCTCATTTCTATCCATAAACCCTTGGATATATAATAACCCCCAGGGGTCCACGGACCCCCGCGGACCCCCGCGGACCCCCGCGGACCCTTTTGCCCCCCCCCCCCCCCCCCCCAAAAAAAAAAAAAAAAAAATTTTTTTTGGGGGGGGGGGGGGGGCGGCGGCCCGGGGGGGACTTGTCCCCCCCATTAGATACCCCCCTGATTGCAATAAATAAATAGATGGGTAGTGTGGTGGAATTCAGATCAATCAATAATCATGAGAAAATGAGGAGACAAGACAAGTATATTGGTGCTGGTGTAGTCAGGTTTATATAACATGATATCATAGACAGAAGTACAGTTTAACACTCTGGGCAGTGGTAAAGTAGTTCTGCACTAAGCAAAGGAAATCAAACCCTAGTTATACTGGCATTGCAAGGACAAGCTGTAACATAAACAATATCTATCAACCTAGGAAAACATCTTGACTCTTACAGTACATCATTTTATCTGTAATGCATGATGCAGCATAATCTACTCTTACTAACGTCACTCATAATCAATCATGATAATATAATATCTACTACTGTTATTAACGTCACGTAATCAATCTCTACGACAGGTAGGTAGAGGTGGAGAGAGACAGAAGAATGGGGAGGCGGCATATTTCAAGGGTCGTCTGGTGGTTCTTATACTGGAAAGAAGGCGCGTTGGAGATCAAGTTGGGAGTCTATTATGGTCATTAATGTCCCAGAGAAGTATATTTACAAATGATGTTATGTCGGATCCAATCCAATGAGTACTATATCTGCATTCCTCCATCCGTATGGACTCCAATGTTTATAATTTAACAGTGAAACAGTCAACCTTGAGTCCATATACAGTACACCAAAGTTATACAGTACAGCTGTTTTTAGTTGTGAAAGCAAGTACCTTATTGTAAAGTAGTCTGGCATGTCTACCAAAATAATGCAGTTTTAACATAATTCAACACTATTATGTGTTTTAAGTTTCAATTCAATTGTGCAATGTGTGGCCCTTGACCCACTTAATCGAAGTCAGTACAGCCCCCTGGAAATAAATCTTGCCCACCCCTGCCTGATATAAAGAGTTCCCAATGCAGCTTCGCCCAAATATGGAGTGTGTTGTCTAACCTCAAAGTGTTGTCATGGCATCAGGCGCAAACAAATGTCACAAAAAAGGGCATACCAATATATGGGCATATGCTGACTATCTATATGGACAAAAGGACAGACAGATACAGAGATCTCCATGTATTGGCATGGCATACAGTATCAGTCAGTTAAAGCTGATAAATTGGTGGAAAACCATTGCAAGTTGTTGCTATATAGCTTTTTGGTAGTTGATAACTCACAGCTGGAAAGTGACATTGTCACTGTAATTTCCTTTTAGTATGAAACAGTGTGATGTGATTTACTGATTTTACTTGCATGCTAATTTCTAAAACAGGACCATAGGTCGCAGTTAACTATGAAAACCGGCACATCTTGTCCGCGTATCCGCGTATCTCTGTAGGTCACGCCTGAACTGTGGTTCCCCTGACACATCACGCTCTGGCTTCACTGTGATGTTACACTAACAGAATCCCTTTTATGCCCATATTTGGAGTTCCCTGATGTCATCAATATTAAGCCCATATCTAACAGGACTTCATATGGGAATGCCCATATATGGAGGCCACATCGGCCACATACCACACTAACAGAATCCATATATGGCCAAGACAGATGGCCAAGACAGCCCATATCTGTGTGTCTAGTTCTATAGACAGGAATCTCCATGTATGGGCATAAAAGTGTATGATGTCAGATGTCATAGACATCATAGGACTTTCACTTAAAGAGGTGGTGCCATAGTTTTGTACTTTTTCTGTTTTTCATGTGTCTAGGAGGTTGAAAGTACTTCATTAGACCCCCTGATGTGTTTTTTTTTGAGAAATGATGTATTCTCTTAGTATTTGTTTGTTTTCTCTTGGAGGCTGCCACCTTGTGGTGAAAAGTGTCAGTTAAAAAACACAGATACTAAGTGTGTCACAGTATCAACTCCTCCCCAATTGCCATTCACCCAACACTGTGGGGTGTGGCTATATCAGCTGGGTCACCACCCACCATGCCATCCATGCATACTTAATGAACTGGGGGTGTGGCCACAGGCCACATAAAAACCCAATTTTAACTCTTTCTGTATACTTTTTTTGGAAAAAATCTTCCTCCTAGTATAATCATAATACCTGATAATCATGTTTTAGAGGGGTGGAAATCATGGCACCACCTCTTTAAATAGCGCCGATCGACTCCTAGATCGACATTGTTATTATGGACGTCCCTGCCGATCGACTCTCATATCGACTTTTATATAAAAGCAATTTTTTTGCATTTTTTTTCGATGTATTAGCGGCGCAAGCGGTTTCCCCTACCTTGTACTGGCTGTGACGATAGACCGTGGAAAAAAAAGGATAGGCTGATGACGTCACTGGTATTCAGTCCTTGTTTGTGTAAGATGGCAGCTCCCAGCCGTTTGCCTGCTAACATACTAACAACATCCATAACGCCACTTCAGTAGGTCGGATTTTCATTCCGATTTTTTTGTGTGGCGTCTGCATCCGACCATTTCCCCGGACGATAGGTCAATGTGAACGATCTGCCACGAATCGTTTAGATCCGCGCGTTGTGTACTCCGGTGCGCCGCAATTTTAAAACCCATAGAGGAGGGGCTCTTTACACAGCTTCATACAGAGACCTGTTATGTTTACAGTGTTACGATGGCGCACTCTAGTGGTGTTTTTGGGGGTAGTTTATCATCTCTCTGTTCAAACTCATACAATTGATCACATTAAAATATTAATATTTCCTGGCGTTATTAGCGCACATCCATATTTTAAGTTAGCAGGGAATGGGTTAACGAATAACTGAGTAAGCATGTTTGGGCATATCTCCATTTACAGTACATGGATCTCCATATATGGATACCAGGGGTCTCCATATATGGGTAACTGCCTGGTGCGATATACATCACTGGCCAGATGGCAAAGAATTGGCACGCATGTCGCCCTGAGGTGTCTTACTAGTATACTGTATATTTGTGTTTCGTGCTTTTGGCAGAAATGTCTCTATCATTGTCAATTGCCCACCATTTTATATCGGTAATCCCTATCTGTAGGCCTAAGTCCAGTGTAAACAAGTACATGATGTTAAGATTTAAGAATAACACTCCAGTCTGTCGTGTAACGGCCCCATTAAAGTGTCTAAGCAGACGTCTTTCCCAGCATTGCTATTGTATTGAGTCTGACACATCCTAACCTCTCACACAGATCAGCGTTGATGCATGTTGTGTCCCGATTTATGACCCTTTAGATGGCTTGAAATGTGTCGTACGACCCCCGGCACTGCATAAATAATTTGAGCTTTCGGCCCAGGCTCATGGAGCTGATCAATTCAAGCACGTCCGCCCTCTGTCTGTCCTTTCATAGTCTTGCCGTGTGCATGCAAGCACTAACACACATTGTGTGTTTCTAAAGTTTTCACTCCTCAACAGTTTTTCCTGTCAGCTCCATAGATGGTTTATGGATTCTGATAAACGCTCCCAGTCAAAGCATACATATCTGAGCCAACACCACAGATGAACTGTCATGCTGAGGAAATCTGTCAGATGCTGCAAAGCTGCTCTGACCTGGGGAGTATGTTTGCCTGGTTCAGATGAAAGCAACATGCTTTTATGTTTTGCTTCAGTATTCTCCCTGCATTCTATTCAGTTTAATTTTGACACACAGATTCAAATTAACACGCAGGAGTTTACTGTGTTTACTGTGTAGCTGTCTTATTATCTTGGCAGCTGAATGGCTTACTAGATACGGAATCACAATGGGAGGATATTTTCCAAAGCCTTTAACGGTGTACATACAGAGATATTGGTTGAGTCCATGATTTGTGGAAGATATGTCATGGATACATTCAGGATTCAGATATCATCCAAATTGATATTCTCTCATGCTGAATTTATACATTTAACTGAGGATTATTTGAATCTCTCTCTGTTACACTGCACATCCCCTGCCTTTGGCCATGCTGTCGGAATCATTTTAACAGCTTGAACCCTTGTGTCCCTGTTTTGGGGAAAATCATAATAGGTGAACATTCGGAGAAAATATGTGAACACAATGGAAAAATAGCTTATGTGCAAGCTCATGACACAGTGTGAGCTTGTAGATCGTCTATTTTCTGTGAAGAGGTAAAAGGTACGGACCACTGGGGAACCCTGGTCAATGAAGAGTATACTGTAGGGTTTAAACCCTATACTGTATACTTAAGGCGGCTTGCACCAACACGGTTTAAGCCTTAAACTGGTTTAAATCAAGGTTTATCTTTTAATCACCTTGCACCAAACCTTAAACCTAGTTTTCATTAATCAGGTTTAGTTTTAAACCATCCTTTTAATCTTGGTTTGAATTTTCACTGTAAACCTGGATTACTGTTAATCCTGTTGCACCACTACTTTAAACTTTGATTTAAACATCAGTAAGGGATTAATTTTAAACCTGCTGTAGAGGTGGTTTAAATGCAAACATGCCATTGACATGAATGGGGGTCCCCCTCCTGTGAGGGAAGTGAGGGAAGCCCCACAGCAGGCTTGCAACTGCAAGCTGCAGACAGCGTTTCAGCTGAAAACAAACATCTCATCATATTGTTGTCTTCACTACATCCTTGTAGTACTGTACATCGGCTATTTTGAGACATTTCCCACTTCCCAAGCAACATGGAGACGTTTTAATTTTCGAAATCGCTTCATAATTGACTCAAATGTGAATATGATCAAAACTGTGGTCTTTTCTTGCTTCCTAGATAGCCGCGCATCGCCACGCAGCACCGCACCGCACTGTGTAGCGTCCGAGCATCACCGTCGTATGACGGAGTGTTATATTGTTTTGTTTTGGCTGAAGGCGTTCTTCTTAACACAGGCCTGCCCACATTCTCCTAGGAAGTGAATAAAAGAGTAACGCTAATGATATTAGGGTCAAGAGAATAGCATATTCCAGTTTGTTTACATTTGAAATCCAAGATGGAGGACATTTAATCCATGAATGATGAATTAATCACAGATTATGGTTTTAATCACAGGTTAAGGGTTTAATCACAGATTTGTTAAGCAATGCTTAAATTTAAGTGTTGCAACGCACCTCGATTTAAAATAAAACCTAGATCAACAAACCCTTGATTAACCCTAAACTAAGATTTATTTAATCCCTCTTGGTGCAAGCCGCCCTTAGAATATGATCAGCATCCCCCAGGGTTCTATAATGCATTCTGTGGCGATTCCCCCTATAGAAAATCCCTTTGTAGAAAACAACCAATCAACATGCTCACAACGAGACATTGTGAGCTTGTAGATCGACTGTTTTTGCACAATGTTCAGTTGTTCACCAAAAAATAGGGACGCTAGGGTTCAAAGAACTAACCACTACAAATAAAATACCTTTATGAGCCTGCAGTCCCTCACAGGGGCACTGCGAAACAGTCTATTCTTCAGGCGGAGATATTATCTCGTTAGCTGCCTGTAACTTATTGAGGCAAAGTCTGTGAATTATCGATCTTCTGCAGCACGGCACCTGCAACTTTCAGGGCAAATATTTGTTTTCTCTGCTGCACAGATGTCGAGGAATAACAAATACAGCATTCAACCATGGCAAACATTTAACATTCCCTGTCATCCACCCAAATCCCCCTGCCCCCGCAACGCTACCCATAAATAAAGAGACCAAGTGGAAGTGCTGATCCCTCCATTCCTTACTGTGCGATTCATGACCTGTATCTGCCAGTGCAGAGGTGTAGCTGTGCATCTGATTTGCTTCTCTCTCATGTCATGAATCACATTGTAAAGTGATGCCTGGGCAGTTTGGGAGGATCATCCGATTGGTGGCATGTCTCATTGCTCATAGCTTCAAACAAGCATACAGATCATCCTTCTTGTCGGTCCCCTGCTGGCTGTTAAATACATTTGCAATTCCCACAACTGCATGTTTGCCTTCAGATATGCTTTTTGAACGCTGATGTGCAGGGACACACCACTCTCACTTCAATGAGATGAATTGCACCCATAATGAAGCAACCCTACAATGTGGGTGTTTAAGCCCTTTGCACACAGGCGCGTTTATCCGCACGGATAAAACGGACAATTTCATTTTTTTAAAAGAAAACAATGATTCTCTACGACCTCATGCACACCGGATTCGAATTAGCCGTGCGACGAGTGGCTGCGGCCGTGCGTTTTTTTCTCGATCGAACCCAGTTCGATTCGTGCGTCTTGCATGCGGTAAAAAACTCATCACTCCTTTTATGACTCCTTTTGGGATCCGCAACGCCGATTCCGCACAGCATTGCACACCAAATCCAATGCGTTTTATTCATGCAGCAAATGAAAAAAAAACAACTGTCCTGTGTGCAAAGGGCTTAACTCTGGTCTGTTGTACAACACAGTGGCATACACACAAACATTGATCTAGATACACACAAAAATCCCTGTGCTATGTGTGCAATCCCACAAAACGATTTGCTGTCTGAATGCTAACGTGCCAGAACTGCACACATGAATGCATACAGTACATGTGCATGTGCCCTAAACCTGATGGAGGTGGAGTTGCTTAAACTTATAATCCATCATTGTCCTACCACATGCCTGGGCTGCGTGTCTTCATCCATCTCTGTACACGGAAAACATGTTATGTATTCATCTCTCAGCCTCCTGGCATCTTCCTTTTGTTGAGGCAAGTATTTCTGAATGCCTGCTTATTGCATTCATTTGTTATCGTTCATGGGGGAGGGACACCATGAATAATCACAGAAACGCAGCCCAAGGCCTTCTGCCAAAGATGAGCATCACACATGCTAGAGACAGACCAACTCAATCATTAAACATAGCTTTTTCCAATGTCAATGTCCAATGTCATCTTATCCAAGGTCAAGGATTTTTTGTGTGATTTTGAAAGGGATATACATGTTTTTATATTGATCTGTCTTGACTACTGTAATGTCCTGATGTATTGTAATGTTGGTGTTAGCCAGGCCTCCCTCTCATTCTTGCAGCTGGTCCACAATGCCATTGCCTGTCTTTTTTTGGGGGGGGGCTTGTCTACCATTATTTATATTATATATTGGTGAAGGTGGACAGGAAACGGGGAGAGAGAGATGGGGAGATCATCGGGAACGGGTCTCAAACTTGTGATGCACTGTTTTTTTTTGGGCTTTTACTGCCTTTATTGATACTATACAGTATACAGCCAGGAAATGGGGAGGGAGAGAGAGAGAGACGGGGAGTGACACACAGCAAAGGTCGTCGGGATCAGGACACACGACACGCTGCCAGGCTGCAATGGAGCCTCGGTGCCAGCGGTTATTGTTTTTAAATGCTTTATAATTACATTTGGATTTGACTGGATTGGATAATGACATTAGATTACTTGCTTTTATAACATTTTATTTTGTCCAATCCGTATGGTAGAGAGTATATAATACAATATAACTTAACCTATTGTATTTGTTCTCCCTGCTCTTCTATTGAGACATTTAGAACCTGTGTCTAGGTTAGAACCAACCTTTACGCGATCCTGTTCCCGGTTTGACACAAATTCTGACCTGAGGATCACAATACAATTTCTCCCCTGAGCAAGAAGGCAGGTACTATGGGCTCAGTGGTAAAAATTTCAGCACTTGCGCAGGAGACCTGGGTTCAAATTCAGGGTACAGTAGAACAGGAATGTTGCACAGTGCAGCTTTAAATTTCAACACTGTCTTTGGCATTCGCAGAATTACACTTGGTCTCAGTCCTAGATTTGTTTCGACACACTTGGCAAGTTACTCCATTACTGTAAGTTGTTGGGCCCTGGTTGATATACTGCTTGGTTCCCCAATAGGTGGCCCGTGGGCCATTCGCGATCCTAGACATATTTCGGCCCTTGGGGAAAACTAATTGGGGAACCCTGATGTACTGTATCACAAGACATTTCCATTTAACCCTCCTACCCTTCCCAGAACTGTCCACTGTTTATTTTCGAACGTGTTTGAGCCTTTTACTGTAGTTGTCCCTCTGCCTTCTTCAGCGGAAATGCTGCCAGTTCTGACTGTCAGTGGGGGCAAGAAAGAAGGAAGGGCTGAGATTTAGGAGCGGATGGTCTGCAACTTAAGGAAAGCTTGTCAGGGAGTTCTAATAAGGCATAAAAGGATAGATACCATCAGATGTAATGAATTCGGGCCCATATCTGATTCCACTGAGATACTATGCCAGCCGAGCTTCATGATTCTTAGATCATTTTCAAGCAGCCCCAATATTGATTTTGAAGTGAAGCACACGAATTTGCTGAGCCTGTGCATCTGGAGTTAACTCGCTATCAGTCTAGGGGCATCCAGGTGGTGCAGGAGTAAAGTACCTGCCCACCACCATGGAGACTGGGTATTGATTCATCCACAGTGCTCCAAAAAACAATAGGCTGTGTTTTTGGGTTTCAGCCCCCCTTCAGTAGGGGCTGAAAATTACAGGGCTGGGGCCTGGGGGTCATTACTAAATTGGGGAGACGTATGAAAAAGTATAGAAATTTGACATAGTTACAGTATATGCCTCTGTCAATTAGTTGCAGTATACAGTACATTGATGTCTGTCTTCTAGACTCATACTGTATGTAGTGAAGACTTTTAAGGAATGTAATGAAAGTTATTGTCTCCACCAGCCGAAAGGCATGGGGAGAGTATGTTTTCCCCTTCGCCCGTCCGTCCGTCCGTCCGTCCGTCCGTCCGTCCGTCCGCCCGCCCGCCCGTCCGTCCGTCCATCCGTCCGTCCGTCATGGCCCGGTTCTAGCGCCACCATGAGGCCGATGTTTACAAAACACATTTCTGTACACTAATCCTAGAGATTTTGTCCACAAATCAAATCGGTAGACAGTATCTACAGTCATGTGATCAACATGAATCTGTCCGATTTTCCATATTCCATCCTGATTGGCTACAATTGGCTCCCAAAGTTTGCAAGATTGCTCAGTTTTAAACAAAATGACTCAAATCATGAACACATTTTGGTTTAATCGGGCACGCACATTCCCACTAGGCAGAGGAAGGAATGTCACTTCAAATTTCTCAAATCAGCCTCATGGTGGCGCTATACCAGGCCAATTTGTGTTTTTACCTTTTAACTCCACCGATAAGTGGAAAACTTTGTATGCGCACTCCCTAGAGGCTAAGGATAAACCTTTGCCCTGAATTTTTCACATTTGCATTTTATAGCGCCACCAGGAGGACAACGTATGTAAAACACATTCTTTGCTATTACTCCATCAGATTTTCTCCAACAATCACGCAAATCAGTACACAGTATCTCTATAGTCATGTGATCAAGAGCGATCCGTCTGATATTTCATATTCCATCCTAATTGGCTAATATTGGCTTCTAAAGTTTGCAGGATTGCTAAATTTTTGAACAAAATGTGTCAACCCTAACCCTAACCCCAACACAGTTTTGATTACCGTGAAATTTGCCTCATATATTCCCACTAGGTCAAGGAACAAATGCTACCCTTTTCACATTGGACTGTTATTGCGCCACCAGCAGGTAGACTTAAGCAAAACACATTTTTGGAACACAATGCCTCAAATCATACATGCAGCGTCCAATTGCCATGAAAGGTCTAAGATTGGCGAAGAACACATGCCACCCTTTTTACATTGGCCTACTATAACGCCACCAGGACGCCTGGAATAGATTCTTATTTACAATTGTGGCCTGAAAAAGAAGAAATGGTTCTTCATTGGCCTCCCAGGAGTGTGCGTGCAAAATTTTGTCGATCTGTCCTAATGTACAGTATGTACTGTACAGACAGGAGTGAAAACATGGTGTCCACAGTCCAGCCTTTGGTTGTCCGGCCTGGCAGAGACAGAGCAAATTTCAGTTGTAGGGATTCTTTGACAAGAAAAGAGACTGGTTGAGTCTGAAGTGCTGAACATTGACAAATGTCTTTTCTGTATTTTTCTTTTGCTTATTCTTTAGGTATGCGCTACGTGTCTGTGTGCATGTACGGTTGGTATTTGTTTGTGCGTGCGTTGTGTGTGTGTGTTTGGCTCAAGCCCTGAGCTGTGGATCACTTTTGATGCAAACAGACATTGCTGGCTGTAATTAGACCTTGTGGGGAATCTTAAACCCCTTTTGGGAAACAAACACACACACAAAATGGCATCCCATCAAATTACTTATTGTTATGGTTATCATCAGATTAAAGTCAGCTTGCTCTGAGACCACAGACAAAGATTAATGGCCTTTTTGGATCAGGTTTGCCCTAGATTTGTGAGGCTTCCGATAAGAAATCACAGGCTGCTTCCAAGTAGAATCAGATTCAAATCATGGCTCTTAATCAGACTCGGAGAGAGAGACAGAAAGCGACAGCAGGGCTCGACTTCAGCCAGACACAATGTTCTTTATTGTCACAGGTGTTTGAGATGCCACATATGCACAAAGGCTAGCAGTGGAATGTATTATCTTTGTGAAATATTTGACAGAAACACAATTCTTAAATAGATGCTCTTCAATATGATTGGTGCGCCTTTATTCCTTTTTCTTGCCTCTGCATCGTTAAGTGTGCTGCCATGCCAATGGCAAAACATTAATTGTAATTGTTGATTGTTATTGAAATTTATAGTTAAAATGTGATTGTTATTGAAATTTATAGTTAGTAAGCTGCTATCCTGTTGTTCACTATTACACCACATTAATATTTAAGAGTTATGCACCTGCTCAGCAAATCCTCGTCAAAATGATCAACATGAGCTAGCCTAATTTGGAACAGAATTGATTATTACTCTCAATCAACATCAAAGGTTGCATGCATAAAAGTGTAATTACAGAATGAGCACTTTAGTCAGAGCAGGGCCAACTGCTATTATAACCCTTTTTCCCCTTTGCATTTCACTGTTAATGATTCAATGAATCAGCGTTTGTGTCTGTGTGCAGAGGGCCAGAGTGAGAGGGGAGAGTAAGAAAGTAAATTAAGTCTGAAGGCCTGTCCATACTGTCTCCAACCACCGAACTTGTCGTCAGAGTGTTCCGACTTTCCAACATGCAGATTTCCGAACTCAAATTCGTGGCTTTTCAGAAGTTGAGTGACATCATTTTGTAGTTGAACCGGACTTTTCAGACGAAAAGTTTGGTGGTTGGAGATAGTATGGACAGCCCTTAAAGGCTATGTATTTTCACTAGCTCATCTTTTTATTGCCATAACATTAAGAAATTACACCATGCTGGTTATGTATCTTTCAAGGATGAGTGTATGTGGACAACATAAATACAGATGGTTGGATTAAGCCATCACCTGAGACCGTGATCTATACTGACATGAGTGACACCCCTCTCTAAGCTCTACTAGACTAGAGAATGTGGTTAGTAGCTGACAGCAATCAGTGACAGTTTACTTCCAAGAATATACAGTCACTCTCTCCATCACCCCTCCCAATGGCCCATAGCAGCTTCCAGACCCAGCTGTTTAAACCCAGGTCTCAAGTCAGATTGGGTGTCTGCTCATTACTTGCACAAGCAGAGTGCGCAAGTACTGGGCGCAAGTACTGCGATCGGCTGGGTTTATATGTTTGTAGTACAGTATGTATGTATGTATTTATGTATGTCAGTGTTTCTAGTTCTGTCTGCAGTCTGCAGTGCACCCCCAAAAAAGTCCCCAATTCCTGTAGTAAAGGTCTGAGTTTAAGTCATCGCCTTCTACCATGCTCATTATCTTTCTTTTGGAAGTAATTTAAAGATAGGGAAACATTTCACATACTCCTCACTCAGTCTAATTGGTGGGCATTGCCTTGGCTGTAGCACAAGCTGAGATAATGTGTTCTCTTTTTATTTATTTATTTCCCCCCATTTTTAACTGTACATTCTCTCTTTTTATCAGTACATTTTCTCATCCACCCGTTTCATAGCAGAGAGAGTGAACCACAAGAGAAAAAGAAGAAATGGTCATGAAGACTGAGTTATACTTTGTCGTTTTATGAGGCTAAAATGATTAGGACCATGAAGTGAAGAGGCCATATTTTAACAAGTCTGTTCCATTATTACCACTGAAAAAGCTGACAGAACGACTATTTAGGATCAGAAGCCAACACTAATGACTAGAGTGGATACGCTACTGCAGACATCCATGTTACTGCTCAAGTAACTTAATGCAAATTATATTCATCCTCTTTTTGGGACCTCAAATGGGCTCATTCACTGGAAACCCGATTATGATTCAATTCAAGGAATGGGGACGTGGACAAATACTCCAGTGCACACTCAAACCAGTTTGCCGAGGTGGGCCTGGAGGTCGACCCTGGGCCCTCACTGCCGATCCTGCTGCTGCTGACTCCATATGTCCTGCTCTGTGAACCTTAAAGTTCAAGACGAGTCAAGATGGAGTCCTTTTCCCAAACCAAACACGTCCTCCTCCGATTTTACGTTCTCAGAAGAACATTTTTCCCATTTATTTATTTCTCTGACCATACCTGTGATCGCTGCTTCTTTGTTTGCTCTTTCTGGATACTTAAATAATTTATAATAAATAAACTTTACAAAATAATTATTTCCTTTTCCATTCAGTAACTTAATCATTTGAGCTGTTAGATTGAATGTCTTGTCAGTCACCCGTTGTTTAAAAATCACACCCGTGTGAAGTGAGCGGTGGTGGGTGGGTGCAGCGGGGGTTGCAGTGCTTAAGGGTAAAAATACGCGACCGCAGGTTTCCCGGGGAGATGCGTCTTGACCCAAGGAATCCAGGGAAAACATATTTTTAATTTTCTGACCTACGGGTCCAGAGTTGCGAGGCAAGTGGTCCGTTATAGCGCCACCATGTGGCCAAGTGGAAATGCTTTTGGGGATTCGTTGAGTATGCCACCCCCCACCTGTGGTTGAAATTCAGTGTTGACTCGACGTTTTGTTTGTGATTTATGGCTATTGTTTGCAAAACAGGCCCCTCCCGCTAACTTTGGAAGCCTGTTACGAACGAACGGAATGGACTATCGCAATATCCCTTGAGTATGTTCATTGCATGGGTTCATAGATCATGTGTACCGTTTTTTGTGCAATTTGAAGAAAATATGTAGGAAAAGGAACAAAAAGTGTGTTTTGGAGAAAATTCAAGATGGCGGAAAATCTATCCTGGCGCAAATGGGCGTGGCCTATATGGGGAGATGCGTCTTGACCCAAGGAATCCAGGGAAAAAAGAATTGTAATTTTCCGACCTACGGTTCAAGAGTTATGGGGCAAAACGTAAAGTGGGCCGTTATAGCGCCACCATGTGGCCAAGTGATGTAATTATTTTTCGATTAATTCTTAAAATCATTATGAATCTCCTCTCCGAGGTTTGAAACTGTAGCCCCTATGGTTTGCGAGAAAAAAAGAAAATGAATGTGAGTTTTTGCCATTCCCATTATAAGTCAATGGGGAAAATTAATTCACTAATAAATTAATATCAATTAAACTATTGAACCTTTCTCTTAGCAAGTTACTAGCCGACTATTCCCCAGTAAGCCGGTCGATTTGACATATGGCGCAAGTGTGTGGTGGCAAAACTGTGGGACTAGTAGCGTGCCGAAGTTTAGGAAGTTCAGGCTACATACAGACACACACACACACACACACACACACACACACAGACCCACACGGCCACGTATAGGAGCGGTCACCACCGCTCAAAAACAGGCTTTCATTAAATGGCTACACACCTAAGACTTTAAAGTGCTCTTCTTGAGAGAAAGCCTAGCCTCGCGTCAGAAAACAACGCCACTGCACTCTTCTTTCAGCTCTACTACCAAGTGAACATCAGTAAGACTGTGAGGTCAGGTCAAATAGCCAAAGTTGTGTACTCGTGAGCTGACCTTGGGTTGTGATTTGAATAATATGGTCTGGCAAGAGATCCATTGTAAGTCTCCAGTATTGTGAGCATGCCATGCATTTGGCATGTTATTGGACAATATCGTAATAACTGGCTTAGACTTATCTAGCTTAACCACTGTTTAAATGGATTAGAGTCAAGACATTTGTGGAATGTTATTTTCTGGGCTTTGGATATATTGTGTGGTAAGATGGTGAGGCAGATGGAGTCAGAGACACTTGAGTATTTCTACTGTAAATAAGACAATTGTTGCATGATATCACTGGAGAAGTACATACAGTATGACACACAAGTCCGTGGTCATGTAGTTCTCTCAGAGAAAACGGGCTGTCATATATTATTGTGGTTCGATAAGATGCTCATAAAGAGGGACCTAAGCCATGCATAAGGTCACCAAACGTTAGAACGAGTTGCAATATAATAATAATAGTTACCTACTCCTCCCACAAGGGAAATTCAGATATCGCAGCCCAACCCAGCTGCTTTTTTCAGCTTAACCCAGCTGAACCCAGTGCTGCCCACAAGGAGCGCGTACCTGCGACCTCTGGGGCCTCCGGAGTCCTAGGTATGGACACTAACCACTCAGCCATCACTGCTCAATATATAGGCAGGCTAAGGTGCCGCCCAGACGGAGATGTTTTTAGGTGAATCCGCAAAAGGTTTTAATCATCATTAAACCATCTCAACCTGTGGTACATGTACCACTGGTGGTACTTGAGCCCCCCTCTGGTGGTACTCAGAAGAGTCTCCCAAAAAAGATTAAGTAAGAAAGCATACTGTAAGTGGAGTGAAATATTTATATTATACTACAGGTAGTTATTCTGACCAAGCAATAGGTTGAAATTGGCAATCCAGTTGTGCTGAAATGAGCATACTCACACAGTTTGCACGGGATGTTCACAGACGTAGTAGGCCCTAAATCTGGCTGGCACACGGTGCTGGCATTTTGGATACTGAAGCGGAATGTGTTATGACTCTTCTTTCTTTCTTTCTCTTTCTCTCTCTTTCTCTCTCTCTCGATCTATCGATCTATCTATCGATCGATCGATCGATCGATCCGTCGTTTCCATATACAAGGACCTGGGTCAAAGTGGGCTCAGCGGGACTCACTACAGTGTTCTGGGCAGGCCAAACATGGCCAAACGAGTGATTTGATGTAGTGCTGCTTGCTACTGACTGGCCGTGGTCATGATGTTTCACTAGACTAAAGTGAGGCCTGTATTTGCTCTCCCCCAGGACTTCAGAACAGAGATGGGGGCATGGCCAAAGTGGAACTCTTTGGCGATTGGTTCATAGATTGATTGATAGATAGATAGATAGATAGATAGATAGATCACACTTTTTTCTATGACCATCTATTTACTGATACTAGAGTTTCTGGCCGCTATGCAGTCCTCACATCTAGAGTTCAGGCGGCTATGCTGCCCTCACTCCTATGTCACACCGCCGCTGCCCATATATGGAGATCTCTGTATCTGTCAGTCTTTGTCCCTCATGCGCCAAACTGAACCAAGTTACAAATCAAAACATGAGCAAAAGTACAGATCAGGCTGACCTGACCTGTACTTTTCTGTCTCCGCTACACATGGACCTGTTAAGGCATGTTAATTGCTGGGTCTGTGTAGTGAAGCAATAGCCTACAGAAGTGGGAGGCAATTGCTTTGTCCACCTTTCTTGCCCTCTGCTCTCTCTGATTTATCAACCTCAGAGTTACTAATATCTGAATGCCTGAATAATGTACTCATTAGTTGTTGCAATGCATCGTGTGATCGTTTTCCCTTATTGGGATTTTCCATTGTGAGGTTTCCTTGCAGTATGATGGATGCACTTGTATCCGTCTGGGGGCACATTTCACATAGGAAGTGGTCAAACCCCTAGTTAATTAGTTAATTTAAGTTAGGATTAGTGTTCATGTCAAGGTTAAATGTTCTTTGAAACTTTTTAGATACTGTACATCAGGCATTCTCAAAACCTTTTTATGCCACAACACCATATTACAGAGAATAGCTTGAGAACCGCTGCTGTAAATAATAGATTTAAATTCTCCCATCCACCGTGCTTTTCTATTGGTCTGTAAATCGAATTGGTTATTCAGAATTCCCTGCACATTCCGGCCTCCCGTGATTTTGTCCATCTCCACTTGGCATGTGCTTATAGTACAGCATCCTTCCCCAGCCATGGGTGCCTCTGAGTGGCATGCATGTTAATTGTAGTAATGAAGGTCACCTGGAGGAGCAGCTGGAGTTCCTGTACTGTATCTACAACTTTTCCTTTAAGGAAGCTGAGGCCTGGCGCGAAACTCACCACGAGCCCAAAAAGCACCATATGCTCACCAGCCACTACCTCACACCTCTCCCTGACCTCCCACTGAGAAAATATTAAATCACAAGTCAGATCTCCAGGGGCCTTGGAGAGTCCCTGTGACTGTGAGCTTTGTGCACAGAGAATTAGCCCTCTCGTCTCGTCCAGAGTGGCCATAGCTGATTGGGTAGAGAGGCCATCTGACAATCAGAAGGTCACGACCCGTCAATGTCTACATGATGTCGAGTGCCACTGAGCAAGACACTTGACCCCAAACAGCTCCCTCCCGAGTACTGATCATGACCATCTGAGCACACATCAGCTGGGTGAAGCAGACATTTAATTTATCTTCCCGTTTACAACTGGGATCAACTTGTTGGGTCTAAGAACTCTGCTTACAAGATAAATACAACTGCCACACTTGAACATTCTGTTATGTCCAGTTAATATAGCTATACAAGCCCAGCACTCCACGTCTGTCCTCAAATTGTGCTGACCTGAATACTTCTCATATTTCATCTATTCTAGTTAATAGTCAAAATATTAATGGTCAATCTGGCACTCACTACTACTCACAGCTACTGTTACTGTTTTTCAGATTTTTCAAGCACAAATCAGTTGGCACTTTGCCTGATGTACTGTTTTTTTTTTGTGGAAATGTTAAACCCCTCAATTAAAAATGAAAAGGTGATGAGGCCTCCAACTAGGGGGCCACCCTTAAATTGGAATAACCCGCTGGGAGAGCTTAGGCTAGCAAAATAAATATCACCTTATCATGCAACTCCTATAACTATATATATATAACTATAACTGTGTGTGTGTGTGTGTGTGTGTGTGTGTGTGTGTGTGTGTGTGTGTGTGTGTGTGTGTGTGTGTGTATTAGTGTGTATTTTTTTAATCCATCCAATTCTGTACCGTTCTTACACATTGCTTTTATTAACAAAGTGACAAACTTAACAAAAGAAAACAGGAACAAGGAAAAAGAAAGTCCTCAACAGATGATGATGATGATGATGATGACTGTTATAGTATATTTCTACACATCCCTGTTTGTTAACTGTGTTTTGTAGATTGAGCCAGTTGACGTCTTAGGGGGGTAGGACCGTAGGAGTTAGACAGGATTAAAGGTTAAACTGGATGTGGACTGGCATATTGGCATCTCTCTCTCTCCAGGCAGCTATTTGACTGAATGGGCTTTGTGACAGCAGATTGCAGGAGACCTGGGGCTCAACTGCAGGGACTTCCTCTGCCAAGCCCTGGGTGGGTTGTTCTCTGATATTTCACACTTAAGGGCATGGCTCAGAGCCCCTGCATGCTGCCTGACCGCACTCGCATCCACAAACACACCCCCTACTCTTATTATAATGCCATACACGTGCGCACACGCACACACATACAGTACACGCAAGCACAGAGGAAGAAGCATAAGTGGAAGATGAGATCACAAGCATTTATATAATTGCATGAGTTCAATGTCAAATTTGTTTAGGTTGATAGTTGGATATGAAGTTTATGACCTGAAGTTTCAAGATGAATTGAAGAGAAAGGGATTGATCTTTTTGGTGGCTGGCTGTTATTTACAGTAATCCCAGAGAAAGAGAAGAATGGTTTCAAATCATTCCTCTAACCCCCTGCTGTGCTGTTAGCTCCATGGAACATCATTTACTGCAAGGCCAGATGGAAACTCATCTATAGAGGGAAGAGAGTAAACTTTTCCTACATCTTTGTGATTCATCCTGTCAGACTAGCAATCTTTGTTCAAGGGCACTGTGTGTGTGTGTGTGTGTGTGTGTGTGTGTGTGTGTGTGTGTGTGTGTGTGTGTGTGTGTGTGTGTGTGTGTGTGTGTGTGCGTGTGCGTGTGTGTGTGTGTGTGTGTGCGCATGTGTGTGTGTATGGGGGGGGCGCTGGGGGGTCCACCAGGGACATATTAGCTGTATCTCTTTCCCAGTCTGTGCTCTGAAGCACTCCCTAATCATTACACTGTAACTCCATCTGCGCTGAGGCACAAGGCATGGCATTTAAAAATATATATTAAATAATATATAATAAAGCACCAGTTTACCCAACAGTCTCTACAGAACAGACTGTTCTTGAGGGAAGCAACCAACAATTATTTTCATGGCCATTTAATATCGATCCTCCTTTTGTCTGTGCTATCGATGGAAACCAATCCCATTGCTTATATTCCTTCACACGAGGGGGTTGCCCTTATAGTTAGGGAAAGTTATCAGAGTCTTTGACCAATCTGGGAACTAAATGCTTACCAATAGCTTTCTTCACAAATGTGTTCATAAAGGTGTCTACTATCACCTCTGAACTTTTTCAAACCCAACTCCCTTGGGAAACTTGAGATTTCCTTTTTGTTTTATTTTCCTTTGTTTTATTTTCCTGTATAGTTAAGTCAATGAGACCCCAACTTTGATTGGCTCCCAGAAGGTTTCCCAAGGGATTTGGGTTTGAAAAAGTTCAGAGGTGATAGTAGACACCTTTATGCTGCTTAGAAAATACCAAGGATGTGTCAGTGATGTCACTGTGATGCGATGATTTCACGTGTGTCTTTAGTCCAAGGGATCTCAAACCTTTTTAGGCCGTGACCCCCAAAATAAACATTTAATGTGACTCTGTTCCACAGATAAATATTGTGAAAACAGCAGATCTACATGAGGCATTGTGAGCATGTAGATCTGCTGTTTTCACAATGTTCGCCTCTTGCTTACTTAATATTTGACAGTTTGGCCAGTTTGGTTTCTTGAAAATCCTTAAATTGACACTTTATAAATGTGCAGATACCCTGTATACACATATGTTGGTTTGTTTACCGTTGAGTGAGACATTTTTTTTACATTAAGCTAATCCTCTGGGGACCCCACAAAATAATTTTGGGACCCCACCTGGGGTCCCGACCCCAAGTTTGAGAACCACTTGTACCACTACCAGGCACACTACCTCCATCTAACCTCAGAAGCCATAAAAGGCGATATCTTGTGTTCTTAGATTATTATATCAATCTACTGTATGTGATTGGCTTGCCCAGGTAAAGTAAGCAAAAAACTAACAAAATGTTTTTGCGATTCACTTTTATTTTCTTGTCTGCAGTGGTTTATTTCAGTTTTATATGGAACAAAGAAAACATTTTGGTAGTTTTAAATTGGCATATTATTAGAAATGTTTACATGATTCATCATTATTGATTAATTAATGACAAAAATAGTATTTGATAAAGTTTCTGTCCATCGATGAATTCCTTATTTGATTAACTCTTTTAGTGCTAAAACCGAACAATTTCGGTTCTTTTTTTCAATCCAATCCAATATTTTATTTGCTATTTTACTTACCCTGAGCTGCTTGTAGAGACGTGAGTGGTTCTGGCTCGTCCATCGCTTTCCAACGAGCCATTCTACGTGTTCCGACGATTTATTCCATTGAAAAGGGTTTAGAATAAAGTTTAGAGCCCCCCAAAAAAAAACTCTATTTTTGCACGACGTATCCGAGGTACCGAAACCGAACAATTCCGGTTTCTTTAATAAAATGAATTAAATAATCGGAGGCCTCGACGAAGCCCCCGTCTAAATTTTGATCCAGGCCGAAAACCACAAGCTCTTTACACCGGCCCGTAATCGGGTAACGCCGCCGCATCGCGCCGCCTAATCCAATACATTCTCACATCTTTAGAGACCTTTTCTCTGAACTGTGTTCCTATGGCAGCGAAAAAGTTTTTTTTTTGCGGCTAAATAGCCTCAAATCGGGCTTAAAAAAAAAAAAAAAAAAAGATAGCTAACTGATAGCTCTCTTCATCCGGTTCACGTTCATAACACTGTTCACAGTGAAATCCCAATGCACTTCTGCCTGGGTACCCGGATGTTATAGCGAAGGCCTTTGGGGAAATGTCTGGCACTTTAGCGGCCTCTTGTGGCCCCTGGCAGTCATCGTGTTAAGTGTTTCACCACTACTGAATATTTTGTATTATTTTTTTATACTTTGTATACAGTAACTGGTTGACTATTTGTCTTCATCTGTTCATATCTTTTGGTGCATTTTCATACTCATCTTCTCAAGCTTGGTGTTGGTGGGAGTGAGCCAACACCCCCAGTAAGTAGATGTCAAGAGCTTTGCAAAAAGTGTACAATGCATTATGATGGAAAGGTACGAAGATCCACCACACAGACCTTCTTGGCCAGGAAAGCGTCGGAGAAGGAGGATAAATACCCAGTGAGAGAGCCAGAAGGCCTAATTGGATACTTGAAACGAGTATCGATCTGGTTTTGGGGTTTGTCAGCTTTTGCATGAGTGAGGCTTTTCCAATATTTCACTGCCTCTGGGCCGTTACTGTCAGTAACTCTACCCTCCTACCCCTTGTTGATCTTGCAACCACTACCCACCCTTGACTATAAAATGTCTGTTTTTCACTCGAAGTTCTATTAACTCAAAACCTCAAGACACTGCATTAAATATTGGGCCGCCAGTTGCATATTAACAGCATACAACATTAATGAAGTCCAATGAAGCATAGAATTACATTGATTTATAGTTTTTGTCGTAGCTTAGTGCCTGGGCCTTGTGCTTTCATTTGTAGGTGACTTCCACTGTGGCATGGATCATAAACTCCACAAGACGGGTCCAGGATCTGATGGAGAGCCTTACACCCCTTTTTAATATATCACTTGGCAAACATGTGTTCAATATAAAGCACCTTGTTTTATGAGGCGACATCACCGTCTCTCTCTGTCTGAGTCATTCATCCCCCCGACCCCTGGGTAATGAGAACTGAATTATTCATCCTGCAATCCCTCTCCTGTCTCCACTCTCAGCCAGATGTTCCTGAAGAGGACAGGGTGGATGGATGAAAGAGGAGATGGACGCCTGTTTGCCTTTTCGATGTCTAGACCGCTTCTCAAGTTTCTGGACTTTCGCCTCATGCTGTTGCAACTTTGACTTGAATGCTATTCAGTGCCACACTTTGGGACTGAGCTCACAGTTAATCAGGCAATTAACAACTTCCAGTGGTAAAGTAGGGCTTTATCCTAAAAGATAATCATGTAGATAATTGCTTAATAAACATGGACTGATGCTGGAGCCAATATTATGATCATCATGTTTACCTTTGTTACACTATGTAGTCTAGTGTAGACTTTGTAACGAAGCCTTCCTTTCAGCTGAAAGGCTGGTGGACACCTCATCTGTCTTAGTCGCTTATCAACACAGCCTTCATCATGTCATGTTGTAGCCTTTACTTTTGGCAGTATTTAATGGGACTACTTGACAGACAGAGGAACCAGATTCAATCTTTATTGTCACATCACATTACAAGTTTTGGTCAGTGTGCTGCTCATTTTCTCAAGGCAAGGCTGTAACATTTTAATTAATATGAGGCGTAACAGCCAGTTTAACATGCTGTCTTTTGTTGAGTGATGCTGACCACTTTCCTGCAGTTGACCACTTCAGTGGTCTGATTTCAGTGAGCCAGACACACTTTGTTATGAGTCACGCACGCACGCACGCACGCACGCACGCACGCACGCACGCACGCACACACAGAGTGAAAACTGAAGCTAGGGCAAGTGCTAATAGAGCAATCATATTGTCGATAATTTGTTCTTCTGGCACAGTCCTGAGATGTTTTTCCTGAATTTACCAATGATGAAGTGATTATTGGCAGTAAATGTGTTTGTATAATCTGAAAGAGCAAGTGTCTTCCTTGCATGAAGTATGTCAAGAGTTGTGCATATTAGACAGACAATCCTCTGCTTAATGTTTTTAGCCTGTTAAACTATCTAAAAGAGAACAGATGGGCCTGGAAATGAGATCAGGAAATGAGACTGGAATTTGACACCATTGCTTTGATGCTGAATTGACTTGTAATGTTTAAAAGTTCAAGGAGGTTAACAACTTTTCTAAAACCACCTGCCCCAAGAAGAACTGCTTATTTTCCCCCTGGTATGCATACCAACAGTATTGGCAAATAACTCAAACTAATTTGTTTTAACCTGTCTGGAGTATAACACTGATGATAACCAGAAACTAAACAATTTTCAAGTTGGCATAGTATTTACATTCACATTTTGCTATTTGGAAAATTAAGGTGATGGTTTCATCCAGTGTAAATTGAAGTACAGAAGCAATGCCAAAATATTTTATAAATATTACATTAAGCAGTGTAACGGTCAAAGATGTAGCTACCAGTCAACAGACGTGAGAAGGATCTCTTTGTTCTGACTACAGCCAGGAATGATGTGTTATGACCAGATTGAGGATTAGGTGGAAGTGGGTGAAGTGATTGCATATTGACATTAGAACAGATAAAATGTTTACATGAATTATGCTGGTGCAGTAAACCCTGACCTTTCAAGTGGTGCAAGTCAGTTAAAACAAACATACAATAGCATTTCCAAATACCATTTGATCCCGTTTCTGACAGAAAGTTGTTTTTGGTTAAAGGATTTCTGTTCCATACACATCAGTTTAACATTAGGTCCTCCAGTACAAGAACTAAGCGTTGTGGAATGTGTCTTGTTTGACTTTTTGAAATGCCTTCGTGTGGGATTGCATGATGCTATCCAGATTGGATTGTTATGAGGTCTGTAGTATCTTGACCTTCTCTAGGGCTTGGGCTCTTAGACTAGATTGTTTGATCTTATCCGCATAGCAGAATTGTCAAACTAACTTTATATTGTATTTTAGCAACATACTGTACACATCATCTTATGTTATCTCATCTTAAGCCGTCTCATGTATCCATATCTTACCCAGTGCAGTGACTACGTGTTTCTTTTCTAATCTCCCAGTGGAATCATTTCAGTTGTTCTATCCAGCTCCACAACCACAATCAACATGGTAGGGGGTTGGGTATTAGTTCAGCCCACTGCATCTCAGTGGGAGAGGAGACTCAGGTCAGCACCGCAGCATCATTAAATGTTTCCTCACTTCTGTGGGCTCGGGAGGAATTTGTAGTATGTGGACTGCAGAATACAGGCCGAATGGCTGCGTTCTTAAGTGGTCCGTGGAGCACTTTGTGTGTGGCCCCACACTGTGGAACTAGGGCCCCACAAGAGGCCTGGTGTCCCGTCCCGTCCCCCCAGTTCTGTAGCGGGCCAGGAGGAAGGATGAGGAATTGATCAAAAGGGAATAACCTGCCCCTATGGAGACTGAGATTAGTTTCTCTGCCTCTGAATTTGATGATCAATTTGTCCCTTGCTTACTCTTTATGTGACTACAAGGCTGGCTTAACCATGATCATGATTAAATGCAATCTATTTGTGACATTGGTTTCAGATGTCACAGTTTAAAAGTAGTAATACAAGAAAGTTTGTGTGTGTGTGTGTGTGTGTGTGTGTGTGTGTGTGTGTGTGTGTGTGTGTGTGTGTGTGTGTGTGTGTGTGTGTGTGTGTGTGTGTGTGTGTGTGTGTGTGTGTGTGTGTGTGTGTGTGTGTGTGTGTGTGTGTGTGTGTGTGTGTTGATGTTTGTTCTTGTGTTTACATACTTATTATCCTGATGATTCTTTTGCCTTCATATGTCATTTCTCACTTTATGTTGTTCCAAACACATTGTGGAATTAGAGCTCTATATAACTCCATACATGAGAATCTCACACTTGTACCATCTCTCAAATCTGTTCTCACTTGAGAAAGTATTTTATTATCCTTTCACCATTTCTCTGTCTTTTTATTTTATATACAGTGTATATAGTCTGTGTGTATAGACTTTATACTGTTGCTGGGGCTTCTCTGCAGTCCAGTCTGTCTTTCTTTTGTGTGATGCGGATTTCACTGGTGGTGATGGTGAAGAGCGAAAACTAACTAGCCGTACATTTATCAGTGTGCTCTTCTCCTGCACAACGATGTGTCGGAGCGAGTACGGAAGCAGCCTTCTCTCGATGGCGCCTCCATATCTCCGCTCTTGTCACATGGAGGTCTGATGGTGTGTGTATCTCTTGTGTAAGTAATTAACTTGACCCCCTGTAGTACTGAACCAGGCTACGCTCAATTCTATAGCTATTATGTACCATGCACATATACAGTTCTTTCCCCTCGGCCAGTGGTGCCCTGCCACTGCATGGGCCTGCATCACCTCGTGGAGCGTGGACACAGCAGGCCTTGTGTGATTGTGCCCATGAATAGACTGTGGGGGCAATTGTTCTGGGGTGTTGTTGATAGTCTAGCTCTAGCCAGTGCTCTCGTTGATTCCAGTGACAGGCCTTTCTCTGAAGATAACAATGTGTTTCAGCTCCAAGCCAGCAGAGTGGGCGCATCTTTAAAATAGACCTGTAATCATAGACCCAGGCTGAAAACACATCTCAGATGTTAGCTCTAATAGCATGCCCACAGTGACAGAACCCAACGTGCAAGGTAGACTTCTTGACTTTTTGTCTCATGACATCGTTTCCTTAGCACCAAAATAACAATTGGAGTGCTAAAACATATTTTAAAGCTCAACCGCAGCAGCTTATTAAGTTGTTGATGTCATCTTGACATATAATTGTCTATTTAGAAAGAATCGTTTAACATTGCCTTTCAAGTATACAAGTTGTGTTGCATATATTATATTGCAGGTGTGAAAGCTAACATTCTGCATCATTACCCAAAGCAAAAGTTTAATCTAGTCTCGATATTCCCTAAATTATTTAAAACTAATCATCTTCAATCTCTTTTCACTGGGTCTCGTCTTGTCACAGTGTTTAATTTTAAGAAACAAAGTTAACAGGTGCCAGGGGAATATGTTAAAACTTTGTAATTTGCCATTTAGTGTGAATTGTAAATACAATTTCAACCAGCTCTTACTTGGGTATTTACACATTTACATTTCTCTTCTTGTCTACCTCCCTAGAGTTATAAGAGGTTGTCGTCGGCTGACCTTTACTTACTGAAATGTGGCACTGCCTGCTTTAGTATGTGCATACATCCTTTTAGACCCTCAACCCAGCAAAGCAAGCTGTAGAACAATTCTTCCTCCCTGCCATGGCAGGAGTTTCCTATAGGGATATACAGGATGTACATACTGTACAGTACAGTAGGCTATAGAACAGTAACTTTGAACTCATAGTTGTAATCCTATGTGGCAATTCAAGAACAGCTCCTGTTTGCTGTCCCTGAGTGAACCTGGCAAAATGCCAAACAGACACTAAACGGGTGCCTTTTGTGCTATGCAAATGGAATTGCCATAGTAACTAACTGTCTGTTCTTAAAGGAGTAGTTCACCCCCAAAATGACTTGTTTCTATTGATTAGTCACACCATGGAGAGTAGAGTTCAATAATATTTTTTGGTTTTAGTCACATTCCTAAGACAAAAATTTTATTCGAGTAAATTTACCCCCATTGATTCCGGATGGTGACCCGTTTCGAAACGGGTCACCATCCGGAATGAATGGGGGTAAATTTATTGTTATCACATTTTTGTCTTAGGAATGCGACAAAAACCAAAAAATAATATTGAACTTTACTCTCCATGGCGTGACTAATCAATAGAAAAAAAGTCATTTTGGGGGTGAACTACTCCTTTAATGCCGGAGAACGGATTGACTGACTGAAGTGTCTGATTTCTCAAGAGAACCTTAGCCCACCTGGTCGAGATGGGAGCTTTGAAATGTTCCGAGAAGTGGCAGTGAAGACACAAAAACACTTTAATCTTTCAAGCTTGACTAATGCTTTATTTTCCCCCCTTCAAACTTGCCCTTAAAGGAAATAAAGTGGGGGGCTGCTGATGCAGACAGTAAGATAATAAATCCAGAGTTGCAATGACAACAGTTGGCATTTGGACCAGCAGTCACTCTGATGGGCAGTGATATGTAATCATCACAGTGCCTACAGTATGTCTTTTAACTTTCAGGTTCTCCATTCTATTTTTTGATTGGATTACTACTCCACCAATTATGTTCTCTTTTGTAACATACACATACTGTTGATGATTAGAAGAGTGTAGAAGAAGTGTTATACTCACATATATTCAGAGTTTTGATTTGCAAGAATGTTGACACAAAGACTGAGTATGTATTATATAAGAGAGAGGAAATCTTCATGTTATGACTATGTGGGTGGTCCGTCTCTATATTCTGTGAGATTTCGTTATCTCATTGGCTGAAGCAAATATTTCTCTGCATTCCATAACCAAACGGCTTGCTTTGGCATAGGATAAACTAGATCACATTTTGTTTTCATTGCACTGCAATCAATATTTCCATTAAGTGGATGGACCCATTCATAAACTGACAACCTGCACACTTCTCACATGATCAGCTATAAGCATCAGCACTTTCACAATGATCCTTATGTTACTCGTGTTGCTATGCAAACAACCACAACTATGATAATATAACGGTGAGGGTAAGCTGATCTTGGGAACATTTCCCCTTCTGGTGTCCTCAGTTTGTTTATGAGTTTCCTCTTGGGCTTCAGCACTCGCTCAAAGCCAAGCACAACAAGGATTCTGATCCACCAGAGGAAATGAGAGCATGTCACCATCGTTGAGAGGACAGGAACTCCAGTCAAGGGTGTCGCACCAAATTCTGGGCCCTGGGTACAAGGATTCACTGCGGGCCCCCCATGAATGTTCTTCATAGGAGGGGGGGGGGGGGGGGGTTTAAGCCATTTAGACTGGGAACGCATTATTTTGTGCTTTAACTCTTGAAAAATCTTGAAAGTTTGTTCAAGTCTTTGAATATTTCAAATCCTTCTAAGGTTTTTGAAAAACCTAGGTTTCTATGTCAGTGGTGCTCAAACCTTTTCATGTGAAGGACCCCCAAAATGATATGTATTTGGCCATGGACCCCCATTTCAAAATATTTGGTTCCAGGGACCCCCCAGAAGCAACATTTGAGTTACAAATGTTTGCTTAAAAAATACAAATTATTCAAAGATTTGCACACATTTTCACAACGTTTCAAAAATAGCAGATCTACAAGCTCGCAGTGCGGCACTCTGTGCCGCGCTGTAAGCTTGTAGATCTGCTATTTTTCAATAGCTAAAGTATAAAATAATTAACCCCCCCCCCCCCCCCCCCCCCCCCCCCCTTGTGACGCCCCTGACTCCAGTAGCTGTGTTCTTCTGACAGCCAGTCCACAAGGAAACGTGCCTCTGGCAGGCTCTCAACAGTTGTTGACTTATGCGTGTATTTTGATAGGTTAATTAGAGGTGATGGGAAATATTATTTATTATGCTTTCATACCGTGGGAGATGTTGTGACTAGGGATGTCACCGAATAATCGATTTTCGAATATTCGTTAGATTAATCAATATTCGATTTTAATATTTCATAATCGATTTTTTTTTTTTTTTTTTTTTTTCGTTTTTTTTTTTTTTTATACTATTTTTTGGCTTAGTTAGTTAGTTTCAACCAAAATATAGAATATAGGCTAACAATAGTATTAATGATAATAGTAAATGGCCATTGATTTATTATTCACACCAGCACCAACTGTAAACTGTGTAGAGTGAAGGAGCACAGCAGAGAGTGGCTGCCTGCTACACACTCCCCTCCCCCCCCTGTCTCAGACACAGGTGTGATTGATTCAGGCTTGATTGTTTGGTACTTGGTGGCCATCATCAAAGAAAAGGGAAAACAGCGTCCTCTGTATTGTAAAGCATCACAGAATCTGTTCTTGAGAGATTAGGTGAACAGTACACTGGCACACTAAAAAGAAAGATGAAGAGTAGTAGTTAGGCTACCAATTACCTGAAGAGCCATGTTGTACATATGTAAATGTGCATCGAAATCCAGTAAAAAAAAAAAAAAAACGAAAAACAGAAGAAGAAAAAAAAACGTTTTTTTTTTTTTTTATAAAAAAATAATAATAATAATTAATTATTGATTTTCGAATAATATTCGAATATTGCTATAGAATAATCGATTTTGATAAAGGTCCATTTTTGACATCCCTAGTTGTGACTGATATTAGTAGGGATTTGATCTGTAAATGTGAAGGGAATTGTGGCCAATATTAGTTGAAATTGATGCTGGTTAAATAAAGATCTGTCGATCACAATAAATTATTGCCAACATTTTCTTTTTTATTTGTTGTGACCCCATGCTTGCCTCTGGAATCACTCGGGTGTTATGGAAATGTAATTAAAGAGTGAATCTCATTATATGAATTGTAGAGTATTCAAAATGAATTATCATGAGGACAACTTGAGCCTTCTTTTGGGGATATGTGTCCATATATAATTGGAATAAAGTTCACTGTGTTTACTTTTACCATACAGCCAGCCTCTGTTGACATTCAATAAATGCTTTATAAAGAATGTAGCAACTCTGATAGGTTGGTGTCAACTGCTGAATTTGACAATTATTTTAAAGCCTCCAAAGTGTCTGGCTGTTAAACCTCATTGCAAAGTTTGTTGACAATTCAGCGATCTGGCCCAGAGATGACAGTCTTGCACAATGATTCCCATGATGTCTACCATAATTCTTCCTGGAGAAAATAGTTAACAGGCTTCCATCAAATATGCATTGGAATTTCCATTAAACATCACACTTGCAAGCCTGTTTTGTGAATTTCCCCTAAGTATTATGCAACTTATACTGTCATTCCAATTGTTTTGAAAGCAGCCTTAGGTTTGCCATAGAATATGCAAATGATGACTTAAAGCTGGTTTATGTTCTCGAAGGGTGGGAGTCAGGGGTCTATACTGACACATGACTTTGTTTGCATCTTAAAGTTATTTTTTTTTGTAGGTTCCTCAAATAGATTCTCTCCATGTGTTTCACATCATGTGATTCTTTCCATGTGATCTCTCTATGTGATAACATCCCCTTCTTTCTGCCACATGTTTTTTAGACTCCTCATCCTCGATTGACAAGCTGGTCACGCTTTTCATTTAATACCTTGCAATTATCACATGATCCGCCGCGGCCCTCTCGCCATTGTGATGGAATCAATCTCTCCTTCATCCCTCCTCTCTCTAACAATAGTTACCCCATTTATCAACTGGTGCAGTACAACAACTTTTCTGGTTAATCGATCGGCTCTGAAGTCTATACAGTGTGGTGTGCCATTTACAGTATGTCAGGTTTGGGGGGAGGAGGGGGGGGGGGGGTTAATTCCTGCTGGGAATTGGTTGACCTTTGTCTCCAGACGTCTACCCTTTAACTCTGCTTCATTACATCCCGCTTTCTTCCCTTTATTAAATGTTCTGGAGTCTGGACTGTAGAAGTATCATTACTCCCCCGTGTGACCTGAGATATATCTGATCACTGGCCTCATCAGTTTTTCATAGCTCTGGCTGTCTGGTCAAATAACAGTAATTTCACAAGAACAGAAAAAAGGAGAACAGAACAACATGTCTGTCTGTTTACTTGTCCATCTGTTTGCTGTACTACTACACTGGGACCACAGGTCTGTACCTCAGTTATAAGTTATAAGCTGTCCTAAAGGATACACAAAACAATCTAGACATGCGTTCCTCTACACAGACTCTGCTATCAGAATATATCTTCTGATTGCAACATCCAGGCTGAGATCTGGCCCTACTCATGAAAAAAAAGGAAAAAAAGAAAAGATGGCCGGGGAAAGGTGTGGTCCTCCTGGTCCCTCGAAATTAACAGATGATAACAAACCTCCAGATGGCTGTATTTGTGGAGGGATGAGAGGCATGGTTAGACAGCCACACTGACCCAAGCAGGTTCCATCCATCCGAGATGACACAACAGCAGATGTGGGAAGCTAGGGCCAAATGTCAGGGCCTGTGAAAACAACACGGAAGGTGCAGCACAATGCCCTTCCAAAGGACACCGAGATACTATCCAGCCACGTGCACATAGGCTACAGTGGCTTGGACAAATGTCTCCTGGGCCTACGGTGAACTATAATCAAGCTACGTTGACATCTGCATGGGAAAAGTCAGCTAATAAATTCTTCCACGGGAAAGGAATGGAACGTTTACAGTATGTAGCAATCTGAGGCCAGCTCAGGACATAGTGATGATGTCATGGTTTAGGAAGTGCATAGTGGTGTTTGTTTGGCTGTGGGCCATTACCGGGTTAGACGGAATATTCCATTTGGACCTTCTACTTGCTGGAGCTGAGCATACTCGTTACACTAGTTTTATCAAGTTTTTATTTATTTTTTATTTATTTTTGGTTTGTTTTTCATTGGTGTCTGGCACAATGTGGGAAAAATAAACTAAAGAAACGGCAATCTATACTTTGACAAGAACAATAAAGCTATATTTTCATTTTCTGCTAAGCAACACAGATCAGCACACCACTGCACAGTATGTTGTAACTCGAAAACAGAAAATGTATTCATATCAGTTTACACATTCTGACAGGAAAGATACAAGACATCCAAAGCCCTGGTCACTGGCCAGTCTGCTTATGATTAAACTGCTAGGTTGTCTCTCTCTTAGGAAATCTTACTCTAAGCTTCTGTTGTTATTGGCGGCTACAGTCAAACATCCATTTTTAATGCGTTCTTTTGTTTCTGTCATCTGCAGATGTTTGAAAGGAAGCATGTCAATCTTGCCATTCTTGTTGACTCTAAAGGTTACACAACTTCTTCTACCCTGAAATACACTGAAAGGATTATCCTTTTCAAAATGTTTTCAGAAACACATGACTTCCAAGATCCATAGAACCTGTTTCCACTGAAATTGGTTGTTGGTTTGAAAAGGCTGCGAAGTGCACAACGTTATTATTTTTACATTGTTTGCTATTCTTTTTTTTGTCTTTTCAGTGACGAATAAGAAGCCGCCTTGTGTATCCATCACCAAGGTGAAGCAATTTCCAGGCTCTTCAGCTTTCGTCAAGAGGTCACAGTGGACCATTGACCAGCTACGGCAGGTCAACGGCATTGACTCCAACAGAGTAAGTCTGTGACTTCTAACCCTCTTAACCATGTATTCAGGCTAAATAGAAGAGGGCATTTTGAACTCAAGTCACAATACAATTGATTTGGTCTCTGACTTGGATATTTTATATTTTCACTTAATGATATTTCACTTTCTCATCTATTTCTATCTCTCTCTCTCTCTCCCGATTGCACACACTTGCTCCCTCCCCAACCCAAGGACTGTCCAGAGTTTGACCTGATGTTTGATAATGGCCAGGACCAGTGGAATGCCAGTTCAGCGGGAGAGAAGTGCACCTTTATTCAGATCCTCCATCACACCTGCCACCGCTATAGCTCAGACGGGAAACCAGAGTTTGTCAACTGTCAGGCGAAACTGCTGGGAGGTAAAAAAATAAATAAAACATACTCACTACACTTACTATCCCACATTGCACAGTAAAATCCTCTGTGTTCATTTAACCCAGAGAGTGTAGAAATTGATAAATAAGAATTTACTGTGTACTAATATCACTTTCCAAACCTCACACTAGCTTTGCAATGCTAAACTTACTGCTGCCATCCGGATATTGTAAAGGGAGATCATAAAAGTTCTTAAGAGGATCTCACATCCATGGCTAAATTGGCATTGTTTCCCATATTTTCTGACTATATCTATGATATTTATAATATGCACATGGTTGAATAGCAAATACTGTCAGGTGTGGGTAATGTCAGACTTGACCAGCAATATTACTAGTCTCTGCCATGTCTATAACATTGTTTACTATCTATGTCATAATGTATCTGTTGTGTTCCTTTGAGATGTATTATTAATATTTGCCAGATTGGACCCCAAGGCACAAATGGACTATTTTTGCAGCATTCCCAGTTCACTAGTACCAATACCTACATGCAGTATCAATATTATAAATTAAAGATATGTTTCAACTACACTGTATTTGGACCAGACTTCCTTCAAAGCAACAAGAATTCTCAATTTTGTATTCCAAATATTAATACTGTAAGGCTATGAAAATCAGTCCATTGTGGATAACCCATTATCCCTGAAAGAAGCATCAATGTATGACTCCTCTAATCTGTAAACACAAACTAATTAAAGAAGATTCACAATCAATTCTCAAACGGATTATACTCACATGTGAGTGCATAAGTGGTCATTTCCTGTGCATGTGTGCGATACCCCAGAGGTGTAGGGCTTAATCAGCTATCGATCTGTTTACCCCCCGGGCTCATCTTTGCGCAACACTGAGGCTTCTGTATTATTTATGGATTTATTTTTGGAAACTCGACCCCACCCCTCTGTACACAGAGTCTACATCCTTCTCATATACAGGGGGGACCAGATGGGGTGTTAGAGGCATGAAGTCACAGAAATGCAGAGAACCGGGAAAAACTATTAACTGGAAAATACACGCTAGCATCGTACACACCCATCCACTCTTTCCAGATTCAAACCCCAATTCACCTCATCGGTGAATCCACACAGATTCACACGGGAGTGTATAAACCCGTAAGGCGTCGTCCATTTGTATACTCTGGTTTTTCTAAGATTTTACTGTGCAGTTTCTCAGTGGCGTCAGTTCAGAAAAAGCTAAGGTATGGCAACATGACTGGTGTCTTGCACGCGCGCGAAGACACCAGTCATGTTGCCATACCTTAGCAACAGGCATGATACATTTATTTTAAGAAGTGCATTTAATTTTTCCCCCGTTTCTACGGTTTCTTGGGCTGGATATGCCAGCACGGAACAGTTGTTCGAGTGCAGCTAAACTTGGCATGTTAGTAAACGTGCCACAATTAACAATAATGCATTGCACCTGTGCAGCTGACCTGCGGAACCTGGGAATATACTATTCTGTCAAGATGGGGCGAATACAAGTGTGGAGAATATAATTATAAATAATACCTTGTTAACTCATTGCATGCCAGGCCCGATAGTCCCGAGATTATTTCAATGTCTTTCCCTGCCAGGCCCGATAGTCCCGAGAATTTCCGCCATTTTGATTTTATTTTATTTTTTTATCAAAAAAAATTTTTTTTTCAAATTTTTTTTTGACCCCAAAAAATGTAGTAGGCATGATAGAAATCGCGAAATTGCATGTTTAACCCCCATAGCAACCCCATCTATCAAACATGGCAGCCATCTTTGTTTACATTTTAGGAAAACATAATGGCTTCTATCTCATGAACAGTGTTGGGCAATATTACTTAGGAGAGTAATCGTTACATGTTACTTATTACTCCTTGGAAAAAGTAATAATATTATATTACTTATTACTTGGAATCAAGAGTAATATATAATATATTAAGTTATATTACTTTTTTTTTTACCCCGCAAAAGAAAAGAGATGTAGGGTACAATGACACAATCTGTTTAGCCAGCTCCTTTTAGAACAGAATCCAATTTATTGGAAAAATAAGTCTCCAATCAGCCAAACAAGCTTTATTTGACAGCTGTGATCAGTGCATTTACCAGACATTTAAAACTGTCAGTAATTTTGACCCTAGGCTCGCTCTGTATGGTCTTTAACTCAGAATAAAGGATATAGGCCTAATCAGAAAGCAACCTACTTTATTAGGAGTATCTGTAAATTGAAAAACAATCCAGCACCACGGAGATGAAGAGAAACTACTTCTCCCTGTGTGTCGTCGTGTGTAAATGAGAAGAGGAGGGGCTCACTGACCGTCTCTCTCAATTCAATTCTCTCTCTCTCTTCTGTGTGTGTGTGTGTGTGTGTGTGTGTGTGTGTGTGTGTGTGTGTGTGTGTGTGTGTGTGTGTGTGTGTGTGTGTGTGTGTGTGTGTGTGTGTGTGTGTGTGTGTGTGTGTGTGTGTGTGTGTGTGTGCGCGTGCGTGCCTGTGTTGCGATGCAATCTACGACTCGCTGCGCAACTCTGTGTCAAGTTGACCTAGGCTCTCAGAGAACATCAAAAGAAGTTAACGACCGCCAATTAAGCAGCTGCATGCGCTGCTCTGAGTGCTCTCCTCTCCGGCCAGCGAGGCACGAGTAACGGGTAACGAGGTGTTTTTTTGGGCGGAGTAAAGCGTTATATATTACCGTTTTTGACAGAGTAATACCTTACACTACTCGTTACTGGATAAAGTAATAATATTACAGTAATATATTATTAGTAATTCGTTACTGCCCAACACTGCTCATGAATGCCTGAACGTATTTCCATTCGGATTTTTTTGTTTGAAAGCTGTGAGCAATGTGGACACACGTGGTGCATTATCTAGGCATGGGTGTGCATGATCCGTGCACTATGAATTACATGGAAGTCTATGGAGACTGGAGGCATGGTAGAGTACGAAGGTATTGTTAAATGGCGGGGAATGTGTTAAAGTGACCATTTTGTTAAATTTAGCATTTATAGTTATTTTACTGTAATTTAACAACATAATAACCAGCACAGATAGACAAAGAGACATTCATGGATTTATATTTAAAAGTAACTTTTATTTTCCCCCCTGGACCCAGGGTATGACAGCTGCATACCACTGCCATACCCAATTGACGCCCCTGCAGTTTCTTTTTATCTCTTTGTTGGTCTGTCATGATGTTAGACCCTCATGCATTTGGTTGCCCCAGCTGTCAACAGACTGTAAAACAGTGAGAATTAACTCATTTAGTGCCACCCCTTTCACCACTAGAGGGCGCCCAGTGGCCATAGAAAATCCCATAGAGATATGCTGGTATATGCAGAAGCCCTGCAGCCATGACTTGCCTGAACACATATCTCCTTTGTGCATGTACAGGAAGAGGATGAAGTTAGCTTGAAGTTAGCTATTGGCTACCAAGCATTTTAGAAGCCTTATTTTCGTCAACTTAGCCATGATTAAACCTTGCACACCTCATGCATGGGAAAAAAACAGAGAAGAATGAGCTCTAAAAAATCCAATGCAATCCTGGATTGCATTGGAGTGGATTTGTGCAGTTTGTTCACAGCTTTCAAACAAAAAAATCCGATTGGAAATCCGTTCAGGCATTCTTGAGATAATCGCCATTATGTTTTACATGTTATGTAAACAAACATGGCTGCCCTGTATGTTAGATGGGGTTGTATGGGGGTGGAACATGCAAAATCGCGATTGAAATCATGTTCACCAGATTTGATGGGGTCCAAAAAAAAAAAAAAAAAATCAAAAAAAAAAAAAATTCAATTTTTTTTTTTTTTTTTTTTAAAGCCGAACTTGTTCGGGATCGGCACTCTGCGATACGATAATAAAGCCGAACTAGTTCGGGATTGGCACTCAATGAGTTAATAAGACACTCTGTTGCAGGGGTCGGCAAGTGAGCCTTGCCTCAGGACAAGACTTTTCTAAGCCATTAGACGGCTGGGCCAGAACATAATCAATGGCTAATTTAAAAACTGGAACTTGTGACAGACTGCCTTTGATACAATAATAACATTACTATAGTATTGCTATAAAGGTTAATAAATAAAGATTTGGTATAATGCATTGCATACCAATAAAACTGTTTGTGTGATTACACAATAATTTGTGTAATCATTTTGCACTGGCCACACCTGACTGTCACTTAGAGGAGTTTTAGAAAAACTATCATTGTTCAAGGTTTCTTCTTATAAACAGCATAATGCTTAAAGTAAAAACAAATCTCTGATCAATAAAACTACAGTACGTGCTAATATTTTTTCCCCCACCCCCAAAATGTTCCTAAATTAACATTATGGGATCTCAATCTGTACCTCAATTCCAGGATTCATTAATATACCAATATATGACAGTCCACCAGGGCACTATACTTGACCCCCTCCTTTTTTTACCTCGGCATTACAATGTATTGTGAGCTTGTAGATCCACATTTTGTTCTGAATTCTCACATCAACATAGGGACACTATAGTTCATCTGGATAAGACATGTACTGTAAAGGCAGAGCTGAAATAAAAATAAAAACTAGGCGTTACACGTTACTAGTAAGTCAGGGGTCTTCAACGTTTTCAGGCCGGGGACCCCCAAACTGATGGGGAGATGGAGCAGGGACCCCCTACCACCTCGTAGGGTGGGGGGGTCGGGGCTACGACATATTTTTTATTTTAAACATGTACAAGTTACAGCGAGCAGGGTGGGCCGTACCACTACCATTTCTAAACATACTACTTGAGAACCAATGTCAATAATATCAACAATCTGTCAATTGCATAGTAATCATGTATTCAAAATGGATAGAATCATGATTTTTTTTTTACATAAATGTGAAAAATGGCAAAAAAACAAACAAAAAAAAATAAAAAATCCTTTTCTTTTTTAAAGCAATAATTTCACGGACCCCCTGCAGTACCTCCGCGGACCCCCTAGGGGTCGCGGACCCCCTGTTGAAGACCCCTGTAGTAAGTAGTATCTTGTAGATATTCTATTTTTGATATATTTTACTGACCTTGTTCAATATTGCCTGTTCAATATTGCCTATAATAACCTTGGTACACACTGTCAAAATGTCCCCCACTTTTGTTGGAAGCAAACTAAAGCCAAATGGATCAGATAGTGTAGGATTCAATCATTTTTGTTTTGAGTCAGTGTAGAAAGAATTACATTCATTATCTGTCTATCTCACATCCAGTGAAATGCTGTTGGGAGGATCAATAACTTATTTTTCAAGAAGCCCCCCCCCCTACCCCTGGGGCTGTTTGATAAATCCAGATATGCTGTTCAAAATATTGTGCTTTCTATAAGGACACTGTTGAAGCTCACCCTGACATCACCCTGACCTCCCTCCCACTCTGCAAACCATATTTACCTCATTCACACTGACCCTAATGAATTCCAAGTACTGTGTGTGTGTGTGTGTGTGTGTGTGTGTGTGTGTGTGTGTGTGTGTGTGTGTGTGTGTGTGTGTGTGTGTGTGTGTGTGTGTGTGTGTGTGTGTGTGTGTGTGTGTGTGTGTGTGTGTGTGTGTGTGTGTTTAGATAGTGTGTGTGGGGGTAGTGATGTCAATGAAGTCTGCAGGGTATGATTCAAATGCAGATGTTCCACCTCAGCCACACGCCTCCTTACAATCTCCCTATTGTAGACTCGGAGGATTTAAACGTAATGGATTACAGGTCTCAGGTTCTTCTGCCATCGTTCTGTATGGCTGCAGGCAATTTAAGAAGGTAATGGGGCGCTATGATGCGTCTTGCGTAAGATGCGAGGAGGAAGATTTTATATAGATGAGGTTTCCCGCTTTGTTTCCTGAGTTGAGGCATATGTACAGTATTTAGTCCAACTTGAGCACGTAGTACCCAAAGCTATCGTATGCATTTGATGTAAAGACTTGTGGTTATGGACAAAGATGCAAGCCATTGTGGGTTAGGGTTAGTGCCTGGCCCACGTGTTGGCTGATCTGTGTATGGAAATAGACTCTCTGCTTTGTGTGTGAGAGGCAGGGCTTTCACTGGAAACATTGCTAATGATTCCGATTAGCTAAAATGATTGCGATCAGACAAAGGTAATAATTATAACAGACCTAGTGAGAGGGAGCTGAGTGTGTTAAGACTCTGTTGGAGACAGACAGAACAACCACACTGAGACGGGAGGAGCAGAAACACAGCCAGATTGCGGACAACTCTGTCCACTCCAGTTTAAGTCTCACACCAGTGCAAAACAAATATTATGACGCTGCTCAGGTGTGGGACCATAACTGTGGGGGTCACCTTCTACAGATGACGCAATTAGTGGAACTACAGAAATACACTAACTGATTACAGCTGATTTATACTTTATACTCTATACTCTATTTATACAGCCGTGTTCCATATCGAAAGCCAATCTGCAAGCTCACTCCATACGTTGTAAGCTATTGACTATATTGTCAGCATGGGACACCACTGTAGGACGGAGTATGATTTAAGCATTACGGTTAATAAATAGGAGATTTTAATTATTTTTCATCTAAAGGGAACCTGTCCATCATGGCTCCATTAATTGAATGGAATCAATAGGCAGGACTGTTTTAAAATAGCTTTGTGGCTAAGTGCTTTGCTTATTAGATTAATTTCACTGCCAAAGACTATTCAGTCTCGTTCTTATAAATACACACAGTAGTGTGAGTAGAGGCCGTATTGATGTAAATATACTGTATACTAAGTTATGGTTGACATTCTTCCTTATTAGGTTTTGCCAGAGAGGTGGAACTTGAACTTCTCCACTACCTCTCCACTGGATCATCTTGACAGGCAATTATCTATTCCACTGAAGATTGCTGGTCAATACTACCTCCCTATCGTTGGCCATGTAAACACAGAGAAATTGCTTGTCACTTTGCCAGTGTTTGCAACAGTATGGGATGACTTAAAGAGCTAATGAGCTTGTGCTAGAGATAACGGCTTGGCATGATAAAGTTGTCAGCTTTCTTTAAGCTTAGCTCATATGTAACCTTGCTCTTTTTCCTTTGTTTCCCAAGCACATGAAGTCCTGACAAAAAACCAAGCCCCCTTGGATCTTTTTTCTATGTTCAAAAATCCCAGACCTTTTAACTCATTGAATGCCCTTTTCAAGATGGCCGCCAAGTACCAGGATGCCACGTTCCTAAATTTCTAGTGCACGGATCAATTTTTAGTGCACGGATCGTGCACGCCCATGCACCATATATGCACCATATGTGTAGTACTTTTTAACAGCTTTCAAACAAAAGAATCCGCTTGGAAATCCGTTCAGGCATTCATGAGATAGAAGCCTTCAAAGTCAGACAAAACAAACACTGCCACCTTCCTAAATTTCTAGTGCACGGATCAATTTTTAGTGCACGGATCGTGCACGCCCATGCCTAGATCATGCACCATATGTGTAGTACTTTTTAACAGCTTTCAAACAAAAAAATCCGCTTGGAAATCCGTTCAGGCATTCATGAGATACAAGCCTTCAAAGTCAGACAAAACAGCCATTTTTGACATTTTGAAAGATGTGTTTGTTATGGGGCTAAACATGCAATTTCGCAACTGCGATCATGCCTAATACATTTGAGGCATTTTTAGAAATTTTTTTATAAAAAAAAAATTTGATTTTTTTTTTTTTTTTTTTTTTTTTTTTCAAAATGGCTTCCAACTCGGGAAACTCGGGCTGTGGCAGCCTGGGAGTACTGTAATAACTCGTGAAACTCGTGCCTTGGCAGTCAATGAGTTAAAATCACTTCATAATTATTAACTGTGCTCTAAAGAATAATGATTCCGGGCATTTTACTCATATGATGCGATGAAGCATCAACTGATGGTAAAAACTTAAACCCAACGACTCACGACTGCCATTACACATGTGGCTGGTGCACATAAAGTAAGCCACACCATGTTGTGTTGCATTGGATTGCATTTTTCTTTTCTGTAGGAGAGTAGGGTAGTCAGTGCTCAGTTGTTTCATCAAACAAACTAAAAGAAACACACTGATAACACATAATGACATCTAAGGAATCTCAGGAATATTTTATATTTTTCTATTACGTGCTTCAATGCAGACAGTGATTTCTTCCTCGGCAGTATAGTTTTCTAACGCTACTTCCGGATACCGCTACACAATTACAATTTCTCTAAACACAGACTTAATCAAATCAAATCTTATTATACAATTGACAAACTGGCCATGCCCATGTAGAGTGATAGGTAGTCGGGACTCGGGACACAGAGTGGTAGGTAGTCGGTATCGGTAGGACTCACATCAGCAAAAGTGTGTTAGGAATCACCGTTGATTGGCTAGGACTGATCACATGCTCATGACTCACACGCTCACTTCAGCTCCAGCGTGTTCAAGGCAGTTAGCTAACAAATCCTGTACTTAAGTATTTGCAGTCAATCGCGGTAATGTCCACATTCCATTACTTAAGGACCGAGTCGCTTTCATATTTCCACAATTTTGTACAATGTACAATATATCCAAACAAAAATATTATTAGCCACGTTATAGTTGTGAAATGACTTCCATTTGTCTTATTAGCTTGCTACTGTAGCACAAACATATGTTATAGTTTTAAAATGTTATTAACTATAACCTCTGGAAGTAGGGAACTATTATTAGAAAGTTGCATGGGAAAAGGTACAGTTTCATAAGACAGACGGATAGAATACAGTACTATGCATAGGATATCATCAATAACAAAAAAGAAAAACATGAAGTAGTTGTAAAGAAGAAAAACGAGAAAAAATTATAATATTTACAGTGGAAAAGGGGAGGTAAGAATGGGCTTACTAGTCTATTACAGGTTTCGAGTAGCAGCCACCTGTAGGTGACTTTTCAGACCGATTTTGAAGGAAGTTAGGGATTTACACTCCTTTAAGGCTTGCGAATCACTGCTGCACCAACATAGTTCTGCCCCAACGTCTTGCAGAACATGCAAATGAACAAGAGTCCTTTCTCTCCACTAGAGGTCACCCTCTGAAAACGTGCGTGAAAACATGCACCCTCTGAAAAGTGCATGGCAGTGAATATATGACAGAGACAGACAGAGAGAGAGAGACACCAACACGTTAGATAGATAGATAGGCCTACAAATCTCCATATATGACCATATCGGTTGAATCACTGCTGCAACGTAGATGTGAGCGGCCTGCAGGCCCGCAGGCCGCAAACTTGTAGGGTCGATGGTTGACAGTGGGTGGATGGGCATCACGAACGTAACATGCAGAACTGCGAGGCACACCCGCCCCCTTCTGCTCTTCTATTGGCTGGGCTTCAAACGGCCATTCAAAAAATCTAGTATCATAAAAGATACAGAGGCACCTCCCCGGCATAACGCCCAGAGACATTCTTCTTATTAAGTGATTTAATAAGTGTGAATGGGATTTTTGAATGGGAAAAGATCTTCATGATCCATCCGTTTATGAGGTCAGACTTAGATATCCTTCTGATTATACAGCATGAAGGCTAATTAATCCAAGGATCTGTAGTTCCAATGTTGGATCCAATGCATTGGAAAGGGAGATGGCAGCAAATTCCAGAATTGTCCTTTACATAAAGTAAACAATCCCCATTCATTTTGGATGGGAGATTACAGCTGCCATGCTTTGTTCCTGATGTTTTTTTGTCCTTATTATATTGACTTACATTCTCAGCTCACAGTAAAGTCCTAACAATGTAACTGACATTGGGGATTTTACTCTGCTGCATTCTACATTACTTTAAATTTCAGCAAACCCATAAGGCCAAGTGGGGAGATTAGCTTGGGGTAGATACCCGCACATGTTTTGTGATCCTTGATGGGGCGTGTAATTGGCCTAGAAATAAAAGCAGTATTGCTGGACTAATTGTGTAATTGCCTTGTTATCAGTGCAGACGCGGGCCGCTGGCCGCACTGCTTCACCCTCATTCCCAGCAGCTCTCCTGAGCCTTTCTGCCTCGCTGACAATTGTACGTGAGTGGAATCGTGAAAGAAATCTAAAGAGTTGGCGAGCTCAGTCGATCATTTTTGATCCTCCTGCATTATCAGGGGAGGGGAACAAAGTAGAGAAGGGAAAATGTTGTGTTATCAGTGCTATCAAGAGCACTGTAGTCTCTCTCGGGGAAGGTGCAAGAACCAGGCCGGACTGTTAGTCCAGTGAAAACAAACAGCTTGATTGAGTTAAGTTGGAAGAAAGTATCAGATCTGGCTCATTTCACTAACATTTGATTCCAATAACATCATTAACCATGTACATTTACTGAACTTAAAATATTCGTTGTTTTCTCAAATTATGATTTCACAACGTAAAACACAATAATCAACCAATGTTATTGACAACTGAATCAACACTGGTTAACTAAACTGAACTAATTGAAGTTAACTTGCTGTTTAAAACTATAAAGTGACATTAAAATAGTGTAACTATTTTGGCTTTGTGTCCAAAGTTGAGACTGAGATTGTTGATCTGCTGATGTGTTCTCACCACAGAAGATCCAGACGTAGACTCGGTTGTTTTCCGTTGTAAAGTCTTTATGAACAGAATGAGGAAAGGGCTGGTTGCCGGCCAAAGTCGTCTACGCAGACAAGGTAAGACAGAAGAATTTAACAAAGCTCCTTGAACTCCACTGACAATAATGTCTCCCTAACTAACAGGTAGTATGTCGATAAGTGAGATGATGTGAGTGAATGAAATCACTATGTTGTCAGTTGTCACTATGAGGGATTCTCAAAAATGGAGTATTGTAGTACTGTGCACTCCCAGTGTGCACATGGTCGAGATGTCCTTGGGATGCACTGTCACTGAGGGAAGAGTATGTGTTAAATGGAGATTCAGTTTACATCCAAACTAAGGTTATGTGATTCATAGTGTATATCCTCTTCAGACTGTCACACGAGGACAGTGCAGTGACAAAGTCCATGTTTCTTCACATTCTTCATTGTCATATATTACTTCTTGAACATTTCACTTTTTCTCTTCAGGCTATATCCCATGCAGTAAATGTCATCATGATAAGGATTAGGGGTTGTTTAATTTATTAGTTAATGCTGGCATTTATCCGCTGATTAAATTCCCCCTGTAAGTGTTGGGCACATTAATATACCTACCGTACAGTAGTAATTATTTAGCTGTCTGTGGTGGAGTTGCTCTGCGGTACATTTGGGACAGATGTTCCATGCTTATCTCTATTAGCACCAATAGATCCCTTATTAATGCAGTGGTGTTTTTATTATCTCAGGGGTAAGGTTGGGGGCGGAGATAATGTTTTGTGAGTGTGTGAGACCGTGTGAGAGTCCGGAGCTAATCACGGATGCTGCTGAACCTTTAGGCGCCAAACATTTTGTGCATGATGCCAGTAGACCAAGGAAAACACGTTTGTCTCTTCTTTGTTAACGAACAATTTGAAGTACTCACTTAAAATGTGATTTTCCTGTGGAACTATTTACCACTGAGATAATAAAGCCTGCCTGCTTGCTTGACCTTCAGTTTAAAATGTATGTCATACCAGAACTAGACACAGGATCTAAATACCTCAATACAACAGCAGGGAGAACATATACAACCACCCCAGTTGCATAAGTTAGATTGTATTAACTTACTCTAGTTAACTAAACAGCCAGGGGTTCTGGATGGAGGTGGTAGCCTGTTTTTTCACCTGCAGTTGAAACTCACAAAAGAGGTTGGGAGCCCTCCTCGATCAATGATTGGTCGATCACTGTGCAGTTAAGTAGGAGAATTTGATTGAATGATTGAGTAGAACATGACTCTTTTTTTATGGTTTCACTGCCCATCCTTATGACAGACAATTGGGTCTACCGGTATTTTGGCTTTAGGCTAATCTCCACTTAATTTCCAAACGAATGGTGATGTCTTGACACTACGAAAGTGCATGAAAAAAAACAATTGAGTGATGGGATGCCTAGTTAATGTAAATGACTGAACCAATGCTAAAAAGTATTGTGTTGTTTTTATATATGTATTTATTTACCCCAGCCATTCATTCATAAGGCATATCTTCTCATTATAATTAGGCCAGCTTACCCTTTAGATCAGTTACCCTTTAGATGTGTATGCCAACCTACAATATACACATGAAACGTCTCATACCGTATGTGGAAAACGTTTGAGATAATACTTGATGATTGTGATCCTTGCGTCAGGTCTTAAAATGAGCATAACACAATCAAGCCCTATGGCCATATCTGGTTAAAACTGACAAATCTGATGGAACGTGCTAAAATGCAGATAAGTAGGTGGCGCAGATATTTAATATGAAGTGTGTATAGCTCTCTTTCCCTTCAAACACCCACGCAGAGGTTGCCTGGAGCACTATTCTGGCACTGAATGTAATATGGTAATTCACTTTGCCAGAATGGAAATCTGTATGGCACTCGCATCAATCATATACTGTACTTCTTTTCTTATGCGTTTGCACACTTCTCTTGTCTTTATATAAATGTGTGTATAGCTGAATGCATGCTCTTGTAATACTTGTGTGTGCGTGTGTGTACTGTGTATTGTATGTTTGTGTCATAATCATACAATCTAACATAATTATAGTCCAATGTACCATAAGAGTGAATATGATAACAAGTGGACAAAGAGAGGGTGGGATTTAAATGACCTTTTTTCCTTCATGATCCTGTATGTGATTAGTCATATTTCCTTCTTTCAGAATTGTTTAATGGACTCTCCCTGATTATATTGATATCATGGGGGTGTTTAAACAAAATTCCTACAGCATTGTTGAAACAGGCGGGACTTACTGTACAAAGCCTCTATCAAATCCATCAGTGTAGTCTACTGTAAATATGACATTTTAGGAAATACAGTATCAACTCTTGAATGCTAGATACAGTAAACATATTTTGGTTATTTTGCTAACAATGCGCAAAGGAACATCCACTTAAACAAGAACATGGACTAGAACAGATCTGGGCATTGTGCGGCCCGGGGGCCGCATGCGGCCCTTTAGTTCACTCTGATAGGCCCTTGTAGGGTTATGGCAAATTACAAACTAAACAAAATGTCTCATTTTACCTCATGCATGGACTAAAGCTGGACTAATTTATTTTAATTTGACGTTTTTATTAACATACTTATGGACGCAATGCGTACATCTGCACATGTGCGTGATCATTGGATGTTGTCTCAATAACAAGCAGGTGGTCAGACTGGTCACACGTCAAGACGACCCTCTTACCTTACCCATCAAAAATGGCTAAAGTGGCTATAAAAAGAAAAGTCGATGCCGAATACCGGGTTTTACTACTAGTCAGAGGTAACGCCGTATGTTTAGTTTGCGGGGAGCACATCTTGCGGGGAGCACTGCCTTTTGGCCCGGCCCATTTTCTTTTGTTCATGTGGCCCCATGGAAAAAATAATTGCCCACCCCTGGACTAGAAGCACTCTTTTGCTCACACCTGACAATCAGTTTATTTTATTCTCGTCACAAAGTGTTGTGAACAAACATCAACTCTTTCAAAACATAGTTTTAAATACTGGAAATATCACCATCTTGTTCTAATCTACTCCTACGCATGGCTTCATTCATCTCCTGATAGGCTCACCAGATCAGATCAGTAATTATTATTCACAAACAGTGGAGCCCACACTTCAGCTCAAACCACTGATTTGAAAAGTGCTTGGAGAGAAGGAACAGTGGAGATGAATAAAGAGGAGCTGTTTTTTGGAGTGGAGAGGGGTAGAGGTGGTGGTGTGTGGATGGAGGATGATGGGAGTATTATTCTCTGAGCTCCCTTGGAGGAGGAGAGGATTAAGAGGGATCTGTCTGAAGGTGAAAAGGTCTATATTTCTCCTGGAGGGGGCCTAGAGGAGCGTTTACATTCAAGATTATTCAAGATTTTTACCCCTTTTAGTTCACATGCCCAGTCATATTGTGCATAGAAAAGAGATGCCAGCACTCACTTTAGAATGAAATCTTTCTTTTTTTATTACAAGATGCCCCAGCAGCAGCAACAATCGAACGTTTCGACCCGGGTGGGTCTTCCTCAGCGTGTATCTGAGGTTAACTAGTGTCAGTGTCACTTATAAAGGGGACCTGGGTGCATCACACAAAACGGTCCGAGCGACATACAACATCCGTTTAGATCACTTCTTTTTTTACATTTTTCACATTCCAAGAACAGAATAAAAATAAAAAACAATAATAAAACCAGTATCAAATACATTTTTCAACAGTTTAGAAAAGTTACTGTTAAAGAGAATCATAGTCTGTGCAGGTCCCAGACCCCAATATAAAAGACTTTTCTAAACTGTTGAAAAATGTATTTGATACTGGTTTTATTATTGTTTTTTATTTTTATTCTGTTCTTGGAATGTGAAAAATGTAAAAAAAGAAGTGATCTAAACGGATGTTGTATGTCGCTCGGACCGTTTTGTGTGATGCACCCAGGTCCCCTTTATAAGTGACACTGACACTAGTTAACCTCAGATACACGCTGAGGAAGACCCACCCGGGTCGAAACGTTCGATTGTTGCTGCTGCTGGGGCATCTTGTAATAAAAAAAGAAAGATTTCATTCTAAAGTGAGTGCTGGCATCTCTTTTCTAAGTTCATTCGTTCCACGAGCCGTGCACCCAAGACAACTATTTGATGGAACTGTGTTTGACGAGTGCTCCTCTCTCTCTCTTCTAAACAGTCATATTGTGCACCCACTTAATAATGTATACCAAAAAACGAAATCAATTTATATATCAAAATCCAATCGTGTTTTCTTCTGTGAAACGTATGTCAACTCATTCCTCAAAAGCCTGGAAAAGAACTACTGCTGTGCTGAAAGTATAAGCGGAAGTAGAGGAAGTACAGGGCTACATGTTGTCCAGCCTACTGGAACTTCCTGTAACTCTGTACTTCCTGAACCTCTGATTAGGCACTCTCTGCAATAGTTTTTGTCTATCCTAAAAATGCTTTTACATAGATACAGTAGGTTTGAACATATAAGTATTCATCATTCAATGTTCAACTTCAAACTATATCTCCATGTTTGGAGAAAGAAGATGGCAGGGGCGCTACTGGTATCCCTCAACCACGGGTGCTTGTGAAAGGGAATACAATGAGCAATAAAGGAAAAATGTGCCACAGAGGTACTAAAATCCAGGTCCAGGCACTCAGGTGGATTCAGAAATAAAAAGCCTTTATTTGGGCCACGGGCTAGAACATAAAAAAAAACACCAACGCGTTTCGGCAAACGCCTTCTTCAGGGTGTTACTGATGGACACCCTGACCCGTTGGTGTTTGTTATGACATCACCACTTTACATTCACATCACATTCCTCTCAACATTATGTCCCACTTGCCTTTGCTGTTTCAGTCAGATAGACATGCCTTGTAAATTCAAATGGATTTTGATTGCAAGCAGTGTGTGTGCATTGTGATAGACACATCTATCTGTATGATGAACCCTGTGCTGGGATTTAGACAAGATTCTGATGGTCAAAAGCTTTCTGCAATTGCTTTTTGCTACCTTTAGATAGCTATGCGCTAGCATTGCGCCTGACAGGCACAAGTACATTTTCTTATTACACAACATAGGTGCTGGGCATAGAAATGACAACTGTGTCGATCGTAAACTAGTAATGACACTTGCGTTGCACTTTGTGCTGTTTTGCGCTGGCCCTTCATGACTTCATGCAGTATTTACAGACAGTACAATCTATACTGTATATAATTTATATCAACATTCAAAATCTGCCATCAATATATGTTTTGTTGTTGTTGCAAATAATATTGACCAAGTTATGTCAAAGTAGTTTTAATTTTTCTCGAATGGAAACACTGCAGGTATACGTATGAGAGATCCTACAGTACCATTAAAAATCGAACCTCTGTTCGAAGTGGAGCTGTGTGTGTGTGTGTGTGTGTGTGTGTGTGTGTGTGTGTGTGTGTGTGTGTGTGTGTGTGTGTGTGTGTGTGTGTGTGTGTGTGTGTGTGTGTGTGTGTGTGTGTGTGTGTGTGTATTGCAGTTGATGCTCAGGGCAGGCTAGACTCAACAGCACATCTCTGGTCACCCAGGGTTACTACATACAGGCTACATACAGACCCACCCACCCACATACCCACATACCTACACACACGGCCACGTATAGGGGAGCTTGTGTTCCACACAGCTCCAAAAACTGTTTAGACTTGAGCACCAAATGTGTTTGCATGTTGATGTGGTCCTGTGCTGCCAATAAGTTAGATACAGAAGGCAAGATTTCCCTTTATGGACAGCAATCGACACTGTCTGTAGGGGACAGGCTGCCTGCTAATTGTGGTCGATTTAGTCTCTCTGGGAAATTTGCTGTAGAAAGCCTTTGTAGTTTGGTGTGTGTGTTGGATTCTTTCCAGACCCTCACTCCCCACTAGTGTGTGAGTGCAATGCCTCATCTGTGTGTAAGCTGTGTATGCGTGTGTGTCTCTTCACAGATTGCTTTGACTTTTACCAAGTTAACTTCTTTAGAGGGAACACCAGCTGTCCTTCCCGTCTGCTTTTGGGCTGTCATATAGCCCACTGCAACGGAGCTGTCCCAATTATCTGTTAGTCAACTCACCCACCTTGATTCCACAGGACATGCACTCTCGATACTGGAGGTCTCCTGTGGGAGGAAGCAGCACAGGGCCAGCCATGTCTTAATACAGTCTGTGCTTTCTAGCCTGTGCTCTGTCTACCCCTTCTGCTCATACTCATTTATCTCCAAGATATACTGTGGGTCTACAAGAAATACAATTTTAAATCTGTTTTAACTTCCCAGCGGGTATCTGTGCAAGTTTTTCAATTTCACTTTCTAACAAGGATCAGTTTTGATTTGTGGAAGTTTGTCACCAATTGTGACTGCTTGGTAATAAATGAACTGTATGTTCTATGTGTTATGATAACATATGTGTTATGATTGCATAATCATACTAATTAATAGCACACATTAACACACATTAATACTTTCATTCGAAAGAGGCATTATATTGTTCACCCAGTTCTCTGTTTTGGTTTTGTCCTTTTGTCACTGTTTGAGCTCTGTGGTACCAGTCCGTTGTTCCAGTGAAGAATGGTTCGTTCAGAAACTTGGCACAGCAAACAGAAAGTCCCCATTGTCTTTCTGGGCTACCAAAAGCCAGTAATTCACAACGACAATACAGTAGAACACAACTTCAAAAACAATGCAGATATTTTCCCCAAGTGGCACACCGCCCTTAGATATCTACATAAAATGATGAATTATACCACACTGGGGGAAACAGCCAGGGTAACTGCAACAAAGAAAAAACTTCCGGGGAAAAAATGCAGCTTCTGGTTCAATTGTTAGCGTGGTGCGTAATGGCAGCCTTCCCCAAAGCACTATAGATGAATGGTGTGTCAGGAAACACCCGCAGGGTTGCCAGGGCTAACCAAAGAAGATGTAGTTCTCACCCTCATAGCTGGGTCATCTGTGGCACCATCCCAGCCATAGGTCTCATGCCCTCCCCTTGTATAATTACCATCTCTTGGAACATGGAGAGAAATCACAGAGCCGGTACGATGGGTTTAAAGCATTGTTGAATATATGCCATGAGGAAGGATGGGACTTTCATAAAGATCAACATTTGAAAACGTATTGGCAAGAGAACAAACACCATACTGTAGGTTGAGATAGTGGGTGTGGCAGGTGTGGAGGTTGCATATACACTATGGTATGATGGAAGTTCCTTTCATTTGATCTTCCCTCACAGGGAACTAGCTTGGGAGGAAAAACAAATTAACCACCTTCCCATTTCATCCCTGGAGGAAAAACGAATTAACCACCTTCCCATGTCAACCCTGATAGAAGTGACTAGATAGAAGCTAGAGGATATTAAAGTGTTGGCACCTGCTAATGAGACGTGTCGTGTCGTGTCGTGTCGTGTCGTGTTGTGAAGTTTCAAAAACTCTTCTCTTGTTGCAGAGGTACAGACTTTTCACTAGTGGAATCCTAATCAGCAATTCCTTGCTTTTCTACTTTTATCTCTGTTCTTTTCTCCTATATCCCTCCCTCATCACCCTTCTTGCTTCTTATCACCTCCTCTCTCTACCTGCCTCCCACCATCTATGTCTCTTCTCTAGGTAACAGCATATTGCACTCAGCAGCAGACAGTGTGACGACTGCCGTACAGAAGGCCAGTCAGGCTCTGAACGAGCGAGGGGAGCGTTTAGGTCGGGCTGAGGAGAGGACAGCGGACATGATGAACAGTGCTGAGCAGTTTTCTGTCACTGCGCACAAGGTGAGGTTATCCATTACCATGATGCATTGCATGACCATATGTATTTTATCTATACCAGTTAGACGCCTAAGGGCGAAAAGCGACGCGCAGGATGGAATTCGCGCAGGACGGAATTCATTTTTAAGTGTGATTCGAGTTGCGGTTGGTTGTTTAAGTTGGACAAAATGTGGAGAAAATATTTGGGCCATGTCTTTGCCATCTGGCCAGTGATATACTGTATATCGATGACATCAGAGATCTTCATATATGGGCATAAAAGGGATTCTGGGGAATACCCATATATGGACTTTTACATAGGTGATGTCACCTTTGATGTCACAGTGATGTGTCAGGGGAACCACAGTGTCAGACGTGACCTTCAGAGATACACGGATACGTGGACAAGATGTGCCGGACATCACAGTGACATCAGAGCATGATGTCAGAGCGGCAAACCCATAGACCGTAAAAATGTGTACATGTCTACACGGACGTGGACAAGCTGTGACGTTTCTCATAGTAAACTGCGACCTTCGGTCGCAAAATATCAATTACAGATCAAACGGTTTGTTTAAAACAGGGGTATCTAAAGGACTTGCTGTGCTTTGAGTTAGGAGCCTCCCAGCAGTGGTATGGGCCACTCTGGGTAGATGATTCTTTTCTGTTCCCTTCATTTGTTCTCTCCTTCCAAGCACTTCTCCATGGGGTTTTCACATTTTCTCCATCCATCCCTATCTTTGACACACCAGGAGGGTTAACATGCTGCTTAACGAGACCATTAGCATGATTTAGATTTTGAGTGGAAAAGATAATAAGCTGCTCTTGGATTCTAACAGGCATATACCTGATAGTGATCTTCCTTCCTTTGTATCATCATAATAACATAACATCTCACATACTGTACAGTACATACCCCTATCCTTGCTTAGCTGAAATCCATTTGAAGAGCCTGACATATACCCCTCAATGGCCCTCATTGTTACCAACTGTGCAAAATAAAATAAAATAAAAACTCTGAGTGCATGCCTCGTGTTGTGTTTTCTAGAAACCAGCAGAGAATGACAGCAAAACCCCCAGAGAATAGTGATTCATTGTCAGGCACGTCTCTATTCAACTCCTGCTGGTATTATCTACGGATGATGCGCTCATTAACAAGTTGATTTGCCCTTGTTTTTGTTAAGACTTTCATACTGTAGCATTTCTGAAGTCTTGTGTGACAATCAGGCACCCTAAGTAGCTCATTAATTCTGCTGACAGACATCTTACTGTTTACCCGTGACTTTTCTGTTTAGCAGTGACATGGAGGAAGGCTTCACATGGAGCATAGATGGTGCAAGGGAGTACCACAGTGATCTGAATGTATTATAGAGGGACTTAAGAAAACACTAGATTTAAATTAATCACAGCAAAAGGGCAAATAATAATCATATGGAGCAATGTTGTTTGGGTCACCTTGCCTCCCTCTGCCACGCCATCGCTGCAGTCAGTCCCACCTGCTGTGCTTCACATTGTGTTGCTGTTCTCTAGTCTAGTCATAGACCTTTCGGTCGTCGGTGCTGCTCTGCTGCCCCCGCCTGTTAAAGCCGGGTATTTCATCTACTTTCTTCACACCACTGCAGCAGCATAATCATGCCTATAATTACAATTAGTTTTATTATTACATGTACTGTATGTACAACAGGTTGGCAGAGGGAGCGCAGCGCATAGGATTACAGCTTGGGCAATTGGCACTGGGTGAAAAATGGGTTACAAAATTGTGGGATGAATATGTAAGAAGTACTGTTTGTACAACTTATATATGATATAGCCACAAAGGAAAAGGATCGCAGGGAGTCGGAGACACATTTTTATGGGTGCCTTAATTTTTGGTTTCCTACATTTTGTTTTTAATTATTATTCCAAAACACATTCTCCAAAAAGGCTAAGATTTTCATGAAATAAAAATAAATTAAATTATTATTATTATTTATTTCTGTAATTTCGTGAAGAAATCTAAGAAATTCCATGAATTAGAACAAATGTCTTATGTCTAAGAAGTAGTATAGCCTATCTACATGTGAGCGTGTAGATCTGCTGTTTTCACTAGCTTGGGTACCGGGCAAACATCTATTTCTCTTTTGCGTCTTGAGCTAAAAAGATTGGGAACCACTGGCAGTACATCTATTATAGGAAACCGCTCAATTGATGTCTGCTGTGTCTGATAAGTATGTAATGTCAACTGTATTGTGTGTAACAATGTTCTGCCTTATAGGCATTTTGTGACTGGCTGTTTTCCTATTGTCTGACTGCACTGGCAGTGTTGTCCTTTTTACAGGTATTTTTGTACTTTTGTTTTTGTGGACATAATGTAAATCATTGTGTGTGTGTGTGTGTGTGTGTGTGTGTGTGTGTGTGTGTGTGTGTGTGTGTGTGTGTGTGTGTGTGTGTGTGTGTGTGTGTGTGTGTGTGTGTGTGTGTGTGTGTGTGTGTGTGTGTGTGTGTGTGTGTGTGTGTGTGTGTGTGGTGGGGGAGAATACTGTAAACATCCTGTACGTGGTGTGCCCAGAGGTCTGTACGTGCAGACTTTCATATGCTCTCTGTCCACTGACTGTGCCTTTGAAATAGATTGGGGACACTGGCCATCTCTCGAATTAGCCACCCGCTCATTTAAGCCCATTACAACCCCCGTTAATGGAATAGATGAAGTCACTGAATGCCTAGTCATTGCCTGAATAAAAAGCAATGGGACCTATGGCTGCCCACCAGTGCCTGAGGAATAAGCGTATCCTATTAGCCATTTCTCCTCTCTGGCAGTAGAATGAGTCCAATCTATACTCCACACTCTCTTAGTCACTCTGCCAACTACCACTGTATTTTATAGTTTTCCCGAGGTGGCGTTATCAATCGAGTCTAATTTGTTGGTTCTGGTTGGCTAACATTGTGCTGATGAGGTTATTTAAAGTTGTGCCACTGTCTGCTATATTGGGAAGTTTTCTCACTGTATTGTACAACTTTACCCCACTCACCTCGTGACCTTTCCCCTTATCTCTCCCTTTCTCTCTCCTTTCTCCTCCCCTCTCTGCAGCTCGCCATGAAGCACAAGTGTTAGACCAGGTGCCAATCACCATTCGCCATACAGGAGATGGATTGCAGATTTTATTCTTTTTTAAACCTTTAATATTATTGCTATTTGTTAAGATTGTTAAGGTTTTAATCATTTGGGGTTATTGTTTTCTGGTGCATCACATTCCTAACAATCATGATGATGATGACGTGATGTGGCGAGCAGAGAGGAAGAAGAGAAACTCTGTAGGCCCATCAGAGTGTTTCATTTCATGGCTAACTTCTCTATTCTGTTGGCTGTAAAGAAACACGTTCATAGGCAAGCCACAGTGAAGAAAATATTATCCACATTCACTCCATCTCACGTTTTCATGCTCCCATGCACACCTACTGTAGTGTAGGCCCATACACATACTGTACGCATCACCGATACAAGCTAATAATGAGTTACTCAAGGGTCAAGTGATGCACCGCAGGCATATTTGTGAGTGGCACCAAAACCCAACCACTGGTATAATGCTAACGGAAGGCTGAAACAGTACTGTCTCCAGCAAGATCTCTCTCTCTCTCTCTCTCTCTCTCTCTCTCTCTCTCTCTCTCTCTCTCTCTCTCTCACACTCACACTCACACACACACACACACACACACACACACACACACACACACACACACACACACACACACACACACACACACACACACACACTCTTTTGACTAATGCTTTAATCTAGAGAAATTTCTCCAATAACTCTTTTGGGAGATGACAGAGAACACACACCACCCAAAGTGAATGAAATATTTACTAAATGAGAGTAAATAACATCTTCTTGTGTCCTTGGACTGTTTGGCATCGTTTTAGTGTCTGTTCATTTCAAGTGCAATCGATACAGTGTTAGCCAAACTTGTGAAAGACATGATGTTTCATAATCCGCTCATTGGACTGACCGGGAAGGAGAGGACATGTTTAGAGTGACACACTGTGGTAGAATAGTGAAGTGCATTGCTCCTTTGCAGGACTTGTTGACAACCATACAAAGGAATCCTTAACCATACTATTTGGGAAAACACATTTAAATAATGTACTTGAAGAGTCATAAGATAAGCTTTTTAGCTATACAAAGGTGGGCGGGAATGGACAGTTCAATGGCATTGTAAATCAGCTTCAGCATTGTAAAAAGCATACTTTAAGCATACCGTAATTCTTCTACTAGTAGTATTATCAATGTCAGTAGAGCTGATTTGTCCCATAAACTACTCATGGCTGTATTTCAATTCCAATCGTTCTATAGTAATATCTAGTATTTCCTTTTTTATAACTTGGATTGGTCATAATTGTATTTCTGATGTACTCTGTCTCTGACAGATGATGCCCCCATCCCCTCCACCCTCCCCAATAGCAGCAGCAATGTGTAGTCGTCTTTCCTTGTTGTCGGTGGTCGCACACCTGACTGTGTAGCTGTGGCTTCCTCACTGGCAAGATTACCACCCTCACAAATTAAGGAGATGTATTGGATTGTTACTTTTATATGTTGGATTTTATATTTCATGCTGTTACGATGAACTGTTAACTTCACCTCACAGAGCATTGTTTGAGTTCATAATGAAACGTTCCAGTTGCCTAACTTCTAGTTGCTTTTAGTCTTCTCTTAACACTTTGGATGTTCATTGTTTTAATAAAAAATGATATTGAAACTAAAATTTGTATTTGTATTATGCCAATGTCCTGTTTATAACTAACTTTAACACCACATTTCAAACTCCAATAGAAGCAAGAGGAAGTGGTCGTTATCAATTGATTTAGTTAGGTAGCTGTTCTGTTACAGTAATGTCTGTGTTTGTCTATTTTCACTAATGCCGAGTCGTCGAACTCAACACCAGCTATGTCATGGGCCCCAATAGCTGTATACATGTCAGTTACCCTCACTTTATGCTTAAAAAATACTCTTTATACAGTGGACTCTACTCTCCCATACACTGTACACACTTAATCTGTCGACACACATCTCATCCACTGTCTTAATGCAATTGTTCTTTATTAGTGCCTTTTAAACTGCATCTCACCTCCGCTGCCATATTGACGGTTAACTATGTCTTGCTTTATATCGCAACCCAGGGTAACACTGCCTCAATTCATCAAACACCAAAAGACGTCAGGTTGTAGAAGAGTTAATGAAGTTCTTTTGATTGTGTGGAGTTTATACTGGGACTATTTGAGAAAGAAAGGATAAAAGAAGACCCAGCTAGCATGAATAGATGAGATACATTCTTAGAAGTCAAATACTGTATCTGTTATCCAAGGTAAATATTCCAGGTTGCACATTTAAAAATGTCTGAATGTTAACCACAAACTCACTTTTATTGTCCGTCTTGTCTTGACAACTTTTAATTTATTTTTGTTCCATGTATTACATAGATTTAAGTGTTTTTCACATAATTTATTGTAGATATACAAACATTTTGACAGGCAACATTTGTATTTGAGTTTTATCAACTTATCATACAGAACTGTGTATCTCTTCAAAATAAAAACCTTCCCTCAAAATGTGTTCTTTTTTTATACTACATCTGAAACAAACGGATACTGATATGCATATTGCAGACCTGAATATACTATACATCAGCAGAGCAGTCAAGACATTCACAAGATGCAATTCTATTCTACAGTACCTACACTAAGAAAGTATTAAGTATTGTTGAATTATTACCATTACGGTGTGGGTGTCAATTATTAGGTTAAATCGGATGCTATCAAGTATAATGCATAAAGGGTTGGATTATGAAGCAAGGAGTATTTGAAATGTCACAAACGTAACCTCCGGACTTACGAGGGGTCTGACATGACAACGGTCACACTAGGGGCTATGAGGGGCCTAATCTCTCAAGAACAGAAAAGGAACAAAACAGAGGGTGCTGTTTTTCCACTTTTCTTTGACGATGGCTAGCCAGACTGTGAGGGGCCTGATGTGGCCCTGGGGGTCACAGGTACACCGCTGCTCCAATCCACAGTTCCACACCAAACGTGCCACAAACACAATTCAGAAGTCTGCCATGAGAATAGAATGCCAGACAACTAAATTAAACACACATGGGGCGCTACAGCAGTGTTTAACACTTCAAGTGGCCGTAACTCAGTCAGTATACCATTGCTCTGATCAGCGCAATATAGGGCTGGATTTAAAGGCAGCATAGAGGTCTGAAAATCGATACATTTAAAAGTGCCTTACTGTAAATCCAGGCTAGGTTAAACCCATTCTCTCGAGACGGAGTCATGATAGCTTACGCAAAGAGGGACAACCCGAGTGAGCGTTCCCTTTTCTCTGACGATGGCTAGCCAGATTGAGTTAACTTAAACCAAAACCCCAGTATTTGGCTGGTGATCTAGCAATCTATTTTTGATCTATTATCGATTTATATCTATCTGGGCTGTCAAACCATTACAATTTGTATTCAGATGAATCACAGATTCATAATTAATCATGATTAATTACGACTCATAATGCCCAAAATGTGCACATTCTCAATCAATGTTTGTGGTAACGGAAAGATGACTCTCTCTTGCTCTCTGTATCTTTCGCTCACGCCATTGTGATTTGAGACACTGCCTGCTGTACATAAATTGTGTAGCCTTTTCTGGCAAGAATATCTATCTTTTTACCTCATGGCATAAACACATAAAAAGCTAGTCCTTTGCCATAATCTTTGACTTTTTGGATGCAAAGTATACATGTCCTTCTGTATCATGTCTGTGTTTATCCAGTTCAATGGCAAAGTATTGCCAGGTTATTGAACCTCTCCCTGATTCACTGTGCAGCACAAATAGTTCTGTAATAGTTTGCTGTGTTACCAGGGGTCATCACAATGCTGGCTGTAATGGACATTTTCATCCAAATTCCAAACATTTCCACATACAAAGTGAGCAGGCATAAACGCATAAAAAGCTAGTCCTAAATGTATACTTTACTAGTGCAGTGGTTCCCAAAGTGGGTCGAGGGACCTTCAGGGTTCTTTGACGGGGGTCCAAATGGACCCTTACAGGTCTGTAACTCTGAGAGTGTCAGGGTCCATTTCCTTTTGTACACTCTCATAGTGTCGATTCCAATTAACACATTTTTAAAAGTATTTCTGTATTAGTGAAATCAGTGTTCATTAATGTTCTGAAGAATACCTGGAGACATGGCATTCAGTGATTGGGTTTTATAATGAACAAATTAAGAACATTATAATGTTATGTAAAAACAAAATCTAAAAATGAAATCACGGACATGGACGAGTATTGCCATATTTTGTCTGTGTACGGACATATTGATGACCCCTGGGTGTTGCACGTTTCTTTGGTGACGTGGGATTCTGTAAAAAGTGTTTTATTAAGTCTCTTGCCATCTCCCTCTGTTTCTTCCCTTTTCTCTTCTGGCGACTCAGGTACAGGTAGGTGACAACATTTCAGCCAATCAGGAGAGAATACACAACTTCATTTTTATAGTGTTCCAGTTCCCATTTTGTCTGCTGTATCATCACTTCCAATTTCACTTGTTTATCCTGATTGGATAAAATTGATATCTCATTCCCGACCTGAAAAAGCATTTTCTGTTTACTAAAGAGCTGGAGAGACATGGAGATTCCTGGAACTGAACAAACTCTATGGCAAAAAACCGAGGCGTCCAGGCACTCGAGGTTAAAAAGATGAACAAGCCTTTATTAAATTAAAAAAGCAACTGCAGACATGTTTCGACCACACTGGTCATCATCAGGGCCAGGAATGACACCCTACAGCAATGGATACTATCAGAATATAGAGCTATTGGATACTGATACTGACTTTCACTCCACTATACATTTTGTACTTTTTATTCCACTACATTTCTAGGAAGGGAAAAATACTCAAGTAAAGTACATGGGTACTCAAAACATGTACTACAATACTCAATTTATTTCAAGTATAGTAGACAATGTTACTGTCCATCATGGCTCGCCATGCCGTAGCTCTATCCTCCTTTCTGCCTACCTGGCATACCAGGTACCGCATACCAGGTAGGCCTACCCACACACTATAGTACCTGGTACACTTAATAAACCCCAGCATTCTTATTGTGGGGAAAGCTTTTGCAGAAAATAGCAGATCAACGTGGGTCTTTTCCAGGAAACAGTGATATATTAGATATATTAGATGAATGTTTCTGTTATGAGCACGTAGTGGCGAGGGCTGACTGGTTAGATGATTTCCAGAAAACATGCCCACAGCGCCAAAGCCCACACTGACTGCACTGTGTCCTTCAAATAATCCTGTTCTACAGACTAGTCTGTGTCTGTGTTGAACAAATTGTATAATCTGCTCCTTGGATTGACCAGAAAGAAGAGGACATGTTTAGAGTGACACCCTGTGGTAGAAAAGTGAATTGCATTGCTGCTTGTGTTTTAAGGATAAGCTTTTGTAAAATTCATTTTAACTGTGTGTGTGTGTGTGTGTGTGTGTGTGTGTGTGTGTGTGTGTGTGTGTGTGTGTGTGTGTGTGTGTTTGTGTGTGTGTGTGTGTGTGTGTGTGTGTGTGTGTGTGTGTGTGTGTGTGTGTGTGTGTGTGTGTGCGTGCGCGCGCGCGCGCGACCGTTTTTATTACCATTGGTATTTTGATTGATTGAAGACCGTATTAGTAGTTTGCATAGGAAAAGGTATACTGTTCACTGGTACAAGGTCAACTAAAAGGATAAACACCCCAAGAAAGCCTCCTGGCTTGTTTCAATTGGTGTTGATGATGATAGTTAAATAAAATTGGTTAGGACTAAATGCGATGCACATGCATGTGACTTTGTTATGGTCCGACTGCAAGTACATTAGGTAGGTCAGGCGAGTCGGCCCTTGGGTGTCTTTCTAATGTGGCCCTCTTTGAAAAAAGTGTGGACACCCCTGACTTAAACCTTTTGATTATCTTGTGTCCTTGTTGTTATGTTTACTGTGAAGTTCTGTAGGCTACATATTTGATAATTGTCTGTACTTATGTAATGAAAATTGAAAGAAAAGAATCATTATGTACTGTACATTTATATACTGTACATTACAACATGCAATAGTGTTGTAGTGTCTTGCGCCATGTCTTGGCCGTCTGGCCAGTGGTGTATATCGGACCAGTTACCCATGTATGGAGATCCATGAGCTGTATATGGAGATATGCTGTGAGACCCCAAACATGCTTATTCAGTTATTCGTTATGTGAAAATCCTATGACGTCTATCACATCTGACATCATACATACAATCCCTTTTATGCCCATACATGGAGATCCCTGTATGAACCAGCCACACAGATATGGGCTGTCTTCCTCCATATGGGCATTCCTATGAAGTCCTGATTGATTGGATATGGGCTTAATATTGATGATATCAGGGGTATCCATACATGGGCATAGAGTGGTTCCCATGACATCACAACATACAATCCCTTTTATGCCCATACATGGAGATCCCTGTCTGAACCACTGTGATGTCACCCTGCTCTGAGTATCTGACATCACTGTGATGTCACCTGTGATGTCACAGTGATGTGTCAGGGGAACCACAGTGTCAGGCGTTATCCCTGCTCTGAGTATCTGACATCGCTGTGATGTCACCTGTGACATCACAGTGATGTGTCAGGGGAACCACAGTGTCAGGCGTTACCCGTCCAGATGGATACGGTCAAGATGTGACGGTTCCAATGATGCAATAGTGTTGACCTTCGAACCACAGGACAAAGCAGAGACATGTCACCAGCTCAAAAATACAAATATAGATTTATTAAGGTTACATCAATATCATATCAACATCATGTTTACACAGTATCAGCACTGATCATGTGTCCAACACAGTGCTACACTTTGATCCCCAATCAATGTTCCATTAACCGTAGTCTATAGCAAGGTTTCCTTTTCCTGTTCTGTCTGGCTGAGGCTGATGACATCCGCTACGAGTTCCAACAGCTGAAGAGCCAACTGGAAGGACAAAATGCAGGTCAGGATGCCTAACAGATATTTACCTCTCAAACATGAGTGGGGTCATTTTAACGTCCACTCTGGCTTTTGTGTTTCTATTGTGACACAACTTTTTAAGTTGCTTGATACAATATTTAGATATTTGATATTTTGGGGGGAGGGTGGGGGGATGGGGGGATTAAAAATACTAAACATAATACAATAAATTAAAAAAGCGTTAAAAGGACAATGTCAGTCACCAGATCCAGGGACGTGTGTTTTCAATGAGTGTTCTTTTTTTTTTTTTTACCTCACTGGAGTATTTAAAAATGTCAGTACTTTTACTACATGTCAGAAGCAAATATTGTACTTTTTACTCCACTTTATTGGTTACAGTTACTTTGTAGATTTCGGCCAATTGAAAATAGTCGATCTACAGTATAGACTCAGACTCATTGTGAGCTTGCATGGTACTGTATGCTATTTTCAAAAGATTTGGATACATTTTATACAGTTGAAAACTTGTGAAAGGACATTGTGCATAATGAGTACCTTCTATACTTTTATAACTTTAAAGGATACTTTGTTTTTTATAACAAGGGTTCATATTTTAGATTGTAATTAGAGCAAAGAAAAGATGAGTGTTAAAATGTTTTCATTTACTGCTTTCTACCGTTTTAGCGAGTTTAATAATTTTGATTTTTTGGAAGAGGCTTGGTTTGGGTTGTGCAGTTACCTTGCCATGGTGTAACTCCAAAGTTAGACAATAAATCAAAAATAATTCCTGCATTGATTAGTCTTTGATCATTCAAAATATGCTCCTTACATTTAAACAGCTCTCAAAGTCACCCTTTTAACCTGTAAACAAAGACAAATGAAACCGATTCAAACAATCCATTACAGTATAGAACATCACATTCCTTTTTTTTTTCTTGTAAAAAATGTCAACTTCCTAATATTGCTATTTTAATTAGAGCTATTTTAATTAGAAAGAAAACCCAGATCCAGATCTGGATTTTCAAATAGTAAAATTAACAGGAAGTGAAGTTTTGTATTATAAAAACAAACAGTATTGGGTTTGGTGATGTTCTATATTGTCTGACTCGGTTTTGTGTGCTAAACCCCTGGACTTATAAAAGAGTGGCATTGAGACCTGCTATTTCCAAATGTTATGTATACATTTTATACATTATCTATACATTCCTGTATACATTTTGGCCATTTGAAAATAGACACAAGCAATGCACATTGTGATGTTGTAGATCTTTCAAAAGATTTTTATACATTTGAAACATTCTGCATAATAGTATTTTCTACTTTTGGTACTTTCTGAATACCGGTTCTTTTACATGTACAGCATGTGAAGCCAAGATGGGAGAGTTCCAGCGCCACCAAAAGATTGTCAAAATGGCCCGCAATACTGTTCTGTTGGTATTGCTTGGTGCATTGAATGATTGCACTCTCCCACAGTACTGTAATAAGGAAAAGAAAAACACATAATTGGCATATTTTTTACACTCTGTTCATTTTAAACTCTGTGCCAGGGAAGCCCAAAACGAGAGTGAATGCCAATGTAACAATGTGTTAATAATGTATATTTGCCATGATGGGGTCAATTGTATGAAATATCCAAACAGAAAATATATGCTTTGCCAACACAAAATATAGATGTGAGTGTTTTCTTCATTATAGAAAGAAGGCCCGTTGTATTCACTGCAGCTGCGGGAGGATCAGGAGTCATTGGACCCTTCACTTCTGAAACGACTTTGATCTACAGAAATGTCCTAACAAACATTGGCAATGCTTACAGTTCGCATACAGGTAAAAGGTTACCATAGGGCTGCATTTAAGACTTATTTTCACTAACAAATACTCTGTAAATGGTGCATTTATATGGATTTCGAATAGATTTATTTTTCCATGAAATTGCTTAATATGTTTACCCAGAAATCAAAAACAAAGATATCAAATAAAGTCAAGTGTTTACATTTGAAAATGGCACACATTTGAATATTCTACATTGTCACTAAATAAAAAAAGCTAAATGTAAATTTAAATTACACTTTGGGTAGTTTGGGTTGTGTATTTCCCTTGCCACAATGTAACTCCAAATATTAGAAAGATATCTTAATAGTTACTCTGTAGATTGATGATTCACAGGGGTCATTGCTTGGCTTGTGCGGTGGTACTTTCAGTCAAAATATTTATTTTGCCACAGACATACAAAATGAGCAGACAATATTACCAGAGTTACAGGGATCCTTGCAAAGAAAACGTTTGAGAATCACTAGTGGACTCAAGTGTCATAGTAAATCAGTGTCATACATAAGACACATTTGTCCGTGTACAGACATATTGATGACCCCTATTCAAAATGTACTGCTATAAACTGCTGTAAATAAACAAAGCTCTGTTGAATCGACAGGTATCTTCACAGCGCCTGCAGCAGGCGTGTACTTCTTTACGTTTTTCTATCATGCTGGCGGGGAGCGAAAAGCTGGCCTCCTCCTTCACAAGAACGGCCATCGTATGGCTACCAGTTCTGACCACCCATCCGCAGACGCGGCTGATAACGGTGGCAATGGAGTGACCATGCAGCTGCAACAGGGAGACCAGGTGTATGTGCGCATGCTGCCTCATACGCACATTTGGGGAGACTCCTATGACCATACTACCTTCAGTGGCTTTCTGTTATATTAAACATAGACCAAAACTATCCAAGCCAGCCCCATGGCCTCCCCTAAGTAACAAGACATCTTGTGAAATAAAATGTTGTCAACCAATCATCACGATGATACACGAAAGAAGAAGAAGAAGATTTCAAATGGTTTGCCAGAATCCTCGAGTAAATCAATAAACTCTGCATACTTAAGTTGTCCTTTTGTATTATTATTATTATTATTCACATGTTAAACCAACAATTTGAGCTATTCTTCTCATAATATGAGAAGAAATTACAAATATGATTCATAAATTACAAATTATTATGGAGAACATTACAAGTCAATTATGTTGTACAATTACAATAAGGAATTCAACTTGAACTGTGTGACAAAATGTACTTGCAATATGAATATCCTTGTTTACAGAAATCATAACCGGGACCGGAATACTCGGGAATGAATGAATGCCTCGCCCTTTAATGCAAATTCCATTATACCTGTTGTCATAGGACCGGTTTTGACCATCTGTTTGCCTTTGTCCATTTATGCCCATATATGGAGATATCTGTATCTGTCAGTCTGCATCCATTTTAGTGTATCGGGTCGGGTCGAGGCCGGGCGCTGCACTCCCCGCTGCGGCGGAGAACGTGTGTGTCAGAGCCTTTTGTGCCGGTTCCGGAACACCCTGATGTCAGAACCATCGTGCTGGTTCCAGAAAACCGCGTATCGGGTCGGGTCGAGGCTGGGCAATGCACTCCACCCCGCGGTGGGGAAGGCATGTACCGAATCTGAAGCCGGTGGGACGAACCGTTCTCGAGATACGCGGATTACATACATACATACACACTCACAGAGATTTCTCGCATTTATTGTAACTAGAAGCTCGACCTGGCCAACTCGGAACAATGTAAATAGGGAATGAATGCCCCGCCCTTTAATGCAAACCCCATTATACCTGTTTTTTACCTGGTCATAGGACCCGTTTTGACCATCTGTCTGCCTGTGTCCATTTATGCCCATATATGGAGATATTTGTATCTGTCTGTCTGTCTGTCGGCGTCCATTTTATGTCCATATATGGAGATCACTGCAGTTATAGTTCTGGGTCCATTTTATGCCCATGCATATATGGAGATATCTGTCTATCTGCGTCCATTTTATGCCCATATATGGAGTATCTGTCTGTGCCTCCAACTGTGTTGCAGACACAGTGCCGGTTCCCCCTTTAATGCAAACCTCATTATACCTGTTGTCATAGGACCCGTTTTGAACATCTGTTTGCCTGTGTCCATTTATGCCCATATATGGAGATATCTGTATCTGTCTGTCTGTCTGTCTGTCTGTCTGTCTGTCGGCGTCCATTTTATGTCCATATATGGAGATCACTGCAGTTATAGTTCTGGGTCCATTTTATGCCCATATATGGAGATATCTGTCTATCTGCGTCCATTTTATGCCCATATATGGAGTATCTGTCTGTGCCTCCAACTGTGTTGCAGACACAGTGCCGGTTCCCCCTTTAATGCAAACCTCATTATACCTGTTGTCATAGGACCCGTTTTGAACATCTGTTTGCCTGTGTCCATTTATGCCCATATATGGAGATATCTGTATCTGTCTGTCTGTCTGTCTGTCGGCGTCCATTTTATGTCCATATATGGAGATCACTGCAGTTATAGTTCTGGGTCCATTTTATGCCCATATATGGAGATATCTGTCTATCTGCGTCCATTTTATGCCCATATATGGAGTATCTGTCTGTGCCTCCAATCTGTCTGTCTGTCTGTCTGTCTGTCGGCGTCCATTTTATGTCCATATATGGAGATCACTGTGTGAGGGGGTGGAAAGCAGCGTTATTCTTTTTATTTTTATTTCCTTTAATAATTGTTGTTTTTACAATTATTTCCTTCTGTTGAACATGTTTTGTATAATTTGTATAATATGTTTTGTTTGGTTATAATGTTGTATTGCTGTCCCCCTTTAAAACCTCCTCTCTTTCCATGTGTGAGTCTGAATGCGAACTGATAGGATAACTAGACGCCGGTGCTGGCCAATGTATGGGGGACTAACGTCATGACCAGCCAATGGGCGGCTGGCAGAGTGGGAGGCGGCCCTTTAAGAGGAACGCCAGGCTCAGTCTAGGGAGACGAGCAAGGGGTGCAGACGTGTGTGTGTGGAGCGGGCTGAGGGAAGTGACTCAGGTGGCCGGCTGTGATGAACAGAGAGACAGGCACAGGCCGAGCCAGGCAGTAACTGAACTGAACCTTATTGAACCTTACTGAACTAAAGTGCTAGGACCGAGTAGCACTTTACCTTACAAACCCAGCGGATTCCAGACGGTGATCCGGGTGCCAGCGTTACCAGGCAGTGTCCGGGCCATCCAGAGACGAGCGAGAGGGTCCCGACGAGCCGAACCGGCTACCCGGCTAACGAGAGGGGTCGTTGTGACTACTGTGGTGTCGTGCGAACTATTCGCAGCGGCAGCCCACAAGGCTGCCTGCGTGTGAGTATCCAATCCTGTACACCACTGTCGCTAAAGTCACTGGCCTAGAATTGAGCTGTATAGTCGTCGCGACAAGGATACTGGCGTATTCTTTGTATTCACAGATGAGTGGACTAAAGAAGTAGACGACCAGAGATGAGCTGTGTGTCGCTGTGTGTGCCATTCCACCTGCTGTAGAAGTCACTATTCCCACCTGCTTGAACGATACGCTGCTTATTATTTGATATCTGCTTAGTTTATAGTAATAATTATTAGTCACTAATTTGCGCTCCTTGTATAATATCCATTTATCGTAATACTATATTATTACGATTTGAGGGCCGTAACGGGCCTGGAACTACACGCTAAGTGCACTTTAACTGTCCCAAGAAACGATACGATAAGAAGGGGGGGGTGAAGTATTGTTTTATTGTTGGAAGTGTTCTTATTGTTTTAGGTTTTAGCTTAGTGGCGCCATAGGATTATAGGATTCCCTTTTATTTTATTATTGTGTTTTTGGCATTATAGAGGCCGCTGTCACTAGCAATAAAGATTTGTTATACTTTTTCTAAACTGTTGTCCTGGTCAGTCTCTCCTCATGGTTCATATTGCTCTGATATCCCGTAAACGAACTTGTGTGTCCTTAAAGGTAGTGCCTTTTGTGCACTTACTTTCCTCTTTAAACGAGGTGGCGTTGTCGGAAACTTATAATTATATAATCTGCTAATGGTAATACTTAATGATATACATCAAACCAAAAAGGTGTATTTACAATTATTTATTGGCAAATTCAGTAACAAGGTGATGACAAAAGGGTACCAGTTTAAACACTGGCAGTTAATGTGAGTTGGGCCACCCTTACAACTGCAGTTATAGTTCTGGGTCCATTTTATGCCCATATATGGAGATATCTGTCTATCTGCGTCCATTTTATGCCCATATATGGAGTATCTGTCTGTGCCTCCAACTGTGTTGCAGACACAGTGCCGGTTCCCCCTTTAATGCAAACCTCATTATACCTGTTGTCATAGGACCCGTTTTGAACATCTGTTTGCCTGTGTCCATTTATGCCCATATATGGAGATATCTGTATCTGTCTGTCTGTCTGTCTGTCTGTCGGCGTCCATTTTATGTCCATATATGGAGATCACTGCAGTTATAGTTCTGGGTCCATTTTATGCCCATATATGGAGATATCTGTCTATCTGCGTCCATTTTATGCCCATATATGGAGTATCTGTCTGTGCCTCCAACTGTGTTGCAGACACAGTGCCGGTTCCCCCTTTAATGCAAACCTCATTATACCTGTTGTCATAGGACCCGTTTTGAACATCTGTTTGCCTGTGTCCATTTATGCCCATATATGGAGATATCTGTATCTGTCTGTCTGCGTCCATTTTATGCCCATATATGGAGATCTTTGACCATCTGTTTGCCTCTGTCCATTTATGTCCATATATGGAGATATCTGGCTATCTGCGTCCATTTTATGCCCATATATGGATATATGGAGATCACTGCAGTTATAGTTCTGGGTCCATTTTATGCCCATATATGGAGATATCTGTCTATGGAGAACGCGCGTGCCCGTGGGACGAACGGTTCTCGAGATACGCGGATTACCTACATACATACACACTCACAGATATTTTTTGTTGACTCATATGGCGTACGTGATGTCAGAGCCTTTTATGAAGTGATGTCACAATGAGTCAGAGCTTTCGCCGATTTCCTCAGAAACAGCCTGATGTCAACAATCAACCCCGCTCCAAGATGCACTCAAATATTTCATGGTCAGATGTGACTTATGGGTGCTAGAAGTGTTACTGTAAATTATAATAAAGAAATCAGCGGCTATTACACCTATTATGCAATTACACTTTTACACTATTACAATACTACACTTATTTTTTTCAATCCTTTATTTGATATCGACAAGGAGAGAGACAGGAAATGCCAGGAGAGAGAGATGGGGACAGAGCCTTAATGGTATGCGCTTTACCAGGTGAGCCACCGCCCCATTCAAGCCAACTCTATCTCCACTGATTAGAATGTGTGGTGCTGCAGGAAACAAATGAGACAAATTGGATCTTGTCAAAACAATCAATAGTAGCTCCCCCTTCTCCGCTGCCCAACAATTAGTTCTTTTATCCTCCAATTGAAGATGCGGGTACCTACGACAAACAGAGAGGGTGGGTTGTGTGTGTGTGTTGGGGGGGGGGGGGGTAATAACGAGGTAGAAATAGACAACATGATCAATCTTTACTGTCGGAGGAGGGGGACCTAAGTACCTCATAAAGAAACGCTGCTGCACACGACTCTGTAGCCATAACTCAGCACTAAGCACATCCTGCGAATCACCCCTTCTCTGTCCTAAAACCTCCTTCTAATGCCTCAACTCAACTCCATCTTGGCCTCACTACGCTAGATGCTAGCTAGCCTACCCTGAAGGCTCATCTCCGGTTCTCATAAGCTACATACTGTACCTGACCGCTATTTGGGCGTATCACTATCACGTGATCGTACACAGCCTACAGAGACACTATTGACTAGATGTTATTGTTTTGTGTGACTTGGTACTGTACAATGTTGTCAAAGAATCATACAGTATGAGTATATCACCTTTTAGTTTTGTATAATGTCTTGAAAATCACTCTACACCACTGGGCAGTGCACTAGAGTTTTGGAAAGACCCATCTGTTGTGTACCTAATGGATTTATTGCTCAGTGCTTCATTACATGTATTGATTGCTGATCAATAAAGAGGTGATTATCAGTGTTCAGTTTCAGTGTAATGGATACATTGATTGTGGCACAGAAGTGTGAATTAAAGCCCAGCACAAGCTGCTCAATTCACTACAAGGAATGACATTCTGTAATTTGGATACACCCTAGCTGCTCAAGCATGAAGCTTCTTCCTAAATTGAGGTTGTCAATAAGCTTTTACGGTGCTTGTTGCTCTAAAATGCTACGCTGGAAGTTCATAATTAAATGTCTAAAATATATAGCGTTATCTATCTAAATTATGCTAGTATTCTAGTTGCAGGCTTAATTTCTATACCATTACAGTATTTAATTGAATATTACCCCATCATGCAAACGGTTGTCACTGTTTCCAAATTAGCTCATTTGCAATGGAACTCTAGACTAACTTTGATACATTTTCATGCATTGAAGCAGCACTGTAATGGTGAAACACATCAGGAGTCCCTTTCATGAATTAGTTTTAGCACACAGCGTGATAATCTGTCTAGGTGTGTAGGTGTCACCTTGAGAACGGCATTGAGATTCCAGTCAGCCAGGCTCATTCCCTCAGAGAGATTTGGTGCCTTGTTTACAGATTGTCTGTCTGTCTGTCTGTCTGTCTGTCTGTCTGTCTGTCTGTCTGTCTGTCTGTCTGTCTGCAGATTGTCAGTCCCCGGGAAACATCTATTTAATCCGCCAAATTCCCAAAAGCAGTTCCAGAGTGATTACAAGTTACACCCACAGGTGACCAGACAGATTGGGGCTGCACTCCTCCATTTCTCATTATCGCTCACGGCTGCTCTCTGTAATGTTTTCTGAGTAGTAGTATTAGTCCAGAATGGAATGCACACAAAGTCAAAGTTTAATAACTGCGGCAGGATATTGCGTGTGTCCCCTGAGGTGTCTTTGGATGTGTGTGCTTCGCTGGGGTTTTAGTTTATACATGGGCTATACGTTTTGAATTACATTTTGGAAAGTGAAAATGCTATTAAAAGTCCCTGATGTAGGATAGAATCAATGTAATCTACAGTACTGTGAAAATGTCTTTGGGCACAGTGACAAATCCAATTTAAAACAATTTCTCTGAGCATTAACTGTTTGTTTGAAACCTTTTTATATATAACAATGAACATAGGCTTAAAGAAATATTAATGCAATAACAAAACAGAAGAGCCTTCTGTTTTTAATTAAGTTGGTTTTGTTTTACTGCCTGCAATACAACAACATCACCACTTATTCATAATTATTTCTTTCATAATTTCAACATAATTCGTTGAGCTGTGAAGTGATTGGAAAGCTGTTGTAATGAGGCTCTTTTGGTGTATACAGATAAGTCCCTGTCTGCAGTGACTCAATACACTCATCATCATAAAATCACAAAACATGGCCATGTGTCTTCATTAGATCTCTAACTTAGTATGTGACATACCGGTATGCAATTTATTTGGGGTGGTCAAAGGCCAAGGTTGGAGACACAAGTCGCCATATGTCACTAGTAAGCACAGCTCTAGGTTGCATATTGTTAGACCAACAATGTCAAGTCTGATGGCAGAGTCAGCCATGCAAGGCACCAGCTTGCTCGTCTGGAACTGTTAGGCCCACTGTCCCTATCGTGCACATCGACAGCTCTAGTGTACCTCCTGACTCCTAAGCCACATTTTCAGAGAAGCCAAAGACTTTATACAATACTGTATATTATGTTAAAATAATATGGTACTAGTCCTATGCACACCCACAGTATATGAGGGATTGAATGTAGGTGTCTCAGAAGTTATGTTGTAGAACCCAGACCGTTGCCCGTTGGGCAGAACAGTCAGCATTGACGCCCAGTTGTGCAATACCCGTTGTATCAGTCTGTGATGTCAGTATTATGACGTCATACTCTGACGTCAGCATGCAGACAGACAGCCATGGTGGCGACACTGTTTATTATCAGTGATGTCAGCATAATCAACTCCAAATTTGGGCATTGTTTCAGCAAGCCTCTGCTACCATGGAGGATGTCAGCATGCTGATCTCCAAATTTGGGCATTGTTTCAGCATGTGGCTGTTACCATGGTGGCGACACTGTTTAGTATAAGTGATATCAGTATGCAGATAGACGGTCAGACGGACTGCAGACGGACAGACATTCGTTAAATTAATAGTTGGAAAATAATGTCCACAGTACAGTATGATGGCACACTTTCCCTTTAACTAACTAGGCAATACTGCTGCTGGTAGTACTGTATTTTGGGGAGTGTGTGGGTTTGACAATGTGCATTCACAGCAATCGTGTGTGTGTGTGTATGTGTGTATGTGTGTGTGTGTGTGTGTGTGTGTGTGTGTGTGTGTGTGTGTGTGTGTGTGCGTGCGTGCGTGCGTGCGTGCGTGCGTGCGTACGTGCATGCGTGCGTGCGTGTGTGTGCGCGCACGTGCGTGTGAATATACAAGGTTTCCTCCTGACAGCAACAATATGGATCATTTGTGGGGAGAGAATGGGGAAAATGTGGAAGTCACCTTGGCGCCCTGCCCACAGTGACTTGGCAGATGTGTGGAGAGGCGAGGTACAGAACAGCTGCTTGCTCTAAATCGGGCAGCTCATCCTCCCCTCTGCCTTTGAGTTCCTGTGGAGTGCAATGTCAGCCGTGCCGGGGCCATCATTCACTATCCTAATCTTCAACCACCTCACACACACCCGCACGGGCACACATGCACACGCACGCACGCACGCACGCACGCACGCACGCACGCACGCACGCACGCACGCGCGCACACACACACACACACACACACACACACACACACACACACACACACACACACACACACACACACACACACACACACTCATGCACGTGGACACACATGTACACAATATATTTCACCCTCGACCCTCCCCGTCTTCTGCTCTCTGCATCTTTTGCCATTTTCTTGTTTGCAATTACCCAGTTCATCTGTTCATCATTCATCAATAAAACCTTGTTCATGTAAAAGTGTGTGTGTGTGTGTGTGTGTGTGTGTGTGTGTGTGTGTGTGTGTGTGTGTGTGTGTGTGTGTGTGTGTGTGTGTGTGTGTGTGTGTGTGTGTGTGTGTGTGTGTGTGTGGTTTAAGGTTTACTGTATGTGGGAGAGTGTGGCACGTGTGTCGTGCAGCCATGCCAACTATATGTAAATGAGTATTTGTGCACAAGCTACAAAGATGATGCAGTATGATTCATCTTGCAGCCCTTTGCTCCAATGGATTCAACCACCACCATTATTGACTTGACTGCGGAAACAGATTGCCTTCAAACAAGCAGTGACATACAATCACTCGCCCACCTGGGAGCTCTCAAAGACCCAGCCCAGGCACACAGGGAGGTTGATTATGTGAGCCACTGAGCCTCTCCCATGGCATATATCAAATAGGGTGTTCCTCCGCTTCGCTCTAGTTGAATCTAGCCCCCTTCACGCCATTGTGCTGACCTTAGCTGAACTATGCCTCGCAGGTCCACATAATTTCCTTCCATGTCTGCCTTCCTGTGGCTTCGGTAGAGGTGTCAGGGGTAGCCCATTATGGCTCAGAATGACTTGGCTTGGCTTGGCTTAGAGGTGTTGAAAAAGGGGTCATTGTGTGTACTGGTGTTGATTGAGTTGTGTCCTTGACACAACAGTCTTTGATGGCTTAAAGTCAATGAAATGCAACCCTGACCCAGCTTTGTTTGGCTGCTGTGATGTAATGCCTGATTTATACTTTGTTGCAATAGCAGATCTACAAACTCAGAACAAATTAACAGCAGCTTGTCGATCGGATTTTTTCAGTTCACGACACCCATGTATGCGCAACAAAGTACAGTATAAACTGAAATACTGTCTGCCCCAGGCTCAATTACAAGACTGTACATACAGTACAAGTATGTTACTGTACTGTACATTTGTATTAATGCACAGTATCTCACTGAAATGCAACGAAAGGAGTGATTAGATTCACACACACACATGCTCACACATGCTCACACGTACACACCTCAATATCATGTCACAGGGTTTGACGGATAGCAGGCCATTAGTCGTCCTTACATAGATCAGCCTGCTCCAGTCAGCTTCGGTTTACATTGATCTGTGGACAGAGGTGGTAGACTGATTAAATCCTGCAAGTGTGTGTGTGTGTGTGTGTGTGTGTGTGAGTGAGTAACATTTGATTATGGGTGAGGGCTGTTTGGATGTGTGTGGTGTGTGTGTGTGTGTGTGGGGGGGGGGGGGGGCCTCAACACAGTTCAAATACGGTCAACATCGTAACTCTTTGCACAAGCAGATTTTATGAGCTCTTAATTGCCTTGCCAGTAAGTGACTGTACACATTTTTTGCCTTTGATAGCTTCGCTATCTTTTTTGAGAAGATGTTTATTTTGTGTCTTCTTGAGTATTACCTGTCCTTGATTTATACTTGTTGCAGTGTGGTTGATTTAGAAGCAATAAATAATATTTAATTATACTAGTCTTTGCCCTCCGAATTATGTTCAGTTTTAAAGTAACTTTGCTGTTACAGTAGTAGCAAGTGGTGCTTGCATGTAAAAATGTAGGAGTCTCAGAAGTAATGTTGGAGAACCCAGCAAAATGTAAGGAGCAACAACTGTAATGTAATAAAAAACAATATAACATGAATAACTGGTGAAAGTAGCCTTTCTGTGTTGTCAGGTTGTGTTTGGGAAATTGGATTTGTTTAACCCATGGTTTTAGAATGAGTAGATGTCGTCCTGTAAGATTAAAGACGTATCAGTGATGTTAGTCATCTCCAAATTTGGGTCATTCCAAATTTGGGCACTGTTTCAGCATGCAGCTGTTACCATGGTGGCGGACCGTATCGCGTATCAGTGATGTCAGTCATCTCCAAATTTGGGCACCGTTTCAGCATGCATATCAGACAGACATCAGACAGACGGAGAGACTTTCGGTCAATTATTATGTAGGATGACATGACAACCATGCCAATTCTCTACTTTACTCTACTTGGTTTGCTTTGCTTTTCCACTGTACTCTGTCTGTGTAATAGTTCCCCTGTGAAAACTGTCCTCCATGCTCTGTCTAAACAGCAGATAGCACTGCCTTCCGGCGAATCCACCCTGCCATTACATGATTCAGCATGCGAGGTGGTGACAGTTCAGTCTGTGAAACATCTGGAGGGTGGGTCCGCAAGGAACTGTTTCCATGAATGGCTCAGCATTAATCAATAGGTCCAGCAAGCAGTTGTTCAGTATGTACATGTCACCTCCACACAATGTTCTCAGTGGACCTGACTGTGAGACACAGGGCCTGTCTATACTATTTAGGAACCCATTTTGGCTCATTGTTAAGTTACCTGCCAATACATGATCACCTGGGGGGAAATCCTTCACTTTGGTCTTTTCCTGTATGATCTGTATCTCTGAATCTGGGCATGTTGTATTAGCAGAACAATGTCTTCATCAGATTGAAGCTGGTATACAGTTCTGTAAGACAGCAGGACATTGCTCAGCCTTTTGTGGCTAATCCATGATATAGAGCTAGTGTGTTGCACTCCATTCACCTAAAGGAACCTCTTGAATTATTGTGAATTGAGGTCCCCAACAGTTGTTCTGGGAAGCCAAATCGACTGTAGTAGCCTTCTTTACAACATATGAGACATCCTGTCTGCACAGGGAGCTAACTCCATCTTTTGATGCAAGGTATTAGCTCCAGAACATCCCCACATCCTCCAGTGATCACTACATCAACAGCTTTGACATCACTGGGGCAGTCTGAACGTGTTGTCCCATTGAGCAGAAGTGATAGGAGCTTCCTCCTCTTGCCTGAAAATAGAAAGTGTCTGCCTGCGGCATGCCATGCCTGATCCACAGGTAGCGGTATTCTAGAGAGGCCGTCTGCATTTGCATGCAACTCAGACTTCCAGAACTTAATGTTATACTGTATTGTAGGTGTGAGCAGGCAACATTTCTGCATCCAACTATCTGCCAGGGGTGAAATTACTGTATGGGGGCCAAAGATTGTTGCAACTGGCTCATGGCCTGTCAAAAGAATGAACTTCCTTCCAAAGAGATGTGGTGTTTTGAACAACAAAAACATTTTCCAGCACTTTGCGTTCAATTTGTGCGTTTGCTTTGCTGAGTGTGCATGAAGTGAATGCATCCCATAGGGAGGGGTATCATTATGCAAATTGAAAGAGCAGTTTTGGGTCAAAAAATATCTGGATGCCAGACACCAACAATAATGTTTTAATGGACCCCATCATGGTTCAACAGCTGATGAAATGGTTAAGCAGAGAAGACAGGCTCTGAATGATCCTTCCATAAACGTTTCTAAAATAAGAAACACTGCATCTTATTCACATTTTGAGGCTCTGGTGCTTGATCACAGTGACCTTGGATGGAGCCTTGTCAGATCCAACGCCATGAGGGGCAAAAGAGGGCATATATGGGCATAAAACGTATGTTAATTAGTAAAGCCAAGCAGGGCCGGGCCTTGGCGAGTTAGGGCCTGGGTTTGATGCCTTGGGTTCTCCATATTTGGGCATAAGCGTGTACCCTAACAGCGTATCATCTGTATATGGACATTTTATTTATTGTGTTCTTTATTAATGTGGAGTGCTGCCAACAGGATGTAGCCAGACGCCCAGATGCCCGCTGAGCTCTAGGGCCTCAGCTTCTTGGAGGAAATGCTCATTGTATGTGTCTCGCCTGCGTGGCGGGGGCCAGTACGGATACCGAAACCACGTCATAGCCTTCGAGCAGGACTTGCATAGCTTTGTTGATACACTACCTCGGACTCCACGTGATGCCCACATAATCATCATACGTAAGCAGGGCCACAACAACACACACAAGGATTTCCGTGTTTGTCGTGAACGCATCGAGTCTGCCTTAAAATGGTTGCAAGCCAACAATCCCTTGTATAAACACATTAAGATCCTTCGGGATGTCATCTAACATCTACCCCAAGATGGTGCCCACCGCGGGGAAGGTAGGGTGTAAATCAGAGTAAAGCAGGCTCTTGGGGCAGTTAGGGCCTGGGATTGATGACATCAGAAATCTACATATATGGGCATAAAAGGGATTTTGTTTCTGGGAATGACCTAGCTCTGGTCCATAGCGTTAGTGGAGTTCTCCCTAACGCTATGTTCCTCTACATCCGTATTCCTTGGCAAAACCGGAAAACCCCGCCGTCTGGTCCGAAAATAACAAAAACTGTTTCGCCCCTCATCAAACCAAAGGTATCAGTGGACAGTTGAAAGCTTACTCTACTTAGTGGACGAGGGCTGAGCCCCCCACCACACGATTAAAATACATTTCTAGGGCAAAATGAAAAATATTCTACCGGATGGAGACTCCATTTCTTCTCGTTTTTCACTATTTGTCGTCGCCATCAAGGTGCCAACTCACTACTGCCGCGCAGGTCAGAGGACCGAATTACACTGAGCATTAGTCTCACTGGGTGTTATTCAACTCTGCGACGTTGGAAGCGCTGTTTCGTAAAAACCTGGAAGAGCGTCTCCATCCGGTGGAATATTTTTCATTTAGCCCTAGAAATGTATTTTAATCGTGTGGTGGGGGGCTCAGACCTCGTCCACTAAGTAGAGTAAGCTTTCAACTGTCCACTGATACCTTTGGTTTGATGAGGGGCGAAACAGTTTTTGTTATTTTTGGACCAGACGGCGGGGTGTTCCGGTTTTGCCAAGGAATACGGAGGTAGAGGAACATAGCGTTAGGGAGAACTCCACTAACGCTATGGACCAGAGCTAGGAATGACCATACAGTATATGGACTTTTTATTTTATTTTATACTTTATTAACAATAAATAGAAAAATTGTAGTAGCACAACACATAAGTATTTAGTTGAAGTTTAAAAAGATTTTTCTTGATTTCTTTTTAATGTTTGCTTATTTAAAAAAAAAATACTCTAGAGTTTTGCTTGCAATTATTATTTTTGTGATAGCTGCTTGAATCTTTTTGCTTGGGAAAACATGTTTTGCTTGCGGTTTTAATTAATTTCCTTTAAAAAAAAATGTTTTGCTCTCAATTCTGATCCATATACCGGTATGGCCAAGACAGATGGCCAAGACCGCCCATATCTGTGTGGCTGATTCTACAGATAGGGATCTCCATGTATGGGTATAAAAGGGATTGTATGTATGATGTCAGATGTCATAGACAGCATATCTCCATATACAGAAAATGGATATCCATATATGGGTACCAGGGGTCTCCATATATGGGTACCAGGGTTCTCCATGGTTCGATATATACATCACTGGCCAGATATACATCACTGGCCAGATGTCCAGGCGTCTTACTAGTATATATAACTCTATGCTTTATACTCTATGAGTATTTTTTTAGCCAATGAGGAAGCAGCATTCTCGGTGACTTCACCTTTGTAGACTAACCCCAAAGACTTTATAGAGTAAAGGTGTTTGCACACTGCCGCCCGTTTCGCGCACCACTCTGTCCCTTGCTCTCTATCTCTCTCTCTCTCCTTGCCCTGAAAAACGCATTTCGCAACGAAAAACGCAGCAGTGTGCAACCAGCTTTACTCCAAAAACCTTAACCCCCATTGACTTAAATGGGAGAATGCAAAAACAGCAACCACACTCGCAATTACCCAGAATTGCATCTTTCTAGTAGTTTCTTTTGTTGTTGTCATGGCTGCCAGTTCCCACTTGATGTTGTGCGGGAGTCCTGACTGCTCCAGGCCGTACCGAATAATCGCTAGCTTGCACAATGTCTTCAGACTAGGACTTAAGTGTAAGATCTGTAAATAACGACAGATGGGTTGTGTATGGTTGGTGTATCCAAAGATCATGATTTGATCTCCCACCTTGGAACCAAACATACTACGACGCCAATCTGGTCCTTCTCCCTTGGGCTCACACTTTTTCCAGGTGAAGGTTTTAGGATTGAATTTCCACAGATCATTAAAGATCTGTCTGAGACAAGAGTTGAAGCCACCAAATATGTACAGCTCTCCATTGTAGGAAAAGGCTACAGGACGTGAACGTCCTTCTGGGAGAAGCTCTGCAGAAGGCATGCTCAACCAGCAGTTGGTCTCTGTGTCAAACACTCTGATGCTGTTTAAGCAACCTCTGACCCCTCTTCCCCCAAATACAAATATCTTTGTCCCGATGATGGTGGCAGAGTGACGGAATGAACTAGGTGGTAGAGTACCTCTGGTTTTAATTAAAGACCAGATCATTGTGGTGGTGTCCAACTTGTAGATGTCATTAGTGTTAGTGTATAATACAGTACTGATGCATCCTCCATGTATATACATGACCTTCCCAGAAACACAGGCTGAGTGGTTTCTCCTACCCTCGGGAACAGTACCAGAAATCTTGGGTTTGAACCATCTGTGAATGTCAACATCAAATGCATAAAGGTCGTTGTCATGCAAATCCCCATTGACGCTAAACCATTTGTCATCACTCTCCGTTATCTTACAATTCACTATCCCCCCCCAGATATATATTGTATCTCCTATAACCACAGCTGTGTGGCCCCAGCGCAAGGAGGGGACCTCAAGTGGACGTTTCCATCTCCCAGTTGTCACCGAAGGCAACTTCATCCAAAGCATAGACACTGTGTTGAAGACATGCACAATGCACATCAATCTGATCCATGTTGTGGGCCGTCCCGTGGTGGAACCCTCCAAAGTGGTACACCATGTCCCCCACTGGCACTGCAGGACAATAAATCTTTCCATTTTCTGGATGCACCAGCTCTCTTTTCAGGTACACCGCCCAGCACAACATTCTCTCTCTTTCCCTGTCTTGTTGGTATCTGTCTCCACCCGTAATTTGTCTGTCTATCTTAAGGCGGCATATACAGAGAATAGACTCTATTCTCTGTATATGCCGCCTTAAGATCTCTGCGGTGGTATAAATACTTGATCTCAATATCTCTGTGGCACTTTCACATAGGCTACGGCTCTTGTCTGATGTCACTTACAACATGTCATTGTCATGTTTGTACATGCCGATTTGCACTGGTGTCCTAATCTGCAAACATTCTCTCTTAAAATTACATCCAATACCTGAAACGTTTATGAGTTCCTATTTATCGGTATCACAATGAAAACTGAAACTCAAACCAAGTATGAACTAAGCGGTGCTATTAACGAGTTAATTAGGGTGACCATATTTTCAGCCACTCAAACCGGGACGCAAAACACTGTTGCCTAAAACTGGGACCCTAAAAGCAATGCGCACGTTACCGCGCACGCGTGTGCCCATTCTCTAACGTTCATGCACGCGCACACACGCACCGCAGCGTTGCAAACAGGCAGTGAGTGATTGACAAACAGCCTCAGCGTTGAATTCAGACACGCAATGAATTTGTTACTTTTTTCTGATTGTTTAGGTGAGCATGTTTTCATGAAAAGAACATGATAAATGTCTATGCAACCACTGAAAACAGCTACTATTAATTTAATTTTGCCGAAAACCGGGACAATTTTGCAGTGAATGTTGAAAACCGGGACATATTAGTGTTTTAGAGATATTTGTCGGGACACCGGGACACGCAGCTTGAAAACGGGACTGTCCCGGGTAAAACGGGACGTCTGGTCACCCTAGAGTTAATTGTGGACTCTCTCTAGCTTTTTTTGGCAACTAGCTAGTTCCAAATTTTTTTGAGCAACAATTTTCGTTAAAACTTCAACTTGTTCAGCTTTACACATTTATGTGTGCTTGTAATTTTCTCATTGAGTTCAATGGACTTTTTTCTAACCTTTTCTATAACCCCCAAACCCCCAAGAGTGGTGCGAGCTTGAGGATTGGTTAAGCTCTCCTGACCCCGCCATAAGAACCAATTGACCATATTCACACCGCGGCCAACTTGGATCATATGACCACATCGGGTAGCAAGCAGCCTATCAGAACCTTAAAACAGCATATTGGAAATCACATATGCCCGTTTGTGTCCATCTGGCATATGCTATGCTACGGGCATAGACGGCCGCTCTCATGGCCCTATACTGTATGCCTCAATATTATGACATCACCCTCTACGTTTATATCAGGTCGCACTTATTGATGGTGAAGTCACCAGGAATACATGTCCCTCGTTGGCTTTTATGTGATGATGATGACGTCATCACCCGATTGATGACATCACTCTGTGTTTTTTCAAGGGTTTTCCCATTGGATGACGTTGTTGTGTTTTCTCAAGGGTTTTCCCATTGGATGACATCAGCGCAGACCAGTGGTGCTTTGGGATTTTTTTTTCCGGGCGGACGGTCATTTATTGACGTCACGTGCACGCGCGTGCACGCACCTCTAGAGGCTATTTAGATAGAAAGGATGTCAGCAGATCTAATGGTGGGAAAACAATAGTTTTCTAGTCTTAATTACATTTGCATTGTTACTTAAGATGTTATGTTCTACTTTCTTTAAATTCATTTAGAAAATACAGTGCTGCAGTAGGCTAGAGAAACAAAGTTTGCCTTGAACGAATCTCAAACACTAAATACCACAGTAATGGATGAGGACACACACAAATCGACACATGCAGTCACTGCAGCTGGAAACCTAAGTAGGCTATATATCCATATGAATAGAGGCTTGAGGACACTCACACATTCACCACTAGAAACCTGTTATGCATAGTAGCCACTGATTAAAGTATAGCTTGTAGTTATCGCGGATTCGCGGGGTGGGGGGTTGTCGCGGCTCTCGCGGGGGGGTATGCACGCGTTTACACGGTCGTGCACCGTTTGGTGCCGTCCGTGCGCGTGCATGTGGGGAAATATTTCCGGCCACACGGCGTCCGGTCGCGTCCGGCCCCCAAAGCACTACTGGCGCAGACACGTGGACGTAGATTTCCCTAATTTATATATAGATATGTATCCATATACATACAATATAGTTCCACACTTCCGCCAGTCCTGTCTTACCAGTCGCGCCAATGAACTGCAGCGGCGGAGGAGGTATCTAGCTTTTTATATCTGTGATTAGACTGGTGGCCATCTTGGACTTGACCTTTCACAGTTCTCAGAGGTCAATTCTGACTTCCTCCACATCTGACACTAAACATCATGGGATTTAGGCTACTAACTATTCAAGTGCACAAATATTTTAGTTATCTACTGCACTACCTCTGTGTGGGAACTGAGCAGGAGAAAATTAAATCAGTATTCCGATACACTCTGCAGTTTTGCAGTGCAGGCATCATGAAGCCTCTAAATTGCACAGAAATATGCGGCAGGGAGAATTCAAAACAAAATCTGTCACTCGCCATTTGTCTATAATACATCACCTCAGCCTTGTTGATATTTTGCAAATTCCATCGGAGGATTGGTGTGTGTGTGTGTGTATGTGTGTGTGTGTGTGTGTGTGTGTGTGTGTGTGTGTGTGTGTGTGTGTGTGTGTGGGGGGGGGGGGGCTGAAGAGGGAGTAGTGTAGTCTATGTGGAGGTGTTTTTATTATTCTTTTTTTTTAATTATTATTATTCTTCAGTTGTTTTTGAGCCAGGGATAACTGCAGCATGGCGTTGGTATCCATTTCTCTATTGACTCAGGATGAGATGTATCTGCCGGGCAAAGAGGCGGAGCTCAAAACCAGTGTATCAACAAAGCAGCAGTGGCTCTGGTGCTAGCCTGCCAGGGGGCGGCAATTAACAGTAATTAATCACAATGATTAGACTCCACCTCTACCAGGTTAGAAGTATTTCTCTACCACCGCCGGCCGCCCACACACTCTCTCTCACGTCTCACACACACACACACACACACACACACACACACACACACACACACACACACACGCACGCGTATGCACCATGCACATGACACGCCTAATAACCCGTTATCCTACTTGACATCAATCTTTGCTGGTTTAATAGCCTGTTAATTATCTCGTCTCACCTCACCTGTGCTTTCTTCCACTTCAGACTAGTTTGGAGGAGTCTGTCTCAGCAGCCAGGTCAGCTCAGGTCAGATTAAGCTCGCCATTTCTTTCTTTCTGAAAGCAGTAACATTAATCAGTCACTGTTGGCAAAGAGAAAATAGCTTCCTTCCATTTAAAATGTTATCTTGCAAGAGACAAGACAGGTCGCTCAAAACATTTACCTTGCTATCCTTTCCCCCCTTTTCACGTATTCATTCCCTCTGTTTACAACACTTAGCACTAACCACCTTAGTATTTGATTGTATTTCATTTAAACAACATTTTCTTTAACAGATACACTGCAGTACCACAAGCGACCACTGAGGGTCACTGCAGCTTAAGCGGAGCCACGCAGACAGAGCAAAGGAACTCGTATGAACCTTCATAGAGAGGAGCGGAGTGCAGTGGTGGAAAAAGTAGTAGGGTAGGCCTACTATTTTTTATTTGTATTACTTGAGTAAAAGTATCAATACTGCCATGTAGAAATACTCTGTTACTTACAAGTTAAAGTGCGGAATTCAAAATGTACTTGAGTAAAAGTACAAAAGTATTGCTATCAAAATGTAGGCCTACTCAAAGTACCAAAGTAGAAAGTGCTCATTATGCAGGCAGAATGTCCTGTTTCACAAGTTTTCAAATGTATTCATTTTTGAAAATAGCAGATCTACAAGCTCACAATGTGTTAAATCGTGACGCGTTGTGAGGTTGTAGATTGGCTATTTTCAAATGGCCAAAACAGGGCTGAAGTGGCTAATGCATGTTTGTAATACAAATCTAAATCTACAAAGTAACTAGTAGTTGTAAAATAAATGTACAATATTTGGATTCGAGCTGTTGTAGAAGTAAAAGTATTGGAAATAGGGCCTTCTCAACAGTAAAGTAATGCCTCAAAATTGTACTTAAGTACAGTACTTAAGTAAATGTACTTTGTTACTTTACACCAGGGACATGCTGGGCCCCTGATTCAGCCCGGGAAAAAGAGTTGGAGAGGCCCACATTGCGCGCTATAGAGAGAGATCTCTCTCTATAGCGCTGCTGCTACTCAAAGATTTGCCATTTCAGATCATGACAAATGACAAGCCAGTGGGCCAATTACATGAGTTATATTTCGTCATTGTCGGGTGCCAATTACATGAGTTATATTTCGTCGTTGTCGGGTGGAAACCTTGTATGTTCAAAACCGTTTTTTTTTTTTTTTTTGTATTTATCATTTTAAAAATGATTTAAACTAGTGAAAACAGCCGATCTACAAGCACACACCGCGAGGCGTTGTGTGCTTGTAGATCTGCTGTTTTCACTACTTTTGTGCGACGGCCTTGTATGATGAAGCAGGGCTTTGCTTTGCGAAAAAATCTACAAATTTGAAACTTGGAAATCTACAAATTTGAAACTTCTGCCCGACAGTGACGATTTACTTTGTTGGCCACCCAGCCCCCAAAATGGAACGAAGGCAGACATTTTATTTACATTTTTTTCCTAATGGCCGGCCTGGACCGGCCGGGAATGAACCGGACGTTCGGGAGTTGTCCCGCTTTTCCCAATGGCCAGCACGTCCCTGCTTTACACCACTGGAGGAGCGCAGCCGCGAAGGCGTCAGCTGCTCTCCTGTGCCAGCTACTAAAAGTTACCCAGGGTAGATCTGCTGAGCTGTCTCTCCCCTCCCTCCCCACCGCAGTACGACGTTTCCACCCAACGCCCACCTTTTTCATATCTTTCTCTTTATCCTCCCTCTTCTTCCATGCATACTCCATCTCTCTCACACACAGAAATATCTTCACCACTGTCCGCCGCTCTCGTTTTATACACTGTAGATCTGTCACACTGCTATTTCTTCTTCAGAGAGCTATCATCAGTTCCAAGTTCTAAGCCATCTGTAGTCAGAATATTTAAGATTCCCTCTAGTTTTGTCATCCACTCTGTCTCTGCATCAAAGGATTCTGCTTCTGCACTTCTCACCAAATATTTGGTTAAATAGCAACTCATCATTGGTGCTGCATTTCTACATAGGGAGTTTGGCCTATTAGTGTTATACACATCAATGTACAACTCCTCCAGTCCATGGTTCACCCCATACATTCCTTGCTTGCTATTCCACTGTTGAAGTGAGTGAATGAGCCCAGTTTAATGATCTCGGCATGTGTAGAAGAAAAAGTCAAGTGCATGTAAAGTCTGTTGACACGGTAAGCTTCGTGATATTGATATTACTGGCACTATACACTATGCTGGACCTATTATTGGGGTTTAAAGTAAACATTACACGAGTAGCCTCGGGATCCAGGCATTTTAAAAAGAAAAGCCTGGTCTAGCCCCCCTGTAACTGTGGTTCAAAATATTTTACAACAGTATTGTTCATGTGAACTGGTTTGTTTAGGCTTATTATTATAATTATAATATCACTCGTTTTCCACCACGGATCACTTCCTCATTTATTCAAAGCGGACAGCAGCAGGAGTCATGTCCCCCTCCGCGTCGGTTCCAGACATCAGAGGACCCGGTGAGATTTGCCGGGGGCATAGACTGTCCGCTTTAGGCGAGACTATTGCACGAGGGTGCACCAGTGAACTGCCAATGTCAATATAGGAAGGAGTTAAACATTGGTTTGTCTCTGAGCTGCTATAGAGCTTTGCAACAATGATGTATCTTTGTCGAGTTTTTCACCTTTATTCAGTGTACTCAACTTAGATAACTTATTCTATCCAGTATGCAATACTATTAATGTATTATGCAATAACTCCACATGTGGGCAATGACTTTGTTATTCATAGTTAGGAGGAGGTTATGATGAATCACTTTGTGTGATTAATTGGACTACTGACCCTGAACAACCCTGGAACCTGTGTCTCAGCAGGGCCTAACGCTATAGGGGTTAGATGGAGGCTGAACAGGATGTGAACTGAGAGACCTTTTGCAACAGCGTTGTCTCATTCAGCATTCATCAGGAGCTGCCAGTGTACAGTACATGCTTGTCTCAGGGATTATCGAGGTCTATTAGCAGATAAGAGAGACTACTTCTCTGCGGACCTGCTAGTGGTGGGCTATAGGTTAAACATTATGTGCCACAACAGTCACTTTATAATCGTAGACGACGGATAAAGCTCAGTGCTCCTCACATCTTGTGGTCCATCCTCACATCTTGTGGTCCAATTGGACGGCTGCTTGTACCTTGTTTTGCTGTTATCCCTTTGTACCTGCTATCGTTCTGTTTTCCCTTCTCACCAATCTCAGACAATCTTTCTGTCTCTCTCTCTCTCTTTCCCTCCCTCCCTGTAGTACAGTAGCTCTACGCAGTGGCATTATCTGTACAATTTCTCGAAAGAATAAAAAGCATCTTGTCCCTTCGAGGAATCAGCTATTGCACTCATTCCCTTTTAACCTGTTGCATTATTATCCATCTATGAATTCACCAAATCTTTGAAATAGAGGCCGGTGCCCGAGTAGGCCGCTGCCCGAAGGGCAGGGAGGTACTCTAAAACTACGGAAAACGAATCTATTGTGTGTCAAATCTAGAGTGTGTGTGTGTGTGTGTGTGTGTGTGTGTGTGTGTGTGTGTGTGTGTGTGTGTGTGTGTGTGTGTGTGTGTGTGTGTGTGTGTGTGTGTGTGTGTGTGTGTGTGTGTGTGTGTGTGGAGTCGGAAGTGCCCTTTTGTCACCTCACTTCTACTCTCTGGGTGTCTGGATGACAGATGAAGAGGTGCAGCATACTGTAGGGCCTAGGCTATCCTTAAATTTACGTCCATCTGTTGCTCGGGTTGGATTTCTGTCTGTCTCTTTCTTTCGCGTGATTCCTAAACCCACCAGGCTTGAGTTAAGACCCGCCTCGCGGAAACGCGAGGACTTCCAGGAGTGGCTGAAATCCCTGCCTGACACATGGAGGATGGATAAAGTCAGAGGCATGAAGACTTGTACTTGAGAAAAGCCTGCATTTGCACAATGCACAACTATTAATTTCTCACTACAGTGCTCAAAATAAACTGTGCTAAAAAAAACTTGAAACTGACTTAATTGTACTGTGCTTAATAAAGGGAAAACTTTGTAACCTTGAGAAAAACGTACTGAGAAAGCTATTCATTTGTCACTACTGTGCTCAAAATAAAAACTCTTACTGATTATCAGTTACATTGTTATGGTTTGGATATGGCTTTGGGCCTATTATGCTGTGTGTATTATTGTAATGGATCAGTAGGTAGTAGGTACTTTGCACTTGAGCGAGCAGCACTAACGTTCATGGGCACTTTCATACTTAAGATTATCGAGAGGAGGCGGGTCTTAACTCAATCCTGGTGGGTTTAGGAATCACGCCTTTCTTTCTCTTACTTTGTCTTCTCTTTTAACTTCCCTTCTTTTCAGCATTTTATAGCAACATTGTCTAGAATAGGTTTGTCTCTATGGTCGCCTACTTATGTACTGGATGTGTACTCTTTCCCCTCAAAACTAGAACAATCACAGCTGGCAGATCACAGCCGTTATGTGCCTGACATCACAAAAAGCACCATCAGTCACAAAGAAAGGTGCCTGGTGAATTAAAAGTGAAGTTTGAATTTTAGTGCATATTAAAAAAAAAAATGTGTAAGAAGAATCCCTTAATTACACTGACATTGTTCTTGTGAAGCAGTTATTATCTGTGAGATATTGCTATTTTCATTTGGCCAAAGGGGACAGACCATCACCACACTTAAGTCAGACACTAGTTGCAATGAAAACCATTTATTGCAATGATATTGCATTGTGTTTGGCAGTGGCTCTGCTCCTGTGATGGTCCAGAACGATCTGACGATGTTATGACAGTCTGAGCTCACAAACCCCCGAAGCAGAGCCTATAGATACCGTTGAACAGACATTATGAACACTTCACAGGGGAGAACCTAAAGAATGACATGCTGACATAGTGAAAACCTGGGGATAGGGTGGGAGATTGATCACTGACAGTAGTGGAACAATTACGACTGTGGCCATATGTGATTGGAGGGTGCATGCAGGGGCGTCACAAGGGGGGGGAGTGGGACTGAGTTACTACAGTAGGGCCCAAGGTGGAGGGGCCTGGAATTATTTTATACTTTAGCTATTGAAAAAATAGCAGTTATACAAGCTCACACGCGCGGCACCGAGTGCAACGCTGCGAGCGGCACCGAGTGCAGCGCTGCGAGCGGCACCGAGTGCAGCGCTGCGAGCTTGTAGATCTGCTATTTTTGAAAAGTTGTGAAAATGTGCACAAATCTTTGAATATATGTATTTTTTAAGCAAACATTTGTAACTCAAATTTAGCTTCAGGGGGGGGCCCTGGAACTAAATATTTTGATATGGGGGTCCGTGGCCAAATACATATCATTTTGGGGGTCCTTCACATGAAAAAGTTTGAGCACCACTGACATAGAAACATAGGTTTTTCAAAAAACCTTAGAAGGATTTGAAATATTCAAAGACTTGCACAAATTTTGAAAATTCTTCAAAATTAGCAGATCTACAAGCTCGCAGCGCGGCACTCGGTGCTGCGCTGTGAGCTTGTATATCTGCTATTTCTCAATAGTTAAAGTACCCAGGGCCCAGAATTTGGTGCGACAGCCCTGGGTGCATGAGTGTGGGACCGTCTTGACTCACGTGCACGACTGAACTACCACCATGCTCAATTAGACAACAAACCATTATACCACAAACTTTCAGTTTGTCATTGCAGGGAACGTCTGTTAAATTAGACACGGCTGAGTATAACCTCTACATTACAAAGAGCATTCATGTAAATATTTTCTTTTGATGCATTACCCTTCTATGGTTATTCATTGTTTAAACTGTATCTTATTTCTTGTCTATTAGCATCCTCCTCCAGCTATAGTAATGTGCATATTGTGCAGCACTTTGTAATTCGTGTTTTAAAAGGTTCAATATATATATATATATATATATATATATATATATATATATATATATATATTATCTATACTATAATTTTGCGAATGTCTGAGTGAGTGTCTGAGTGTCTGTCACAGCGTTTCTCCTCAGTGGCTGGAGCAATTGATCTGAAATCGCATCACCATAAGCATATGAACACACCTGACATAACTGTGAAGCCCGTTTGTCAGTCACTTTCACAAATCGTATGCTGTATATTAGCATTTTTATGGTGTATCTACTATCTATTCTGCATCTAGCATGAGGCACATCTATTCTGCATCTAGCTTGAGGCAAAATGTTTAACCAGCTCTGTGTGTGTGTGTGTGTGTGTGTGTGTGTGTGTGTGTGTGTGTGTGTGTGTGTGTGTGTGTGTGTGTGTGTGTGTGTGTGTGTGTGTGTGTGTGTGTGTGTGCAGGCAGGCGGGTGTGTGTGCAGGCAGGTGGGCGGGCGGGCTGGGGGGGGGGGGGGGGACAGTATCTCTGTAGCCATTAAACGAAACGGGTTTCTTACATTGATGCTCCTACATCATGCAAGCACCAGTTAAAGTTACTTTCCATCCCTCATATACTGTGTGCACAGTGCACATCCCATAACCCACACACTGCACATCATTTTGGAGCTCATATCTTTGAACGGGTAAGGGCTAGTATATATAATTATCCAGACCCTTGATATATATACAGGACTTTTCTCTGGCATCCATGTAGTCCAAATAGAAGAAGAAACACAGTAGCCTATCTTAATATTCCCCAGATGTATCAAACCAAACAATCTCATCACATTAAGAATTTGAGATATCTGTGAATCTCAGCTTCCTGACAACCACTATAACGTCCTTGCAGCACTGTGAGGTCCACTCCATATACAGCTCAGACAGGCGTTTTCCATTTTACCGTAGTATTCCCTACAACTCTCACACCTTGCTCAGGCTCCACACCAGCACAGCAGGTGAATCAATGTCATCCAAGGCCCACCATGTGTCACTGTGACAAAAACAGTATAACATAGATTTTTTACATTCCATCTGTGTCCTGTGCCAGCGTCCTATGTTCTATAACTGAAAAGAAAATACCTAGGCTCCTCACGGGCTGGGTATACAAGAGGATAAGTATTTTTGAGGATTAGCTATATTTTTTACAATAGCGAGTACAGTATTGCTAAGTAATATCTGATGTCAAGAAATATATATTCCTAATGCAATATCATTTTTGCGCCTATACCAGGGTGGAACAGCAGTGTTGGTTGGTTATTTCCCCTGACCCAGAGGGACTGTGCTAGAATTGGTCATTGTCTAACAACAGCTGGGAAAAGCTGTAACTTACTTACAACAATATGAGTAGGTCAAATGTATGATGATTCAAAGGGTGGAATTCCTGCTCAATTCAACACTCTTTCATATACAGTAAAACAGAGCATCTTCTCAAATGGCACACCTAGTTTCTGACCTACCTAAATATAGATAGCTAGACAGGGAAACCACATTGTTACTTGTGTCTTGTTTTTCTCTTGTCCTTGTTCTCTTTCTCTCTGTATCTCTCCCTTGTCTCTCTATCTCTCCATCTCTCATCCTCCCTCTGCCAGCCAACCCAGTGATCTCTTTTGCTATGTCCGTTACCCTGACCACCCATGGCCCACTTGTGGATTTATAGGGCAAGCCATTGACGATGACTGGTCCATCTCTTCTAATTCCCTCCCAACGGGTGCTAGGAAAATGAGTTACCGATTGCGGCGGCTCACATTGCAGAAATACTGTAAGTCATTGCACGCTGTCTGGCTGATGTAGTGCAAGAATGTAATCTGTGGAGCCCTGCATCCCGAAGTGTCACAACTGGTGAGAGGGAGGCGTTCTGGATGTGTGTAATGAATGGGAGAGTGAGTGCATGGTGATAGAAGCCTGGGTCTGTCTTGCGGGTGGACTAATTTGTGGAGGCTAATTGGAAGCTGAGCAGTGTAGCAGTGCTGACATGTGCCTCCGGTGGTCCAGTGCATCTAATGGCAGGTGAGACGAATCATCACACCTAGTTTTCTGTCCCTCTAATGATGGAGGCCTAATAATTACCTGGGATGGATGAGGCTGCACGCATTGCCCTGTTAGAGGGCCTTAATGTAGTTTCCTCTTTTGTTCCCTCCTCTCTTTCTCTCTTTTTCTTGACTGTAGCATTGCATTTTCATTTTTGGTCTATACCCCTGTATTCAGAATGACTGCACTGCAGCTGAAACAACCTACTGTACATGTAAATGCCCCATTCTGCATGCGTTCAGCTGCAATCTACTGTAGCTTGCCTGTCATTCAGGCATGTGTGGGAATAATATGGAGTCATGTGTTGTGAGAAGCCAGGCAGTTGGCCATGTCCTGTGGCCAACTGCGCGTTTGCTGTGCTGACAGATCTTCAAAGACCTGGAGAAGAGAAATGCCCTGCTCCTGTCTTAGCATGGGTACAGCAACAACATACAGAGAACCGAGAAAGACAGCAGGGGCAGGGTACAATAAGTTGGAGAGAGTAAGAGAATGGAATGGCTGAGGGGTTAGTGGGTGGCAGAGAGAGAATAAGAGAGAGAATACAGATCAAAGAATGTTGTCTATAAGCTTGTAGCGCCCCCTAAAGCACAGCCTCAGACAATTCCAAAAAGTGATTTTTAAAACACACACACACACACACACACACGCACGCACACACGCACACGCACACAGATGTAGCACACCAAACAATTTATTTAGTCATTGCAAGAAAATATCTAGAAATTCAACTCACATTCTCAATCTCAGCTTCCTGACAACCACTATAACAACACTATAACAATAGTGTGACAAAAACATCACAGATCCTTATGTTGCATCAGTGTCCTGAGACAGCACCCTATGTTCTGGAAACAATGTATGTACATTGTATTGAAAAGAAATGTCACAGCTTGTCTCCGTCCGTCCGTCCGTCCGTCCGTCCGTCCGTCCGTCCGTCTGTGTCTGTGTCTGTGTCTGTGTGTGTGTGTGTGTGTGTGTGTGTGTGTGTGTGTGTGTGTGTGTGTGTGTGTGTGTACACATTTTTACAGTCTATGGGTTGGTTCCCTTGTCACTGTGACATCACAGGTGATATCACAGACATCACCTATGTAAAAGTCCATATATGGGTATTCCCCAGAATCCCTTTTATGCCCATATATGAAAATCCCTGATCTCATCGATATATATCACTGGCCAGATGGCCAAGCCATGGCCCATATCTGTGTGGCTGGTTCCGATAGGGATCTCCATGTATGGGCATGAAATATATTGTATGTATATTATTATTAATAAAGGATCAAATAAAATAAAAAGTCCATATGGGCATTCCCAGAAACAAAATCCCTTTTATGCCCATATATGGAGATTTCTGATGTCATCAATCCCAGGCCCTAACTGGCCCAAGAGCCTGCTTTACTCTGATGTACACCCTCTTCCCCCAAAACGTTAATATGAAGTCCATGTATATGTGTATATATATATTAATAAAGGATAAAATAAATGAAATGTCCATGTACAGTATGGACATTCCCAGATGATGCCCTGTTAGGTTAGCCCTTATGCCCATATATGGAGATCCCCAGGCAAAACCCAGGCCCTAACTCGCCAAGGCAGCCTGCTTGGCTTTACTAATTAACACATGTTGTCCCAATGTCATCAATATTAAGGACATATCTGGGAATGCCCATATTTGGTAATGCCCATATATGGGCATGTTTTGACATAACATTGTTGACTATCATGCAGGGGTCTCCATATATGGGTAACTGGTCCGATATGCATCACTGACCAGATGGCCTTTAGGGCGAGGTCGCATGTCGCCCTGAGGCATCTTACTAGTACTGTGTTTGTGTGTGCGTGTGCGTGTGCGTGTGCGTGTGTGTGTGTGTGTGTGTGTGTGTGTGTGCGTGCGCGTGCGTGCGTGCGTGTGAGAGAGACACTGGATATGCAAATGTGTGTTTCTATCCTAGTCCCTCTGAGCTGAAGTGGCTGTTGAAATATGAATGCCTGGTGTAGCTGCCCTGCTATCCTACTTGCAGTGTGTGAGTGCACGGTCACGTCTTATCTCTAAGAGCTATGACAGGGGAATTCAGGGGGAAGAGGTCTGCATCGACAGCCAGTCCTAGTGCCACTAATTGTCTGTCATCCTGGGCGATAAGGCCGCAGGACACTGACAGCCAATACTGATGGCCACAGATAGGACCCAAGCCAGCACAGCTCGAGGGTGTCTGTCTGGATGTCTCGCTGAAACTCCAATCTGTCTGGACACTGCATTTACTGTATCTATAGTCTGGAGCCCACCTTGAAAAGTCAGATCACAACATTACAGTATGTTACACAGATTAACGGGCGCACGCACACATGCACGAACGTACGTACGCACACACACACACACACACACACACACACACACACACACACACACACACACACACACACACACACACACACACACACACACACACACACACACACACACACTTTCCTTACTACAGCTATCTGGAGCAAGAGGAACAGTTTTTGCACATGTCTATCACTACCGTAGAGCTGGTTATTACTGAGCACTTGGAGAGTGAATAGCCTCAAATGCCAGCTTTGTTTAGAAAATAACAACTTTTACCTGTTGTATTATCAATGAACTGTGCAGCAAGATGTTGCCTTTGTTTCATTCCCGCTTGAAACTAGGTTAAGAATTTCTGTACCCTGCAAGTCAGCACTGCCTCATATGCTAGTGACATGCAATGCTGATTATGCTGGCGCATTAATAAGCACAGCACCCCAGTTGTTCACTGGGGGAAATGGTAAACGCTGCATACTGGTCGGGAACGTGATTACAGAAAGTGGGATATTGCATGTGGGGGGTGATGCGTCAGCACTTGGTTTATTTCATTCACCAAAACTGGTCATTTTATGCAGGTGTGGCAAAAGATTAAAAACATATATCTTCACATACTGTAGTGTATGCAGACACATAGACACACTGTACACGCATAAAGGGTAAATGCACACATGTACAGAAACACACTGTCTTTCTCTCTCTCTAATTTAACTCAACAAATGGAAATACAAATGGAACCAAATTGACCTGTAAGGTTCCATTTGTTTCCATTTGTACACGTTCTGAGTTAAATGAACACTCAGGATTTTATAGTACACTGAACACGAGGCATGTCCATTTACTGTAGCGTTAGACACTTCATTAGTCATGACCAAAACGTCTATCGTGGATTGACATCACTCCGGTGTTTAACCTGTGTGGAACGGGTCTCATTAGCTGTGTCCCCTGTATTACTTACTCGAAGTGTGTGTGCGTGCATGCGTGCGTGTGTGTGTGTTTGTGTGTGTGTGTGTGTGCGCGTGCGTGTGTGCGGAAACCGCAGAGACGAGGTACAGTATGACTCATCCTGGAAGGAGGAAGTAATGCTAGGGGACACAAGGAGTGATTATGTGCAGGTGGCACTGCTGGTGTTTTGTGCACGCCGTGCAAGAGCGCACACACACTTTCCCCCACATCTTCGTCACGTTCTTGGTCGTGACTCCTAAGAACAATGGTCTTACTAATATGGCTTCGTGACTTTAAGGAAAGTAGGGTTTAACAACGACGTGTGTGTGTGTGTGTGCGTGCGTGCGTGCGTGCGTGCGTGCGTGCGTGCGTGCGTGCGTCTTAATGAGGACATTTCTCTTTGTGGACCGGCTCATTATAGTCAAGACGGCCTCACAGTCACACTGTGCAAAAGTAATTTGGTTGCTGTGTAACAGCTTTTTATAGATAGATAAATGGTCAAGGGTATCAGGTACAGTATAGTACATAATGCTGCTTTCAGGAGGTTTACCACATAGTCATGGTAAGCATATGCATGCAACGTAAACACCAAGGTGACTGTATAATGTATGTGCACACAAGTTGCTTTAGCAATTAGACCTTGGTGCCTTGGTGACTGATTGCAGTACAGTAAACCAGTAGATAGACAGTCATTGCTGCATGCACAGCGGCTATCCTGTTCTTCCTTTAGCTTAGACAGCGATAATACACTGCATCTGTGTATATGTTCAATCTGCTTACTGTATGTTTCAGACATTTTATAAAATGTCTGAAACATAAGCAGACTGACACAGTGTCAATGCTTCTTTCTAAGGGTGTTCTGTCCTCTTTATGAGTTATGGTAGACCTAGTTTGACCTAAGTCTGGTGTTTTGCATTTCCAAGGACCAGATGGACTCGTAGACAGTAGCAGTGTAGCCTGGCCTGAGGCTACAAGCTTACAGAGCTAGCTAGCCTTTTTACATCCCTAATAGTGACAGTATGACTCACTGCTTGTTTTCATTACCGGGAACATCACGTATGCGCGCACGCGCATGTGTGTGTGTGTGTGTGTGTGTGTGTGTGTGTGTGTGTGTGTGTGTGTGTGTGTGTGTGTGTGTGTGTGTGTGTGTGTGTGTGTGTGTGTGTGTGTGTGTGTGTGTGTGTGTGTGTGTGTTGTCTGTGTGTGTGTGTACTGTACTTAAAAGTGTGTGCGTGTGCTCCTAACCCTATGTATTTATTGTAAATGTTTGCATGCATGTGCATATAGTATACGCATATGCGTATACGGTACAGTACTGTATGTGTGCGCATATGGACACTGGACATATTCTATTATTGTTTTACAAAACACGATATACATTGGGATTTAAACCGCAGTGTGAAGTCCAGGCAGTATACTGTAGGGCACAATGTACCTTTGTTGTACCACATGAAGAACCACTGAGCTCAACGTCAAAATGCGGGGTCTGTAGAGGAAAATCGCAGGGGTCAGAGTTTTAAAGCCGACCTTTGTACCTTGACCCGCTTGTTTCTCTTAGTTGGCACATTGGCTTTAGTGCGCACTCAGCTTCCTGTCGATGAACAGAGAGGCAGGGGATTGGGCGGGGCAGTTCGGTGAGGAAGGACCCCAGGGGTTGGAGGGTCGAAGGGATGTGCAGGGATGCTGAGACCTCGCTTGATCCGCTGGTCAATGCTCCTGTGTGTGATGTAATGTCTTTGTCTTTGAGCGTGTGCGTGTGTGCGCGCACATGTGAGTTTGTGAGTGAGAGAGCATCTGACAACATGTGTTTGCATGCCTGCAAGAGTCCAACGATTTGACAGATTTCTGTCTCCAGCATTTTGTTTTCTCATGTTGGCACTCTCCAACTGCACTTGGGTACAGAATATACAGTAATTGGAAGTGTTCATTTAACTCTGACAGTGTTGAAAATTACCTGTAACCTGTACTGTGTATGGCTTGAGTGAAGAAGCGTGATTGATTGGATTGATGTATAGATTGCCAAATGATTACAGAATGAGAGACTGAGATCTGTAGATTTGTTTACAGGTCTGTATGAAAAACATGCCCAGGAATTATGACATTGGACCATGCATCTCATCCACCCACGGACCCACCCACCCTATAGGCCTATGTACCAGTACATCATCTATAAAAGTTGCTGTATCTATGCATTTGTCTGTCTTGCATATTAATTTCTTTATGCCTTAAGTCCCTTTTAATTTGCATCCACCCACTTATTACAGTTACAGAAAGACAGACCGACAGACTCACACACACACACTAGATATATGGTGTAAACCAAAACTCCGCACATATTGTGAGATAAAACATGCTCATGGTCCAGAAAACTATGTACTGTATAACCTTTCAAAAAAGAAACAATTCTTATGTGCTGAAATCACTTGGCCTAGCTCATATTGAGCCAGGTAGATATGTAGGCACTGTTGAGGAAGATAGGTTATGTGGTTAGTGTGAGCTTAATGAAATTATGAATTTGTGAGGTGTGATGTCTCAGAGAAGCTGAAACGACTGTTTCAATATGATATTTTTTCTTTTGCTTCTTTTCTGGAGAAAGCTTGGTCAATGAGAAGGAGGGCCATCTACAGGTAGAATAATAGCATTGTCTTAATTGTCTTATTTGAGCTTATTTTGTTCATGATGTATTGTACTCATGTTTATGGATTTGTTAATTTATAACAAGGGCGTAGTGTGAACGCCGGAAGGACTATTAATGTCAGCTATATTCTTCTATGTCTAATGGGATGGGCCAAATTGTGGCATGACACGGAAATAAAAATGTCATTAATTATTTCATTCACACACACACACACACACACACACACACACACACACACACACACACACACACACACACACACACACACACACTCTGTCTGCATGGAGTGCCCCTTGCCTCATTATCTAGATGTCCGTTCGCGTCCGTCTATCTGTCTATCCATCCAATACAAATATGAGAAAACTTACTTTTACATTGCCAAAGCAAAAGTTAATCTTTCCTAAGTCTGTCCTATTGTATTCGATTATCAATATCATGGAATATAATATATTATTCACATACTATAACATAATAATAATAATAATAATGCATTTTATTTATAACGCACTTTACATTCAAAAAGAATCTCAAAGTGCTACAGTACAGGGTTAAAATCAAGGCATAAAAACAACAATAGGCAGACAATCAATATCTTATATTCTAAAACGGGTCAAGCCTAAAACTAACAACACAGGGCTAGGACAATAAAAGGACAAGGCCCTGAACAATTTAGGAGAACGCTTTCTGAAATAGGTAGGTTTTTAGTCCGTTTTTGGACTGTGGTGCTCTCAAATGTTCGGGGACTGGCGTTCCACAGACTTGGAGCTGTGAAACTGAAGGCCCGGTCTCCCATAGTGCGAAGGTTGGTGTCGGGGATGAGGAGAAGGTTAGTGTTGGAGGAGCGGAGGCTTCGGGTGACCGGTTTTGGTGTGATCAGTTCTTAGTCTGGACTCTGGATGCACTGCAAACATGATCCATTATCATTCTGCTGCCCTACATTGTAACATAATAGACTGCAGCTCCAGGTGCAATTCTGTTGTCCTGTATGTGTATGGCGTCTCCCCCACATCAAAGTGCCAATCTCCAGTAATGGTGGCTTCAGCCATGACTCTGACCTTAGCCAAACACAATTTTCAATCTGTCTCTGGCCTTTAAAACAGCATACCTTGCTTTCTGCACATCTGGATGCCTTCCCCTGTCAACCCGCCCTCTCTCCCATTCTTTCTCCCTTTCTCTTTTGATCTCTTATTCTCTTTATTATTTCTCTTCTTAATTTAATTTCCTTCTCTTTTCTTTGGCATTGAAAGTGCATTGTTGGGGCACCCGCTGGCCTACTTGTCCAGGCACATACCACTTAGGCATTGCCATTCGATTCCCGAATCCCGATCCGGACGGCCTTTGCCACGTGTCACTCCCCATCTCTCCCCCCATTTCCTGTCAGCCTACAGTGTCCTATTAATAAAGGCATAAAAGCCCCAAAACAAATCTTGAAAAAGAAAGAGAGTGTAGTGTCTCTTTCCCATCTTGTCATCCCTAGTCTGGGCAGGTCTTAAAGGACCACTTCACCTCTGGGACAACCAGATCTTATTTTATTGTGGTAAAATAAGATCTGGTTGTCCCAGAGGTGAAGTGGTCTTTTAATAGGCCTTCAGTCAGCAAGAATAGCAGATCTACAAGCTCGCAACCCATTTAGTGTAGAGGGAAGAAATTAAGGGAACAAGTATACTGTATAAGTGGCTAAGAAAATAATGTCACTTTAGTCAGGAACACTTACGTGAGTGTGAGCGCTGATTGGATTATGACAGTGTGATGTAATGATCAGCAGATCTGTGAATGAGGAAAGGATCTGACTGACAGCTGAGGCTGGCGAGACTCATGTGTCCTGCATAAACTAACGCTAAACTTCATCTACATTATAATATACTGTTCACAAGATCCACTTTAAGCTCACAGCGCATCACAAGTTTACTCGGTTACTCCTTATGTGAAAGTCCTATGACGTCTGACATCATACATACAATCCCTTTTATACCCATATATGGAGATCCCTGTCTGTAGAACCAGCCACACTGGTTAGACTGACATGTACAGTATAGTCTATAGATTAGACTGACATGTATATATTATGTCAGCTATATTCATATTGTAGTCTGTGAGGTCAGATGTAGAGGTGGTATCCAATGTCATTGCTAATTTATATGAGTCTGACATGATGACATCACAGTGATGTCAGAGCGTAACAGTCAGCAATGTGATGTCGGAACATGTCAGAACAGGTCAGAGTTCGGATCCGGGCTTGATGACATCAGGGATCTCCATACATGGCCATAAAAGGGATTCTGTAGGGGCCATATATGGAGTTGAACAGGCTATGATAGCGTATCTATGAGCTAGTATGAGCCAGGATACAGAGGTAAACCATAACCATTTATTTTAGGTTAATTTCCATGGAAATTGACTGACAGAATATTCTTGTCTGTTTATTTATACAGAGGCATTTGTGTTTGTGACCGAGTGATGGATACACAGTAAACAGTGTAGCTGTAAAGCTAGCATCCAGGGTTCTCTGAAAATGTAAGGGCTATCACTTCCTTCAGTCGTCCCTCACCTCTCTCTCCCTCTCCCTCCTGTATGTATTGTCTCTTGTTCCATCCATTGCTTTCCTGCCAAAGTGTCAGTCTCTTCTATGCCTCTATTAGCCTCACCCCTCCCTCCCCTTCCCCTCCCTTTCTCCATCGCCCCATCCCTCCCTCTCTCCATCGCCCCATCCCTCCCACCTCAACCCCCCTGGTGTAGAGCGATACTGCTGATGCATCACCCCTTGAGATAATTTGTTTAAATGACAGATTAGGGGGGTAACTCGATTTGTGTCCGATACAGTATGTAGTGTCTGTTACCAATCTAATAAGCCAACCTCTCCCTTCTGCCCTCACCCCCCCCCCCCCCCCCCACACACACACCCTTGCTTTGGTCCTCTCATTCTCTCCACTCCCCCCTCCATCCACACATGCTTCCCCCATGGCCATATCGTAGCTGCTGCTATCAGCTCTCTGTCTCCTTCAGAGAGTTAGTGCACATTTGTGTGTGTGTGTGTGTGTGTGTGTGTGTGTGTGTGTGTGTGTGTGTGTGTGTGTGTGTGTGTGTGTGTGTGTGTGTGTGTGTGTGTGTGAGAGAGAGACAGAGAGAACAAGAGAAAGGCTCATCTCCAGGGCTGCAATACACTCGGAGGCAGGGGCCACCAAGCACCCAGAATAATTGAATTGTGTGTCCGGGAAGCTGCGAGATTTGGCGAGGCGCTCATTGACTCATCGATCGGTGTGGAGGGTCTTCAGAAATCTGCCTCCCGGCCGTGCCGATCAATCAAACAATTAAGCTCGGTCCCTGTAGCCGGCTATGCTCCATTTAAGTCTAACCTCCCGGCTCTCTACTGCCGCGCGCTCCAAATTAATTGCTTTCTCACCGCAGAGTGTGCTCACCACCACCCCTGGTCCTCCTGTTGGTGGCGGCGAGAAGAAGTGGGCGACTGGGATTGCACAGTACTGTACACTACATGTGTCGCAGCACTTGTATCTATAAAGCTCCTGTTGGGGGCGGCATAGCTCAGGGGTAGAGAAACTGGTATTAGAGCACGAAGGGTATAAATCCCGAAGGGTTCCCAGTTCGAATCCGGGCTCCCCCTGAGTTAATGTCGAAGGGTCCTTGGGCAAGACTCTGAACCCCTAATTGCCTCCGGTGAGTAGGTTGGTGCCTTGCATGGCTTCCTCCGCCACCGGTGTATGAATGTGTGTGTGAATGGGTGAATGTAATGCACAATCTATGTAAAGCGCTTTGGATTAAAAAAGCGCTATATAAATGCACCATTTACCATTTTGAATTTGAAGTGTCTGCTCTGCAGTGCATGCACTGTAGGAGGGGAGTTAAAGTGTGTAAAAAGCCCATATACTGTAGTATCAGACTAAGTGTCTCAGTAGCAACACTATCAATAGTTTAACCACTATAGTCATCAATACCTTGCTGCAAATACTTTGTGGATAATGTCTGAGATATATGACCAAAACAGGGACAACAGGGTTTATGTGGTTAATGGCTCAAGAGATCCACTAAACTAGCTAGTAAATTGTAGCTGTATAGTATGAGCTGCGAGTGCAGCATGTTTGGTTTGGGGGATGCGTCAGACGAGGAAAGCAAAGTGAGCAGTGGGAAGAGGCGGAGTCAGCAGTACTGCGGCCTTTTCCTGCAACACGCTCCTCCGCCGCCTCCTGTCTTCATCCTGGAAAACAATCTTCCAGGGCAGTATAGAACGACATCCTGTACGCGAGATACAACCGTTGTGGCGGATTACTCCTCTTTCTGTGCTCCGTGACTGGAATCCTCTGCCTCTCTCCCCTGGCCATATGGCATTATCAATTCCGTTCACTATGGTGGAGCCTGTCACCTTAAAGCCTGATTTATTCTTTGTCATGCGAAGGAGTTGCACGCTGAATTGCAGATCGACAAGCTCACAACGTGTCCCATCGGTAGCGCCTCCCTGGCACGTCGCCACAGCATCTGTTAAAGGGAACTAGCGGCAGTTTAATAACTCTCTCTCTCTCACCCCTCTCTTTCTCTCTTTCTCTCCCTCTCTCCCTCTCTCTCCCTTCCCCACCCTCTATTTCTGAGTGTAACGTGTTGAATAGAAAGCGTGTTGGGCTGCCGATCGATCGAGGCAGCCCCACCCTATTTTAATAACGCCTAGCTGCTGTTACCCTTGTGCAGTGAAGAGATTGCCATGGTGACGGCCATGAATCACATTTTTAGGAATCCGTGCTTAATGTTTCCGATCTTTGATTTGTGACCTTGTGGGGATAATCTGTGACATGCACACATTATGACTGTTGATCTGTCATGATGATAATGATGATGCTGATGATCAAGTGTCAATTGTCCAGCTAATGTGTCCCACGTGTCTTACCATGTGATTAATGTGATTAATTAATTAATTGGTCCTACTTAATCACCCGATACTTGTCCCCTGTACTAGACCTCCAGCAGGCTGATATTGTGGTGCTGTCTGCCGTAATACATTTTTGGGAGCAGAATTTTCTCTCCTCCACTTTTTGCCCACCACCCATCGCAATTATTGGATGTGTGTGCAACACCTGCACTGTTGCTGACATGCACACGTAGTGTAGAGCGAGTGGAATGAGTCTCCACATTAGATAATACTAGACGTTTCAAGTTTGAAGCTCTTCTTGAAGAAAATATTTTTTACTGCGTGGCTACTATGCACTGAGCCATCTAGAAGAGTCAAAGTCTGTGTGTGTGTGTGTGTGTGTGTGTGTGTGTGTGTGTGCGTGTGTGCGTGTGTGCGTGTGTGCGTGTGTGCGTGCGTGCGTGCGTGCGTGCGTTTCCAGGGCTAATCTTGCAAATCACTGGACCGATCAGTGCCAAATGTCTTGTGCATGCTGCCAGTAGGCAAAGAACTTTTGCTCCCCACATTGTTTTTCACATATTGCAAATAGGTTTTTTATACTTGAAGCCACGGGAGGTCGGATCGGACCGGACTGAAACCTTGCTCAAATATGGAGATGGCATCATAGATTAGACTGGTCACATGACATGATGTCAGAGATCTCACATGCCATTATTAGACCTCTCTTTCATCTGTCTTCTGTCCAGCACCTCGTATTTATCATTTGCAGGCTTTTGTAAACATTTTGTGCTTGTCCTTGGGCTGTGCACACACACACACACACACACACACACACACACACACACACACACACACACACACACACACACACACACACACACACACACACACACTCACGCACAAACGCGCGCACACACACACACACACACACACACACACACACACACACACACACACACACACACACACACACACACACACACACACACACACACACACACTCACACAGCATACAAATCAAGTACAAACACCGGCCCAGGATGTCACCAGCGATGGAAGCTGTTGGAGAGTAGCTCTGTCATGTAGTGTCAGTAAGGTACACGCCAACATCTCTAGTGCCTTAGCCTTGCTACACAGCCTCTAGTCCCCCAGACAACCTGAGTAGGGCTGTCACGATATGACATTTTACATGACGATTAATTGTCACTCAAATAATTGGCGATTAACGATTTAATTGTGTTTTTGTCGTTGATAATTACATTTCTGTTTGGCTTTTAGGCTTTGAAGTTGTACATGGTAGATATGACACATAACCTAAATATACAAAGAAATTACTGACATATTTGACAACTTACTACTTAAAAAATAACTTTGATAGTGGAAATAGCCAATCTTCAAGCTCACAACGCGTCGCGATGCGACGCGTTGTGAGCTTGTAGATCTGACATTTTTCAATATTCACGATTATGACAAAATAATTGTGATCATGTCAAATAATCACGATTAGACGATTATGTAATAATTGTGACAGCCCTAAACCTGAGGTTGAGTTACAGCTAGGCAGTCTACTCTGGACAGAGGTGGGTGTGGGTGTGTGCGCGTACGTTGCATGTGCGTATGTGTGTGCATGCGTGTCTGTGTGCGCATGTGCGTGTTGTATGACATTTCAGATTTTTGGCATTTACACTAGATTGATAGTGTCTTCCACACAGTAAAATCCTTGTGTTCAATTAACAGATTTTACTGTGCAGTGTGTGAAATGAATGCGAAAGTGGAGCACTGTAAGTCTGCATGCACATTTGCAGGCCACTCTTAATCATAATCGCATCTCCTTGATGTATTATTAAGAGATACTACGATAATGATTGTACTGTAAGTCCTTGAATTTAGATGAAGGAAGTCATTTTATATCCGTAAAAGGGGAACTCTGTGTGTGTGTGTGTGTGTGTGTGTGTGTGTGTGTGTGTGTGTGTGTGTGTGTGTGTGTGTGTGTGTGTGTGTGTGTGTGTGTGTGTGTGTGTGTGTGTGTGTGTGTGTGTGTGTGTGTGTGTGCGTGCATCATATATCGCTGTTTTTGGGGTTGTGTACAGGCCTGAGACTGAGGCTAATGACTTCAGAACAGTCATTAGCTTTCAGGGCCACTGTGCTGTGAGAATTAACCATGGCATCCCTACTGTAGGCGGAATATTGGCTGAAAATAGCAGATCTGCAAGATCATATTGTGTGGCGTAAAAATACTAATGACTGGGTGAATTGGAGTCCTTATGTATGTTGTATGATATTTAACAATATACCTCTTAACAAACGGACTCAAATGGACAGGTGAATTTTTTGGAGGGGGCTGGAGATGATTGCGGGCTGATGACTGGATGACCAATTGAGTGGTGAGGCAGACTTTGACGGGCAGTGTGTGATGAGTGATGGACTAGACCTAGTACGTAGCTACGTGTGTGGTTAGGTTTGGGTTAGGGGTAGAGATACTGTTGGGTTAGTAGCGGGGAGAGTGATGAATGCAATGTCGGAGTAATGCTTGTCGAAAACAACGCACCAGGAGTCTGCCTGAACTAGCTCTGCAGGCTTTCCATCATGTATTTCTTGGGACTCAGGAAACCCAGTTTGAAATGCCGGACAAAACAGGAAGTCAAATCTGGTCAACAATTACCGTTAGTGTCTGTTGAGATCGGCACATTTTCTTGGGCAAACTGCCAAGACCCACATGTCACACGTGTCTTCTTAGCAAATGTAGCGCATGCAACATTTGAAACTACATTGCAGTGCACATCATGGGGTGATCACTGCTTGCCTCCTGTGAATTGTTTTATGTTTTATTTTTGTTTATTTTCTGTTTATTTCGTTGCTGAGTGAGGTCCGCAGACAAAGTGACGTGAGTGAGATGAAAAAACCTGGGTGAAATCTGCCAATCTCAATGGGCACTGACAGTAGTTTCAACTAGGCCACTGTATATATTATTTTGTATCCCAGGGCAACGGTTACAAACAGAAGTTGCCAATGGTTAAAATGTTCAGTACAGCCTTAACCTTCTATAGGTGTCGGCTTGTGATGAGTTTCAATCTTATCATACAAACGTGTTAACTTGGTTTGTCTTGCTCTCGTTCCACTCAATTGATCCATTGAAAGAAATTGATGGGCTAATGTGCTCTTTCACCCGTGGTGTCTTGACTAAATCAGTTGTTCAATGAAGGGTGAGTGAGGATAAAAGCCAGCTGGCAGAGTTGCCGCTCTTTGCCAGGAACAGAAAAATGAAACGCCTTATTATTATGTCCTGTTTTTATATCTATTTAATATTTCAACAGCCCCTTTGCTATTTCTAGAGGACGGCAAATGCGATCAGTTACAAACTCTCTCATACTTTTTTGTCTGTGTGACAAGAAAATGTAAGCTGCTAATGGCCGGGTTTCCCAAAGCGATTTTAGCCCTTCGTAGCTCACGCATCGTCGTAGAGAACGAGCCCTGACCATCATTTTCCTGGGTTTACATGGGTTCGGGCAGAGCGACTTATTTAGCCCCCTACAACTACACCAATATTCAGATTTCACAAACAAAGTGCTTAATAAAGTCTCACACCTGTCTAAATACGGTACGGCATTCTATAATTACCCGTATCCTCCGTCTTCTTTAATAAGAAGCCTTTTTATCCGATCGTTTTCTGTTTTCCCATGTATTTCCGGACCCATTTTTGCAAGGCCACGCCCCCATCTCAGATGGGGGTTGGTGCGCATGGGGAACACCAGGGAATACAAGGAAACAGAAAACGATCGAATAAAAAGGCTTCTCATTAAAGAACACGGAGGATACGGGTAATCATAGAATGCCGTACCGTATTTAGACAGGTGTGAGACTTTATTTAGCACTTTGTTTGTGAAATCGGAATGTTGGTGTAGTTGTAGAGGGCTAAATAAGTCGCTCTGCCCGAACCCGTGTAAACCCGGGAACATGCCGGTCAGGGCTCGGTCTCTACGTACGACCATGCGTGAGTAACGAAGGGCTAAAATCGCTTTGGGAAATCCGGCCATTGACTATCACACTCCCAATCTCCAATTAGCCCAGAGAAGCACTGGTTAATTACTTCTGACAATGTTCTCTTCGCTAGCCAGTCCTTTAAGCACTGTGATATTTTGCGTTGAAGAAAATCAAGCTTTCATAATGATTGTCTTGGTTGATGTTTCTACACCCTCTTGCATGCATCTGTGCGTACATGCCTGTGCACACTCCAACAAAAAATATTCTCTCATCTGTGACAAATTCATTTATTGTGTAATGTATTGTTGGACTTTTGAATCTCAAAAGCCCTGTATACTTTGTTGTATGACAAATTGTAAAATATTTTAAAACCTTCGTACATTTTTGAGATTTTGATAAATCTTCACCTATAACGTCATGCCCAAAACTGGGATGCCAGGTTCAAAGTCGTTAATGGGTAATGGGCCAGTTAATAAAAAATATCTGGTTAAAATGTACTGTATCGAGGAATAGACGTGGACTTTACCTTCCCTTCACTGATGGAATGACATAAACGCCAATTAATGAAAAACAATGACCATGTAATTACTTTACGTTGACAGTTGACATGGTTTATTTAACCATGCTCCGCCTCAAATAAAACGGCTTGTTAAATGTGTGTGTGTGTGTGTGTGTGTGTGTGTGTGTGTGTCACCGGCGCCTAACTCTGTCTCCACTAGGGGGAGCACAAATCCAGGACTTTTTTTTTTTTTTTTTTTTTTTTTTTGGCGCCGCAAAGCGGCGCCGCGAAAAATCGGTTATTTGCGGTTATAAAGTCGTCTAAAATGGGTCTAAAATGGGTCTAAATGGGTCTAAAATGAGTCTAAAATGAGTCGAGCACTGCTCGGACACGCACCGCGGTCCGCGGGGCACCCAACAAGCCAACACACAACACAACACAACAAAACCACAAGTCCACAACCATGACCAAAGATCTGCAACCAGCAGCTAACAATATTTACAAGCAAGCAAGCAAGCATCTCATCACACACACACACACACACACACACACAGAGGAGGAGAGGAGAGGCTGGCTAACTCCAGTGAACAGTTAGTTAAATAAAGCCATGTCTTACCTTGAGAAAATGACAAGAAAATATCCAATTTTATATTGAGGTGCCCAGAAGAAAGTTCCTTGGAGGCACACAACACAACGTGCCATGTCATCCAGCTTCTTTGACAGCGTCAAAAAGTTTAGTTCACGTATGGTAAATGTAAAAGCTATCCACATGTCCTATGGATGTCTGTAGTTAACCCCAGGTAGCATATTCCACTGTGAAACAACTGTTTCATTCTGTTATTTAGATAAAGCCATGCCATGTTGTTTGTTGTTGTGCAGCGCTCTGTCAGCCGAGGTTCAGACAGTCACTGTGATTGGTTGAGAAACCAGTTGTTACCTTTTCCACTGTTTGTAGCAATAACTTGGCTCGTGTCATGTGGTAACTTATTCAAATAGTCCATACTACTTCTGTGTAGATAACGATGATTTATTACTTCCAGGGCCAGGCAGGAACATACAGCATAAACGTCACGTTTTCACTATTAATCCGCTTGTATTAACTTAACTTCTCACTAATATATTCTCCCCAGCAGCATTACACCCGCACATTCACTTCCGCGCTGGTCCCAAAACACAGCGTCAACGTCATCCCGTACTGCTGCTAAGCCCGCCCCCTTAAAGGCACAGGCTTGGCATATAACACAGTAGACCTATACCTCCCGCCCCCCATTCGCTGTGATTGGTTTAGAAGCCATCTTAGCCATACTATGGGTGCTTCAAAGGGTCAAACAAGGCGAATTTCTGGCGTTCTTCTTCTTAATCACATTTTGTGATTATATGATCGTAAATAAATAAAAGGAGAGAGGGGGAGCCGGGCTCCCCCTACTGGCAAATAAGGGGAGCCATTGCTCCCCTTGGCTCCATTGAATAGGCGCCAGTGGTATGTGTGTGTGTGTGTGTGTGTGTGTGTGTGTGTGTGTGTGTGTGTGTGTGTGTGTGTGTGTGTGTGTGTGCGCACGCGCACGCGTGCGTGCGTGCGTGCGTGTGTGTGCGTGCGTGCGTGCGTGCGTGTGTGTGTGTGTGCGTGCGCGCGGGTGGGGGTGTGTGTGCACGTGCGCACCCCCATCCTTGAGTTTGGGGTCCAGCACAGTCAGTGCTGATAGACAATGACAATCTCTCTCTCTCTCTCTCTCTCTCTCTCTCTCTCTCTCTCTCTCTCTCTCTGTGCTGCTTGCTAACCAGAAAGAAAATGGAACTAAAGCATACCAGTAATTCATATCTTGTCATTCAACGGTGTTGGTCACTGACAATCAGGCCCTCCCCCCAAAACCAGCCACCCCCTCTTCCTTTTTTGTGGTACAGTAACTAAGGCAGGGAGGTGAGCGAGGTCAAACGTGAGGCAGCCTGCTATTGAACACTTTTAACGGGCACAAATTGCGCTCAGTTGGAGTCGTCAATACCTGACCCTCATGATAATCAAATGTGGATCAATATGTGACCCTGTTGCAGGCTGATACTCAACCTTGTTATTCATCATTTAACAGTTTAATCAGGCCTGAAATATTCTTTCAGGATTGTTCTTGTAAAGAGAACCTATAGAGTCACGTGCAATAACAGTACCCTTAATGTCCCTCTAGGGATCAATCAAGGTTTATCTTATCTCATCAAACCCCTGCATCTATTAGTACTCCTGAAATACCAGTTATTCCATTACACAACGTAACACCCCACCTGTTTTAGGCCTTCTAAATTAATGAATGAACACCAGCATATGGCCAGCTTCTGTATGATTGAATTTCTTGACAGGTTTAGCTTCAGATGAAAAATGTCCTTTCTCAGTTTCTATTTAAAATATTTAATCAGTGTGATTGGAAAGGGAGTAACAAACTCTATTGGTTATGGTTTAGTTCCCCATAAGGACTGCGATTGTAATTTCATCTTTATTTTGCTTGCAAGGCTTTTAGACTAATAAGAAATGGTTCAATATCAGCACCCTCTAATCTGTAGAAGGTATTACATCAGAGGATTATTGAGTATCTGTGCTAGGGTCCATATTTTAGAGCCCAAGATAATGTAACAGCTCTTATTAAATGCAAAGTGTCTTACAGTGAAATACATATTATGGTGGTTGGCCCCAGCAGGAAACACTTAAGGGGAGCACACACTGGACGCGGGCGGCTGCGCAGCGGTATCGACGCACGTGAAGTGCCGCGCGGTAACCCAAACTGGATGCGGCGCGCTGCCACACAGCACATCCATTTCCCTCGGTGGGGAGAACCATGGGAGAAGATGTTCACCGCACGGCAACGCTGGAAAAATAGAACAGTGGCGTATCGGCGCGGCAGGCGAGGCGGCAGACCCGCGGCTGCGCGTGTCTTACGCCGCCGGTGTGGGTTAGTTAATTGAAAATAATGGGGCTGTATGTTTTGACGCGCCGCCTCCGCGTCCAGTGTGTGTTCCCCTTTAGCCCTGGACTGTGTGCTCTTTTCATACAAGATGCAAAGGAGGGAGGGGGGTCTTTACTATTCATCACAACCTTATCAGAGTTATCATCAGATTCATCATTTTACATAAAAGCCGGTGGAGGTTTTCATAGTAACTTGCGACCGGTCGCAATAATAATAATCATAATCATAATCATAATCATAATCATAAAAATGAATGAATACAAATAAAAAAGAAAAGATATGGGGACCAACCGTATCAATACATAAAAGTTATCATAATTATCATAATCACAATAATAATATACCAGTAAGACGCCCTAAGGGTGAAAAAGGACGGAATTCGCACAGGACGGAATTAGTGTGATTCGAGTTGCGGTTGGTTGTTTAAGTTGGACAAAATGTGGACAAAATAATTTCCCAAATATAGATAGGACTATGTTATATACCACATGAGACTCACACAATATGTCCATATATGGGCATTCCAAGCTATGGGCTTAATATTGATGACATCAGGGATCTCCATATATGGGCAGGCCAGCTATAGACATTTAGGCATTTGTAAATTAATTCTGTCTTGGTCTTTTATGCAGCGTCCATATACTGTATGGGCATTGCCAAATTATGGGTCAACAAGGTGATCTGACAACAGGTCAGCTGTAGACATTGAGGCGTTACCTACTGACACTGACGGTCAGGGAGTATTATAGTAAATACTCCCTACGGTCGCAATAAAAGGAAAATCACATCGATCAGTTACAGTAACAACTTGCATAATTGTTAACTAGCCTTGCTGAGGTGGTGACTTCACAGAGAAGGAGAAGGTAACGCCAAATCTAATAATATAGATTCAACCTTGTTTTAACATTTGCCATATATGGTAAAAAAATATGGAGATTTAGGCATACTGTGGTGGCTAGGCGGCTGACGATCTGTAGACCAGCTTTGCATGCAAGCTGGTAAAAGAAATAGTGCTCCTCATAGCACACTAAGCACAGGTCTCCGCCAGGTCTGCTATTGAGGGCCAGCAATGTTCTGAATTCACTCATTTTATAGGTGAGTGGAATCTGTAGAAGTTGAGGGCTAATGTTGATGAAATTATTGCACAGACATGTAAACTTTAGATGCCAATCAGGACGGAATATGAAAAATCGGACAGATCCGTCTTGATCAAATGACCAAAAGACCAATGTGAAAAGGATGGCAGTTCTTCCTCGGCCCAGTGGGAATGTGTGTGCATTATTTTCACAGCAATCTGATGCTGTGTTCATGAGAGACAATCCTGCAAACTTCAGATGCCAATCTTATCTTAATCTTTATATACATTTTGATGCAGGAGATAAAATTATTTCCAAAGCTGAAATGTTGTAATGTGCTGAGAACTTAATCTCGTTCAATTTGGCTTTTTTTTCCAAAGACGAGCCTGTTTTTGAGCGGTGCACACTGCTCCAAGGCTTGACTGAGTGTGTGTGTAACTGTAACTATGTAACTGCTGTGCCGCCTCTGGGCGACTGAATTTCCCCCTTGGGATAATAATCTATCCATGTAACTAGAGATGTGCCGATTGATCGGTGAGTGATCGTGATCGGCCGATAATGCCTCTATCGGCTTTGATCAGTATCGGCTTTGCCGAATCAACTCAACCTCCATTTGCAGGGACAGTCTCTCTTTATAAAGTTTGGCAGTGGGGGATATTGCATCACAACCTTTTCTAATTTCAAGGTTGTGCCACGTAATTTCTCTCGAATATATTCAGAAAAGGCACACTCAATTCATCCTTAGGGGAATGTATGGAAAATAGAGAAGAGCAGTATTAGAAATAGAGTACAGTACGGGGTGTTAATGTACTGTGTGTTGTGCCATTTGAAATGTGAGAGGGATTACGAATGTGAGTGAACTCTGTATCCGCTAAGTCCTCCCCGAGGTCCTCTGTTACAGTAATTCAGAACATTCAGGGGGGATCGGCCTGAAATAAAAACTGCCTGGCTGACTGACTGGCTTCGGCGAGAGAGGATTCATTTTCCCTATTAGCAGATTTAGACTCATTAAGAACGATTTGGCCCTGTTCATTTTCATTCCTGATAGACACGCCCAGAGACTTCCAATAGCGGAGGAGAGCAGTACTGTATTCGAAAGTATGGATGCATTGAAAAAGAATCCTTATTCACTGACACTGTGCTGGGACCTCAGGGGGTTTAATTTCTGCAGTAGTAATATGAGTGCCGGTGATGGAGAGGGAAACATACCGTTTCTTTCTTTCTTTTATTTTTTTTGCAGGAAAGAACTGAATCAGCAGAGTGAAAGTATAAAAACCACCAGTATCACTTCATTCTGCTTCAGCTGAAAAAGCATTCAGGCTCTCAGATACAGAGAGAGAGAGAGAGAAACAGCAGCAACCCATTGTTTTAAAACTTGTGAAAGATTAATATATAACCTTTGCATTGTTCCCTAGAGTTTTGATTCTGCGATTTCTATTTGCGTATACACTCTGCCTATTTCAAATGCGGGTGCCATTGTGATACGCCATGGTACCTGCCTTTAGCCGCTACCTGCAGAGAATCCATAAAGGAAGTGCTTGCCTGTAGCACTAACAGGATTTCGATTGCCCTGCGTCAACCATTAAGTCATTAATTATCATTGTGCCTCCATAGCCCCAGGTCCCTGTCATTTGCATACGGAATACGGTGCATGCACGGATTGCACGGAACACATGCGCATAAATGCACGCACGCACACAGACACTGCAGATGTCGACATGCACAGCACACACTCACGCCCTGTTGTATCAGTTATCTGCAGTAGAGTCGATGGCATTTGTCCACACAGCTGTGTACATAGTGAAAGCAGACCAATATTTGAACTGCAGAAAGAGGAGGACTAGCAATGTGTTCGGCTCTTAGTCAGCTACACAATGACCTTCATTCACATCTATGCAGACAGCATGGTTCCCTCCAAGAAGGAGGACTAGAGAGAGAGTGAGGGAGAGTGAGGGAGAGAGTGTGTAGGAGGAGGGAAGTGTATGTTTCAGCCCAGAGCAGTAGCTGCATTTTCATGTATTCCTGACTCTGAAACAGATACTCCCCTTTCACACAGGGAGGAGGAGAGGACAGGAGACCTTTCAAGGTTAACATGGCAAGAGAGAGAGAGAAGAATAAGGTAGACAGTAGTATAGACACAGCAGGGCATAGTGCAGTAGACACAGCAGAGCATAGTGTCAGCTTCCCGGTTTAACCACTTAAAGCCTATATTGTTGACTGGAGTCCCTCTGGTCTGTAAAGTTTTTTTCAAGGTCTTTTTTATTATAATTTTCCTTTTATGCAAACAAACATGAACACACAGATCCCCATCCACCCGCCCCTCAGACCTATAACAAGAAAAGGAAAAAACACAGGTCTGTAAAGTTTTTGAGCAGAGCTCCTGCTCCAACATCTGGCTTTGTCCAGGACACGAAGCGTGGCCAACAATCTGGCCTACATCTTGGCACAAAGCGCTCAAAGTTTGTTGTACGCCCACTAAATGTCCGAGCTCTGAAGTGTGGCCTACATCTGGCCTACATCTTGGCACAAAGCACGCAAAGTTTGTTTTACACCCAGGGTCACATTGGCCAGAACGCAGGACGCTTAAACCTATACTGTGTAACTTTTTCAATTAAACAAATCTTAAATTTGATCTAACTATTAAATCGCTAAAGAACACTCACTCAGCCCCGAAAGGCTTCTCAAAATATCTTTTCTATGAGCCGGGCCGGATTTCACGGCAAAATGACGTCATCTGTATCCTTCTACCGTTGTCTACTGGATCGTACCAATACCGGCCAATCACAGCGCGTCTTGCCGTCTTCTCAAGAAGTAGCTTGCCTCAACATAATAACAGGCAACAGCTGGTGTAGGAGTCGTAGCCTAATACAACCGTAACTCCCGAACGCCTGGTCGCAGAGGGACGCGAGACCCCTCTACGGATGCGTCTCGGCGAGGCACAGGCTGACGCGGTGGTCCGCGGCCCCTCCCCGGTGGTCCGCCGCGGCCCGGGTGAAAAACTGCCGAAAAAAGTAGACGCGACCGCTGTTTTCTGTAAAATACCTGCAATACTGTTACTGACCAGTAGTTGACCAACTTACACAGTATAGCTTTAATGAAATTGAGTCATAAGTAGCACCGCTCACTTCACACTAGGTGTGATTTTTACTAGTGTATTTTCGTTTTCTGTTATTGTGGGGAAAGCTTTTGCTGAAAACAGCCTATCGACAAGCTCACAACATGTCGCAGCTAATGTGGATGCTGGGGTTTAAGTGGTTAATGACAATTTAATTTCACTCTGAGAGTGTAAAAATTTAATTTTGGTTACATTTGTACACACACACACACACACAGACACACACACACACACACACACACACACACACACACACACACACACACACACACACACACACACACACACACGCACGCACACACACGCATTGACTATTGTGATGTATATGATGTGTTCCAGCAGAGTAGAGGCAATGCATTACCTCTGATGGAGACCTTGAAATGCTGCCTTCCTTGTCTGCTGTCTGTGACTCCCTGACACGCACATTCACACAGATAACACATCTACATACTGTACACGCACAGTTGCACATGCAAATAAACAAACACTCATAAAAAACAACATAAAAAAAGACACACAAACACACACACACACACACACATAAAGACGGCGAGACATGCTTGATGGATAGGTCACACAACAGTGTCCCATGTCCATTTAATCATAGCAGCAGGTGAGACAAAGTGAGAGACTTCACACTGCAAAGGAGCCTACATCTATACTATAATTTTGCGAATGTCTGTCTGAGTGAGGTGAAGTGAGTGAGTGTCTGTCTGTCTGAAACAGCGTTTCTCCTCGGTGGCTGGAGCAATTGATCTGAAATCGCATCACCATAAGCATATGAACACACCTGACATAACTGTGAAGCCCGTTTGTCACTTTCACAAATCGTATGCTGTATATTAGCATTTTTATGGTGTATCTATATCTATTTAGCCTACAGTACCTTTTGTGACCACACATGTTAAGGGAGGGGCGCTGTTGTTCAGGCCATGCACAATCACACACAAACCCACACACACGGGGGGGGGGGGGGGGGGTGGAGTGTGTGTGTGTGTGCAGGCGGGCGGGCGGGCGGGGGGGGGGGGGGGGGGGGGGGGGGGGTTCTGGCCCTGTTACAGATGTTGTCCAAAAATCATGCAGATCGGTACACAGTATCTCTGGAGCCGTTAAATGGAACGGGTATTTCTTACATTGATGCTCCTACATATTAGCATGCAAGCACCAGTTAAAGTTACTTTCCATCCCTCATATACTGTGTGCACAGTGCACATCCCATAACCCACACACTGCACATCATTTCGGAGCTCATATCTTTGAACGGGTTAAGGGCTAGTCTATACTATAATTTTGCGAATGTCTGTCTGAGTGAGTGAGTGAGTGAGTGAGTGTCTGTCTGTCTGAAACAGCGTTTCTCCTCAGTGGCTGGAGCAATTGATCTGAAATCGCATCACAATTAGCATATGAACACACCTGACATAACTGTGAAGCCCGTTTGTCACTTTCACAAATCGTATGCTGTATATTAGCATTTTTATGGTGTATCTACTATCTATTCTGCATCTAGCTTGAGGCTAATCTATTCTGCATCTAGCATGAGGCAACATGTTTAACCAGCTCTCTCTCTGTGTGTGTGTGTGTGTGTGTGTGTGTGTGTGTGTGTGTGTGTGTGTGTGTGTGTGTGTGTGTGTGTGTGTGTGTGTGTGTGTGTGTGTGTGTGTGTGTGAAACGGGTATTTCTTACATTGATGCTCCTACATATTATCATGCAAGCACCAGTTAAAGTTACTTTCCATCCCTCATATACTGTATGCACAGTGCACATCCCATAACCCACACACTGCACATCATTTTGGAGCTCATATCTTTGAACGGGTAAGAGCTAGTTAGATTGATTTGACAGAGGCCGGGGGCACTGTCTAATAGTGCTGAGAGAGAGAGAGAGGGAGAGAGAGGGAGAGAGAGAGAGAGAGAGAGGGAGAGAGAGAGAGAGAGAGAGAGAGAGAGAGAGAGAGAGAGAGAGAGAGAGAGAGAGAGAGAGAGAGGGAAAACAAGATATGAGCCAGAGAGAGTGAAGGGAGGAGCCAGCTGCAGGACAGGAAAGATGCAATGAGTGAGGGAAGGGATGGCAATGAATAAAGCCTGATTTATATTAGGTTGCGCATCGTGTCCGATAATAGCAGATCTACAACGCGGGTTACGCGGCACGTTGTGAGCTTGTAGATAGGCTATTTTATTGTATTTATTTTTGTAAAAATTGACTCTATGGGTCAAAAAACCTTATATATTGTAATAATAATAATGTCGAATGACTATGATACTATTCATAAGATTTAATTGTAAAAACAAGTCATAGTATTGGCTTTCTGATAATTGCGACCATAGGTCACAGTTTAGTATGTGAACGGTCACAGCTTGACCGTATCTTGACCGTGTTTGTCTGTCTGTCTGTCTCTCTATAATGCCTGACACTGTGGTTCCCCTGACACATAAATGTGACATCACATGTGACATCAGTTTACTATCAGAATCGTCACAGCTTGTCCTACGGTCTCTAGGTTTGTTGCTCTGACATCATGCTCTGACATAACTGTGATGTCAGGGGAACCACTCTTAACAGAATTGGTTTGCCGCTCTGACATCACGCTCAGAACGGCATCTGTTAGTGTGATGTCACACTAACATAATCCCTGTTATGCCCCTGGACCCTGGTGTCATCAATATTAAGCCCATATCTAACAGGGCTACATATGTGAATGCTCAAATCGGCCACATACCACACTAACAGAATCCATATATGGCTAAGACAGATGCTGGATATTTCTGTTTGTTTCTAGGTCTGCATACACACACACACCCATATATGCATGCACACACACTCACTCACGCACACACGCACGCAGGCACTCTCACGCATGCACACACGCACCATATACTGTAATAAGCACTTTTACAGACTTTGCTGCAGACCTCAGAGGCTGGTGCTAATTTTATAATATAACTAGAAGCAGCTAGTGCTCTTCCCAGCACAGGTCTCCACCAGGTCAGGTAGGTTATCGTGGCCTCCTGGTGGCGCTATAATAGGCCAATGTGAAAAGGGTTGCATGTCATCTGCGGCCTGTCATGATTTGAGGAATCTTGTTCCAAAAATGTGTTTAGCAGAAAATTGAGCTGCAGGTGGCGCTATAACAGGCCAATGTGAAAAGGATGGCATTTGTTCCTTGACCTATTGGGAATGTTTGTGCAAAAACGCAAGCTGCATTTATGATTTGACGAATTTTGTTCAAAACGGACGGATGGAATATGAAATATCGGACAGATCAGTCTTGATCACATGACTATAGAGATACTGTGTACTGATTTGCATGATTTTTGGAACAAATCTGAAGGAGTAATATCAAAAATGTGTTTTACATACTGTAAGTCGGCCTCCTGGTGCCGCTATAAAAAGCAGATTTGGGCAAATGTTTTTCCTTGGCCTCTAGGGAGTGCGCATAAAAGGTTTTACACTGATCGTGATCGGTGGAGTTATTGGTAAAAACACGAATCGGCCTGTTACAGCGCCACGATGAGGCTGATTTGAAACATTTGAAGTGGCATTTCTTCCTCTGCCTAGTGGGAATGTGCGTGCAAAATTTCATGGAAATTGCACTCTGTGTTCATGATTTGAGGCATTTTGTTCAAAAGGGAGCACTCTTGCAAACTTTGGAAGCCAATCTTAGCCAATCAGGATGGAATACAGAAAATCTGAAAGACCCGTTTCGTAGAGAGATACTGTGTCCCGATTTGCAAGATTTTTGGACTAAATCTGGAGAGAGGGCGAGATCATTTAGCGACCTACAACTGGGTTGCAACCTGGTCGGTAGTTTTCACCGACTGGGTCGCTAAATCTACCGACTGGGTTGCTAAATATACCGACTGGGTCGCTAAATCTACCGACTGGGTCGCTAAATCTACCGACTGGGTCGCTAAATTTACCGACTGGGTCGCTAAATCTACAGACTGGGTCGCTAAATCTACCGACTGGGTCGCTAAATCTACCGACTGTGTCGCTAAATCTACCGACTGGGTCGCTAAATCTACCGACAGGGTCGCTTATCCACCGACCGGGCTGCTAACCCTAACCCTAACCCTAACCCAAACCCTAACCCTAACCCAAACCCTAACCCTAACCCACCGACCGGGTCGCTAACGCTAAATCTATCGACTGGGTTGCTAAATCTACCGACTGGGTTGCTAAATCTACCGACTGGGTCGCTAAATCTACCGACTGGGTCGCTAAATCTACCGACTGGGTCACTAAATCTACCGACTGGGTCGGTAAATCACCGACTGGGTCGCTAAATCTACCGACCGGGCCGGTAAGTCACCGACTGGGTCGCTAAATCTACCGACTGGGTCGCTAAATCTACCGACTGGGTTGCTAAATCTACCGACTGGGTCGCTAAATCTACCGACTGGGTCGCTAATCTACCGACTGGGTCGCTAAATCTACCGACTGGGTTGCTAAATCTACCGACTGGGTCGCTAAATCTACCGACTGGGTCACTAAATCTACCGACTGGGTTGCTAAATCTACCGACTGGGTCGGTAAATCACCGACTGGGTCGCTAAATCACAGACTGGGTCGCTAAATCTACCGAACGGGCCGCTAAATCACTGACCTGGCCCGGTCGGTGATTTTGCAGCCCGGTTGGTAGATTTAGCGACCCGGTCGGTAAATCTAGCAACCTGGTCGGTAGATTTAGCAACCCAGTCGGTAGATTTAGCGACCCAGTCGGTAGATTTAGCGACCCAGTCGGTAGATTTAGCGACCCAGTCGGTAGATTTAGCAACCCAGTCGGTAGATTTAGCGACCCAGTCGGTAGATTAGCGACCCAGTCGGTAGATTTAGCGACCCAGTCGGTAGATTTAGTGACCCAGTCGGTAGATTTAGCGACCCAGTCGGTGATAACTACCGACCAGGTTGCAACCCAGTTGTAGGTCGCTAAGGGAGTGTTCGTCTAATACTTAAGGTTGGTATAGTCCATAGCGGGGGGGGGTTCTCAAATAATAATTTGATTGTCAGGGGGGACCATGACTTTTTTATTTTGGCTGGAGGGGGGTCCATGCAACTTTCATTT